>NW_020948840.1:8335496-8592728 GCF_900497805.2 Vombatus ursinus | reverse complement strand
GTGTGTGTGTGTGTGTGTGTGTGTGTGTGTGTGTGTGTGTGTGTGTGTAATATGTACATAGTTGTTTGTATGTTTTCTCCTCCTCCCCCAAAAAGTGAGCTCACTGCAGGCAGGGACTGTGTTTTTGTCTGTCTTCATATCTCCAATGGTTAGCACATAGAAAGTACTTAATAAATCCTTGATGATTGACTGACTGACTCTACTGGATACTTCTTGCCACACTGATATTAAAAAATAACAAGTATCCTTTGAGTCCCACTCTGAATCTGAAAAGATTAGAGGAGGGGTAAACCTTCTAGAAAATATGAGTTCAGTTTTGAGCAAGTTTCACTTGTGAGGCCTATGGACTCTCCAGCAGGAAAAAAAAATCCAGCAGGCAGCTAGTAATACAAGACTCTCCAGTTTAGGTGAAAGATTAAGGCTAAATAAATAAATATGTAGAAATTGAGAGGAAATCTCAGAATTCTTTTCAGTAAAATATTTACTAAAAAAATTAAAATTTCCTTCAGGGAAGTAATGATTAGAGGTATTACTCTCCCTTTTTATAAATAGTTATTGTAAACTATAACTATAGGGAAAACTACAAATGCCAGGACTCTTTTCACTTATTCTTGAATTTGACAGTATGCTTATACCACATAGGGAAAGTATTCAGGAGGAAGTAAATGAGTTTTCTACAAAAGGTAAATTAATTCCTTCCAGAACCAAGGCATCTACTTACTTTGTCCATGTACCTCAAAGAATTGAGCGTTATGCTTGCTAAATATATTCTATGTGTGCACAATTTTCACAATGCCAAGTGAATATTTAAGACCACATTGTATCACACTATGACTCCTCTGCCAACCAAAGGAAACCTGTATTAGAAATGGGAATGGCCTTCCTAAACTATCATTCAATTCTGCCAGTCCTTTAGAATGTGATCAGTATGAGTTGCACTGTACTGAAAGAAGTATACTTCTGTCTTACTCAGATAAAGAAAGTATGTGAGTTCAATGAGGATGTGTGAAGAGTACAGATTTATAGTCTGGGGCTAGAATTGCTGCTTCAGGGGCAAAGAAATGAACCATATCATCACAGTCCAAGTTTCAAAATCATTATCATATCAAGCACAGCACTCCTGACCTAAGGATGCTGGGTAATTGTTGCTGACACTTGCTAAAATTTCATTCAAAAATCCAGAATAAAACAAATTGCTTCAGTATTTCATGTCTATTTACTTTCTTCTAAAGAAATTATGACCTTCGTTTTTAAGAGTTTTTTTTTAATTTGTATATTTTTCTCTTATATTTAGTTTTGGAAGGACATTTTGTAACCAAAGATCAAATTTTATTTCCTCATAGTACTTAAACTGAAGAACCCACAAGGTCAACGAGAATTTCATCAGACTGTTTCTCAGACTATTCAAGGCAATCGTTAAAAAAATTAATTGGAAAAAATGTAAATATCAATCAATCAGCAAATATTTTAAGTACTTGCTATCTTCCAGGCATCTTAAGGGTTTGGTCCAAATCTACTATTTCGCTGTTATTATTTCATTTATTGCTGTTATTTCATTGTTCTCCATGAGGGAACTCCCTCTACCAATTTAAATCTGTACCTGCTCTGCAACTTGCAGTCCTATAGTGCTGTCTAGGAGGACTGACAAGTTAAGGGCCTTCTCTGATCCATCACACAGCAAATATCTATGTCAGATGAGGAACTTGAAACCACATGATGTCAAGGTAGGTGTGGTCAGGACAATTTCTCTATCCACTATGTATGACTGCTTCATGTTAATAATAATGTTCAATTACAACTCTCCTCTGAGGCCATATCACAGCATGAATATGATCCTAGGTTCTCAAAGGCTATAACCAGCAAAGGGCAAGATCTGATCAAGCATTTGGTTATGTGTCTAGTGATGAGCTGTATGTCTGTTCCTTGAGGATCAGTCTCAGTAAACACAAAGAAGGTCACATGGCAGATGATCTTTTGTTTCTTTTTTTTTCAGCCACAGTAGTTCATCTTTTGAACTTCAAATAAATGAAAGGAAATATTGTATCCTCTATGTTTAAAAAGCATTTATTAGGTACCTACTATGTGCTAGGCACTGTCCTTTTGCATTTTAATAATATCCCATTTGTTTCTCACAACTTTGGAAAGTAGATGCTACTGTGATCCCCATTTTGCAGGTGAGGAAACTGATGTAAAAAGAGATTAAATGACTCACTTAAGGTTTCATAGTTAGAAAATGTCTGAGGCTGGATTTGAACAAAGGCCTATCTTGATTCAGACCCAGCATTCTAATTAATATGGCACCTAGCTGCCTCTCAAAAAGTTGCGTGACAATGAAAATATTGTTTAAGGTAACAAATCTTCTAGAAAAGTATATCTTTTCTCTTTTTATTGAGATTCCCCTCAATGAATGGACCATTCTCAAATAGAGTTAATTGAGATGATAAAGTGGGCATATGAGTCAGTAATTGTTGATGTTTTCTCTGTTTTTTTAGCATTATTGTTGTTATTGTTGTTGTTTTTGTTATTATTGTAAAAACATCATCAGAGATCTTTCCTTTGGAATATTGGCTCTGATATTTATGTAGATAGATATAGATATCTATATCTTGAAAGAGCCATCTTTAAGTGTTTTTTTTAATTGTAGTACAATCTGCATGGATTTTTGTTGGTGTGTATCTGACCACGTTCACTTGCTCTTCTGAGTATCTTCTGCAGTGCCAACACCACTGCTTCCCATAGTACATAAGCTTGTGAGGTGGTGCTTTATAAATGCTCATTAATGACTGGGTCCAAATGGTATGATTAGACTACTGTCAATGATTAAAAAGAAATACCTTTTTGTAAGCAAGCAGATTTGTTCTACTTCAAGTCCATTTGGCATCTCCTTACATTTTATCTACAAATGCTCTTGGAATACAATGGCTTAGCAGAATCTTACACCAAGGGTGTTTGTTATACGTTGTCTTTTTTAGTTAAGTGATTTTTACCATTTGCTGCTATTCATGGGCAATACTACTTGTTGTCTTCTGTCATTCTTCCCTATAATGTTTAGTCGTTGGTTTGTTGAGATTATGTAAGACAAAGTTGTGCAAAGAGTTTTAATGTTTCCTTTAATAATTAATTTCCTTAAAATACATCATAGCTTATCTTTTAAACATCACCATATTAATTACTGAAATAACAGCAGTAGCTCAAATTTATAAAGCACCTTAGAGTATGAAGTGCTTTCCTCAGAACAACCCTTTGAAATGAATAATATGAATATACCTTTCCACATTTTACAGTCATGGAAATGGAAATCCAGTGAGCTGACTACCATTAAAGAACAACTATGTGAAGAAGTAGACCTAAAATCAAAGTCTTCTGACATATTAGTCTACTATACCATAGTAGATACTAATTTGGATATTGTATCAACACAGGGAGACAATATACTTGGTTTCACTAGCACCCTAAAGGTTCTGGTGAAGGAATGAGAAGTGATGGGATAGACTGATTGGGATGGAAAGATAAATGGAACCTGAGAATGGATAACAACATGGTGTTGTGGAAATAGCAGTGGATTTGTCATTGGATGGATTTGAGTTTGAATACCCACTATGCCATTTACCATTTGTATGATTTTAGATAAGTAATTTTCCTTCTCTGGATTTCAGCTTCCTGATCTGTCAAATGAAGGTATTAGAGTAGATGCTCTCTAAGATTCTTTCCAGCTCTAAATTCTCTGAGCAAAAAAGTCAAAATGGATTTGTCTGAGTCATGGAACCTGCCCAATGAAATTTATATGTTGTCACAGTTCTAACTAAAACTCATTTAATGGCAAATTAATATATTTCTATCCCTGATCAGTGGATAGAATGGATCATTTATGTGTTGAAATGTAGCTGTCAAAAAATCTGTTCAGCCCAAATACCCTGAGAAAATCACCTGATGACCTTCTAGTGGGAAAGTTGAGGGAAGAGTTATTTATTTAATCACAGATTTACAGGTTTTCGTTAACTGCAAGAGGAAGCAAACTATAAAGGCTATTTAACAATAGTATCTGACCCAGGGAAATAGTGAGGGGCTTTCACCCAAGATCTTTAGAGAGGGAATATATAAGAATTTAGCAAGATTGATGGAATTTATAGCTTTAAATAAAACAGGGGTTCAGGATGGATGGTCCCACCAATCTTTTCTAACCACTCTGAGTATGAATAAAGTATTGAGTGAATAAATGAGTAGCTTAATGATTTAAAGGCCATCTATGTGCCAGCATTTTCTTTCTCTCTTGGATGTGCAATACCCAATGACTCTGCAAGGGAAACATTTAATGAATTCAATCATTTTTAGCTGGATCCTTCCTTTCACACTTTGAAGGGCACTAGCTCTGTATTCACTAGGACTAAGTGGAACAGACTGACCTATATTCCTACTTTCCAAGCTCTTTCTTCTTCTCCAGGCCGCCCCAAACTGAGTCACTGTTGACAGCTTTGGCTTATACCATGCCAGGTCAGCTTCAACTTCTACCATCACATTACTAAGCCCTTTTGGAAGGTGAACAGTTATCAGTGCTTGGGGTCCCAAAATACATCAAAGTGATATAAACTTTGCCTTGCTTCCCTCAGCCTCCTGTCCATTCACAGGACACATTTAGTGAAAGAATAGAGATGATAGTGTACATCATGTATGACATGAAAACTTAAATATACTGGTCTTTATGCTTAAACTCTAAAATTTCATTTCTAAATATTACTTTGGTACTTTGAATGATCCAAGATGTCATCAATATGGGTATTACCTCCACTCATCTAGTTGGCAACACAGCCATACCTTAGTCTTTTAATATTTTCTGTGTCTTTCTAAATCTTGTCTAGAATAAAAATTCATCAAGTTGAGAGCTGTCTTCTGGTTCTTTTCATATTTCTTAGAACACTGCTATCAATACTTCATGCATCCTGGCTGAAATTCTGGATGTCCCTGGGGCACATCAGCACACACTATTAACCTCTAGGCTATGGCTCATAGAATGCCATGAATCTTTAAACCAATTACCTTCCTCAAGAGAGAGCTCTTCCTATTCATTGTTAAATCCCCTGGACCCATTCCCCAGTAGTTAGTATCTTTTATACCTTATTGTTTCTCCCAACCCAGTGAAAATCAAACACTTAACTACTGAAAAAAAAATTCTTCTCACCAACCTCTGTTGCTTGCTCCCTTATTCCCATTCACTTTAACCCTTCAGTCCCATGTCCCACTACAAATCTGCCCACAAATTCTACTGGTCCCCCAACTTCTGTTCAAAAACAAACTGCTTTTCACCTTCTACCACCTCTCTTATTCTTTTTCTCTTCCGTCACTCACTGAGCCCTAGTTATGCCTGCATAACACTGCTTCCCTGGCCATCTAAACAGCTGGTTGCTCATTCTCTCACTCTTCCTGACTCACTAACCCCATTGAAAGAAATAGAATACTCCTTGATCCTCACACTTCTAGGCTGTCCCTTTCCCCATTGTCCTTTTTTCTTCTTCACCCAGCAACTTCTCTGCTCTTCTCAAGCTCTATCTATCCAAATTCATGCCCCCATCCATATGACCATGATATAATAACTTCCGGGGCATTCTTTATCCTTTCCCAATGAAGTCAGTGCCTAACTCATAGTCTCCCTCTTCAACCCAACTTATCCTCCCATTAACAGACTTCAACATGTTGAAATTTCCTCAAATATTCTAATTTCTCTGCTTTTCAATCTACTTTGCTCTAATGATTTACTCCTCTACTCTGTGCCAGCTACACAAATGATGGCCAAACCCTTTGTCTTGCTCATCGCTCATTAGCATTCCACTTCCATGTTCAAGAAGTGCAAAATCCCATCATTCAAACAAAATCTTTAATAATTCCATTTCACCCTATTCCTTTCTGCTCCAGATGAATTCTTCATCCTCATTATGAACTCCAATGACTCTACTTCATTAAGGAGATATAATAAAAATCCTAAATATCAGAGAAATTATGGTACCTGTCACAAATTCATCTGAGGAATGAAGAAGAGATCTAAGGACACCATTAAATGCTTTCTCAGCTGTATATCACAAAGGTATCTCAAACTTAAAATATCTAAAACAGAATTCATCACACACCCGCAAACCCAACCCTCTTCTAAATTTCCCCATGACTAGCAAGGGCATCATCATCCTTCCAGGAAACCAGGAACACAAACTTAGCATTACCCTTGATTTTTCATTCTCATTAATCCCACATGTCCAATCAGTTGCCAAATCTTGTAATTTCTATCTTCATAGTATCCTTAATACATATGCCTTCTCTACTTACTCTATATATGTTCTCTCTACTTATACAGCCATCACCATAGTTCAGATCCTTATTGCCTTTTTCCTAGATTATTGCACTTGCCTCCTAATTATCCTTTCCAGCCTCAGGTCTCTTCCCATCCCACTCCATCTTCCACTGTTGCTATAATGATATTCCTAAAGCACAGGCCTGGCCAGGTAGTTCCCCCTACTCAACAAATTACAGTGGCTACCTGTTATTTCTAAGATCTAACATAAAGTCTTCTGTTTGGAACCTATATCTCTTCACATCTTGGTTGCTTCTTACTTTTCTAATTTTCTTAAAAGTTCTTCCTTCCTTATAAAATTTCCAATAAAAAAAGTTTTTAGTAAGTGTTATCTAACCACCTTGTGACTCTTGACCCGCACATACCCAGTCAATTGACTCATTGTCTCTTCTCCATCCCTGACATCCTACTCCAGGCAGCAAGCCTTCATTTATTACCTAGTAGTCTACAAATATCTCCTTTCAAAGAAGGCTTGCTCTACCTCTCACACACACTATATCTCATTTTAGATTTATTTTTCAATACCTTGTTTTCAATGCCCCCTCCTATTTCTTATTCAGATCAATTTATTAAAACAAAGATGATCTTAATTAGGAAAATGTTCTCCTTGGCAAACGATTTCCAATAAAAAACTCTTTAGTATTTGATATTTTAGTATTTATCTTCACAGAGAGGTAAAAGCAATCTTCTTTAAAAAAAATAATCTTCACATGCCCAGTTCCTATGCAGCATAGTGCTATGCATACTATAGATGCTTAATAAATGCTCACTGAATGATATTAATCTGAATTGAGGTCTTTTATGATCAGCCTTTACCTTCATATACCATTTAAAAATGTAGACTGCCTCCTTGTAT
This sequence comes from Vombatus ursinus, assembly GCF_900497805.2. Classification (NCBI taxonomy): domain Eukaryota; kingdom Metazoa; phylum Chordata; class Mammalia; order Diprotodontia; family Vombatidae; genus Vombatus; species Vombatus ursinus. Next base: position 8,585,535 of record NW_020948840.1, on the reverse strand, counting down.
GACATAATTATTCACTGAAAATGTGTAAGAAAGTACAGTCACCTTCAATTGACTGTTATATAAGAGATCATTTAAATGGTGTTAAAGCCCAATATATCCATTGATAATTGTTTAAATATTTTAGAAGTTTTTTTTTCATTTTGGTCTAGATTTATGGTTTCATAACTATAAGAAATTTCCAATGAGAGACCTCTCTCTACCAATGCATATTGGCATATGTTCAATCATATTAGAACTAGCTCTGTGACTTTTACTCTGGGCGTTACCAAAGAAATTAAAAGTTAAGCAAATTGCCCAAGATCACAAAACCTCTGTGTGTGTGTGTGTGTGTGTGTGTGTGTGTGTGTGTGTGTGTGTATAAGAGAGAGAGAGAGAAGTAGATAGAGCACTGGCCCTGGAGTCAGGAGGACCTGAGTTCAAATCCAGCTTCAGTCACATGACACTTACTAGCTGTGTGACCCTGGGTAAGTCACTTAACACCAATTGCCTCACAAAGAGACAGAGAGAGAGAGAGAGAAAGAGAAAGAGAAAGAGAGAGAGAGAGAGAGAGAGAGAAAAGCAGAACTAGAATTCATGACTTTCTCTTCCTTAGGATGGTTCTCTATCCACTACACCCTTCTGTCTCATATTTTTTAAAATATAAATTCTGAAAAGAAGCAAAAACAAATTCAAAAAAATAGTAAGGGGATAACAACTTATCTAAACCTTTATCAAATGGTGATGCTACGGATGTATTATTGATCTTTATTGAGTTCTGTAAATTTAATGAGCTTGAAGTGTTTCCTTGTTTGTTTAAAAGCATTCTTAGAGCTCTGCAATTTATCTTAGGTTAAAAAATCAGCACTTGGTTATCAAGACAGAACACCTAGTCCTTGGTTTACTTATCTTTGTATAAAGCACATCTTTTAATATGGCATGCTTAACATATGGTGAATGCCAAGATTCCTGTAAATTTGTTTCATGTTTAAAAGAAATGAAGTCTCCATTTGAACAGCACTGCTGCCATAGCATGAAGCAAAAGTGCCACTTCCATCTTCAGTGTGATGATCCTTAGCTGATGAGAATCCTTGTGTCACCAGTGGGTTATTTCACCAGGAATTAGAGAGGACACCATGATTGAAGAAAGAAGGAGTTTCAAAATGAATAATAATTATTCAAGTAATTGGCTAAGCATCCAGGGGCCAGTAAGCTGGCACAAAGCTTAAGAGATAATGTACTGCTAATGTACTGTGTGTGTGTTCATTGTTTAAAAATTTTGGTTACCAAACCTTTATCCAAAGCATTGTGTACCTATTTTGCCCCATACTTGGTGCATTAATTTTGTCTATGCAGAAGCATTTCAGATTTATTTAGCCAAAATCATCTATTTTAACTTCTAAAATTGCCTTAATCCTTTGTTTCATTAAGAATATATCTCCTACTCATAGCTGTGACAGGTTTATGATCTGCTTCTCTTCTAATTTCTTTTTTATAGGATGATTTTTGATACTAAGGTTATATATACATTTAGAATCCATTGTAGAATATAGTATAAGACATTAGCTTAAGCCTAATTTCTTCTAGACTGCCTTCCTGTTTTCTCAGGAATTTTTAACAAATGGGAGCCCTTTCCTAATTACTTTATGATTTCCAGTTTATTGAACACTGGCTTATTGAGTTTCATTGTTTCTGCTTTTCCTATGGTTAATCTGAGTGATTTACCTATTTTTTAATCAAAACCAAGTGGTTTTGATGGCTGCTGCCTTATTATATGGTTTGAGGTCTAAAAATGCTATTTCCCCCTTTGCCCCTCTTTTTTTTTTAATTTCCCTTGATATTCTACAACTTTTATTTTTTTCCAAGTGAATGCTGTTATTATTTTATTGATTTATGTAAAATATCCCTCTGATAATTTGGCATAGGATTAAACTATAAATTAACATGGTGATATTGTCATTTTTATTATAATTGCGCATACCAATCACATGAATATTAAATATTCATTCAACAATGTAAGTTGTTCTTTATTTCTTTAAGGTGTTTTAATTCAATGCATACAATTCTTCTATTTACTTTAATAGGCTGATACCCAAATATTTTATTCATTTTTTAGTTATTTGAAATGTGATTTCCTTTTCTATTGTTATCTCTCGGGATTTGTTCTTATCATATAGAAATGTTGTGGATTTTTGAGGGTATATTTTGCAGTCAACAACATGGCTAAAGTTACTAATTGTCTCAAATAGAATTTTTGCTGATTCTCAAATTTTAAAAGTAAACCATTATATCTTTAGCAAATAGAAATAGTTTAATCTCCTCTTTAGTTGCTTTTGCACAATTTTTTGTTTATTTTATTGTTATTGCCAGCATTTTTAGAATTATATCAAATAATAGTGAGGAAAATTGGCATTATTGACTTATTCCTAAATTTATTAGGAAAGATTCTAATGTATCTTGATTGCATATGATGCTTATTCTTGGTTTTGGCAATATACTTCTTACAATATTTTTAAAAGATCTTTCTATGTTAATACTTTGTAAGGTTTTTTTTAAGCATAAATGAGTGTTGTCCCTTATCAAAGACATTTCATTAGGCTGCTGAGATAATCATGTGGTTTTAGATAATTGGGTTTAAGTATGATAAATTATATTGATTATTTTCCTGCTATTGACCCATCTTTGCATCCCAGGTATAAATCCAAATTGGCATGTAAGGCAGAACTTGAACTGAATTGTAAAGGAAATTAGGAATTTAAAGAGGCAGAGGAAGGGGAGATGTGTATTCCCGGCATGGGAAGCAACAGGCTTAATTATCCTCCAAAGAATAGTAATGTGTTGCATAGCCATAAGAGAATACAAGTGTCCTCCAAAGTTCTTTTCAGGACCTCAAGCTTGAAGCTTGACAATACCCTCTCAAAAACGTTTGATGCAGGAAACATTTAAACCAGAAGAGAAAGTGTAATGTAGAACAACAACAAATTAACAGCTTAACAAGATACAATCCCTGTGATTGTTCATTGTACTGTGTGAAATATTACACAATTGTTATCATGCTTATCATAACATTTACATTTTTATAAGCTGAGTTTGATATTAGCTTACAGGGTGTATTAAGGTTGAATTTGAAAGGAGGTGTTTGTTTTGTTTTGTTTTGTTTTTCATTTTAAAGAAGTTCAATGTATCCAAATTAAGTAGCGTAACAGAAATCTGACACCCACTTATTTTCCACTTGTGACCATTAACTACAGTACATTAGACCCTTCTTTGAACATGGCCTGTCATTACAAGTGTTTTTCATATATCAACAAACACAAAAGAAATTATTATGCATTAGAAGGAGCTCTGGGTTTGGAGCTGGAGAACCTACTTTTAATACTGGTTCTTCCTGTGTGATGTTGGGTTAGTCAATTAACCTCTATGGCCATCTGTTTCTTCTTCTACAAATGAGTGGTTAAGAATAAATGATGTTGAAGGATCCTTTTAACTCTATGTCTATGATCCTAAGCTGAATAAAACCTCATGTGACATGCTTATATAATTACTGTTAATCATATCTTCTTGCCTATTATTATAATGGGGATCCACAATTTATTTTACTACACCTAAAAAATTATGAGAAACTTGGGCCTCATTCCACAACAGATTTAAACTTTGTGGAGTTGGATTGATTATTTTCAAGACCTATCCATTTAAGGTGTATTAGAACATTTGAACCCAGCTAAACTCAATTGATTAATATCAGTGAGTTAGTTCTGTCTGGCAACAAGATGCCAACTAGGGACTAAGTAATGTGCCAGTGAAGATGTGTTAGTAGTGGCAAAGTAAAACTCATCTTCCACTTCATAAGAGAAGTTAAATGAATTTAAACTCAAATAGGAAAAAGAGATAGGCCTATTGGTCAACTCAAAATTGTTTCCCCTGCAATTTTTCTAAATAAGAAAAACAGGAGAAATAAAAACACTAATCTAAATAAGATGGCAAACAAATACAATGAAAAAAGGCATAAACAATATTTACTAAAAACAACAAATTTTAAATAATTTTTGAAACTGGGTTACACAAATTATAAAGACTCCATAGTATTATCTATGTAGAGTGATAGAATGCTATCCATGACTTCTCATCTTGAAAATATATACCTATTAATATTCCATTTATGATCCACCAACATGCTAGAGTCCTAGTCTTTTATAATGATCTGGGTCACACTCTCAAGTAAACTGTCCATGTGTTATTCCTTGCTCTTGTAACATGACCTGATAACCTTTGTTTCCATTCATATATTCTCTGAATAATACATTTTAAATCACTTATCCACAGATTATCATTGCTCAAACTCAGTTTATGACTCTCCATTGACCTTTGGGTCTGCATCAATTTTGTTCCTTCAGAAACTGTGACATTCTATGATTTATAGCCATACAGTGTTACTGGAGGAATATTGGTCTTAAGAAAGATGGATTTTTACTTCAGGAAAGGCTTAGGATAATTTAAAATACAGTACAATTTACAGAAAACTGTGTTACTCATTCTTCTCCTTTGTACTTCTAGGACCAGTTCAGAATCTATCTATAGTGTCTGTCTAAGGTATATGAAGTGATAGCCCAGCTAAATTTGTCATCTATTCAATAGCAGGTCATAATCTAAACAATAGGCAGTCCTTATCCACTTGGTTATTAACTGTAGATTGTCAAGATGAACTCTTTTGAACTGAAATGGAGTTTTTGTTTGTTTGTTTTTTGGGGGGAGGGAAAGGTACCTGGGAGGAGGTCATTATACTGTGTAATTTCATTAGTATAGTAAGTAGCTGGTAAGGAAGTTCCCTCTACCAAAGTAAATTGGCAAACTGCTCCGCAACAGAGAGCCTAATTTTAGAGACTATAATGTATCATAATTATTTGTGTCCATGTTTTCTCCCTATTTGTTTATAAGCCCTTTGAAGGCAAGGATTATGTTGTTTTTAATCTTTGGATCAGCAGAATATATTGAACAAGGCAGGTACTAAAATGATGGCATTTTTAACTTGAATGGTTTTAAATCATCATGATTAATTCAGTGATTTGATTCAAAAGTGTCTTAGCATGTGTCGAAGGGTACTTAACATGGGCTCAACAGATCTCCAAAGGTCGCAATGACAGATTTGAAGGAGGCCATAAACTTGGATGGGAAAAAAATTACATCTTTATTTCAATATAATTTATTTCATTTGTGAGGTTTCATATATATGTGTATATATATATATACACACATATATACATATACACACATATACACATATTATAAATACATATATATGTATATGTCTATGTCTATGGGCTTCACCAAACTGCCAGTGGAATTCATGATCCAACAAAGGTTAAGAACGCCGATGCTAGTCCTTCGTATATTGCCAGCTTTTGTTCTAAGGGCCTGCTTGCTATTTGTTTATATTTTCAAACACTAGACTTGGCTTTTCAGCTTTAATCATCTGCAGCTCAAATTTTGTTAGTTTCTCTGTATTGCTGAAATACACACAAATTTTTTTCTCTCAGTTATTAATCTAAGTGCCTAATTATGAAGTACATTTGGTTTGTGATATTAATTATATTCATTCAGAAACTCAGAAGGTAGCTTTCCCTGTTTTTTCTTAAAAATCATATTGAATGTTATTTTTGCCATTTAGATTGGGAATATTTGGGGATGGAGTAAGGCATACTTAAGTTAAAACCCTTCATCTTGAGCCCTGACTTTCGCCTATAGGAATGTTGTGATAGTGTGGCATACTGAAATTTTCACTGATTTTAGAATCAGAAAACCCAGAAACATGGATTCAAGTTTTACTTCAACATTTCCTGGCTGTGTGATCTTAGGCAGGTTATTTAACATCTCTGAAACTGTTTTCCCATCTGAAAAGTGCATCTTAATAATCCAAAAATTTATCTACTTCACAAAGGTCTTGCATGGATGAAATGGGAAATGAGTTAGTCAAGATTAAAGTACTTTATTAACTATAAATATAATCTAAAACATTATATGTAAGCCATTATTTTTCAGCACCTCACACATAGTGAATAATTGAGAAATATTTGTTGAATTGAATAATATGAAACAAAAATGCTATGAAGTAAGATATCCTCAAAGTATTTGTATTAGTTGTAAATTTCAATATAATTCAATCCATCAGGAATTTATTAATAACCTAATATGTGCCAGCCACAGCGGTATATTTTGGGGATACACCAAGTGCAAAGACAAAATGAAAATATTACCAGCCTTCAAAGAGGTTGTCTTCTACTCAGAGAAAAAAAAAATATACTCAGACAAATAAGTGGTCAAACTTGTGATTTCATGAGTGTAGAAAGACCTTGATGAGGAAACTGCCACTTCCAATGCAGATGGGCAACTATCCTGCCATTTATAATCATAGAGAGTTACCTGGAGTGGTGAGAGCTTATATGTTTATGTGACTAGTATTTATTAGAAGTGGGACTTACACCCAGGGCTTCTTGACTCTGAAGCCAATGCTAGTTCCTCTATGCCATGTTGTCTCCCAATATAAAAATTAAAAGAAAAAATAAAGACAAATTATACACAAAATCTGCTTTGGGTTTTTTGGTCTTTCTTCTGGACTTGAACCCATGCTATTCTGATTCCAAAGCCAGTTATCCTTCCTCTACACCATGTTGTCTCTTACCACACAAAAAAGTAAATTTAAAATGTGTAGACAATATGTACAAAGTACTTTAAGGTGGAACATAAGTAATTATTTCTGATGATATGATGTTTTATAAGAACTGTTTCTACATACTTATAAGAAATTTTCCTCACTCAAAATCATTATTTTTATTTGAATAAGAGTTTGAGAAAATGTGACCTACCAGAATGTAGGAATAAAGAAATTAGAGAAATAGAGAGCCTAGCTGGAGTCACTGAACTATCCCTCCTTGCCCTTCTAACTTATGATGTGGCTTAGGGAAAAATTAACCCAAAGAACCTCAAGCCTACCCCATATTAGCAAGTGCTATAGCTACCTGTACCATCCTCAGATCCTGTACCATCACAAGAATGTTGTGCTCATCGTGACTCTCCCTGACCCAGGCAGATGTAAATCAGTCTGTGGTATCAAAGTTTGTGTAGAACTAGTCCAATATAAGTGGTTAAATGCTACATCTGCATGAACTGTAGGCCAACTAGAAGTACAGAAAATAGAACAACAGGCCCCTTAAGAGTGAGTGTGAGCAGAATTAGAGAAGTCAAAGACTACAAAAAAGGTTCCAACCTTTGCATCATGAATACTTTCTTTAAGAAAAGAATTGGTAAATGTTGGATATCTCCAGTACCAAATAGCATGTTTTGCATGAAGAAAGGTTATTGCTAACTTCCTTCACCTGCCTCTGAACTTGAAACAGTCAATTAGAGAGGTCTTGACATTCCTAATTCCCAGGAATTATTCCATTTAAGGACTATTTATTCAGCCTCACCATTGAGACAAACTAACCTAGAGGCCCCATGGCTGCCACCATCACTACCAGATTTTGAGAGTTTACACCAGATGACAGAATTACCCTACAGTATTATGCTATACTGTACTGTATTATGCACACACCTTTGAACAAGTGGTATCATTAAAGGCTTTTGGAAACAAGCAATAAAAAATTATCCTTGCTAGTTTAAGGATGGCTCTAAGGAGTAACAGGGCAAACTGGACAGTGATTAACTGAATCCAAATTAGGAACTACCTTTGGTTGAGATTTAAAATTACTTTCAGAATCACAATACAATTTAAACTTGACCAGTAGAGTTCATTGAACTTCTATCTCTTAAGAAATATTAAAGAATGAGATATTAAAGCTATTTATTTTCTGGAAAGGAATAAGGAAGGAACTATAGAGTGAGGTGAGTCCCTTCTGGCCCCATTATTTTGTATTTTGTTATCATGGTACTGTAGCACATTCAGCTAACACCCACCTTACTCTCCACTTTTGAAGTCCAGTATATAAAACCATGTGAAAAAAATTTTATTAAAAAATAAACATTGTTTTCAAGCAAAAGTCTTAGTTTATGTATATATTTTTTCTCTTCCCCATTCCTCATTTGGAATGGATTTTCATAAATAAGAAAAAATATGTATTAATACAATTAAAATAGATTTCCTGATCTTTTGTTGATCAGAATTAATTAATTGAAACATAGAGAATGATGCAAAGAAGTCAATACTCTCTCATGTGAGAAAGATGAAGTCTCAGGGGAGAGAGATTGTTCATCATAATAAAATAGAGGGATAGCTAGGTAGCACAGTGTATAGAGCACCAGCCCTGGAGTCAAAAGGACCTGAGTTCAACTCCAGCCTCAACCACTTACTAGCTGTGTGACTCTGGACAAGTCACTTAACCCCAATTGCCTCTAAAAAGTAAAAAGGTAATAAAATAGAAAGAGAATCTAAGTATAGAGATATACATTTAATAGATAACATGATGATTTATTTAAAAACAGGAATGTGTTATAGTACTTAGTCCCTGAGTTTGTTATTTTATTTTATATACTTCCTAATATTAAGTTTTCCAACAGAAGTAGGGTAGCATAATGGGTAGAAGGCCAGCCTTGGAGTGAGAGAGATTTAGGTTCATTCATTCACTCACTCAGTAAGCATTCAGTTAGCACCTACAATGTACCTGACATTATGCTAGGCATTGGGAGTACAATGATAAAAATTAACTAGTCCCTAACCTCAATGATTTTACATTCCATCAGGGCAGACAACATATAAACAAAAAAGTAAATTCAAAATATATGCAAAGTAGATACAAAATAATTGGAACGAAGGAGGTTTAAGTTCTGACTCTGTCACACAAATCATGTACCATAGGCAAGTCATTAAATTTATCTATCCTCCTTGCATGTAAGACGATAAGTTAAAGAAGAGTTGCCAATGGTGATCCAAATTTTCATGCTGGGAGTCCTTAAACCAATATATCACAGGGATTTTGGGGTCACATGAGCCACACGATCGCAGATTAGACATTTTCTCTGATCCCCAAGATCTCTCAAACCTCTCCAAAACAGAAAATATGTACCAAAGATAAATCAACTTCAGCTATATCCAAGGTCTGGAATATTCAGAACCAAAAACAGGGGGGAGGGGAAAAAAAAGAAAAAACAAGAACAGGTTCTCACTGACACCGACCTCACTCAGCACCCCTCCCTTACTTCCACAACTACCAAAGAACCTATGAAGGAAGATGCTGTCTGCATCCAGAGAAAGGACTGATAAACAGAAAGGTGTATAGAATGATTTTTCTTATGTGTGTATGCATATTTGTATCTGATGGTAGCCATCTCTAAGGTAGGAGGGGAGAAAAAAAGGAAAAAAGTTACATGATAATTTTATTATGAATTTTTAAAGAATAGCAAGTTGTACATAATAGATTTGCAGTTTCATGTGTAATCATTTTTTCTATTCTACCATGTTATAGAAATGTTTGTTTTATTTCTTAAGTTCACAACAAAAGTAAAATTTTTACAAATAAAGAGGAGCAAGAAGCAAGGATTAGATCATGAAAAAAAAATAGTGAAGCTGCTTTAGCAGACTCAAGGACATAATATAGACTTACATCAAAACTCACTCCTATTCCCTAGTTCCCTCTCCCTCTTTCCAGTGCTGTGGAGACCCCATATCCAGTCTGCAGAAGTTTGCTTAGGATTCAACAGTCAGCTTAGCCACAGCCCTTAAGGAGCAAAAGTGTGCCAGAGCTGTAACCAAGAAACACCAGTACTGTAAAGCTCTAAAGTGGTGGTGACAGGGAAAAGAGGAGCTGAACTTCTGGCACTGAGCCAGAAAACAGGAACATAAGGAGTGGAACAAGTTGTCAGGACAGGACAGAATGCATATGAGAGGTTGTGCAGCACTCCACCATGCCTGAAAGAGAAGTGCACAGCACACAGCTGGAGCCACTTTTGGAGCACAGATCTAGGCAAGTAAACCATGAATTGCTCAGTGTGGGAGGGGGCTGAGACACTTTGAGATTCAGCTCCCAAGGAAATCACAGTAAGAGTGGAGGGTGTCAAGAAGTGAGTGATAAAGAAAATAAGGGGCACAGGGTAACTGAAATTACCAATTTCAGGAAGAAGAAAACTCAAAGACTAGGCCAAGGTAATTAAAAATAAAACTTTTTTCTCAGAACTTATAATATAAATCCCTATTTATAGGAAATCATCCCAATGTTTAATAATCTGTAGCAAAATTGCATAACTATGAGAATACTGATGTTAGAAAGATGAGTTTATGGTTTGAAATACCTTCAGATCATTGAAAATGCTGAACAATTTCATTGTCTCTGTGTAGTGTCTGTACTAGATATATTTAATGATGTACTAATTAAATGGATTTATTATTCAATTGTATGTGTGGGAAATGTGTTTTTCATCCATTTTAGGTTTTTTTTTTACTATATGGATGATTAATTGAATCTTTTTGATGATCAGAAATGTCATTGAGAAGATATAGTTTTATAAGGCTCATTACTATCAATACAATGTAAATCAGAAAAAAAATAATTATCTGGAAAAAACTGACAACAGATAACATATATTCCTATTTGGAAATTGCACAAGGTTTTCTCCATGATAAAGGCAAATATCTTTGGTTAACATATAACTCTTTACATGATTATCTACTTGGTATTAATATATTAATAGTAGTGGAACAACATTATCTCTATGATCCAATCTGTCATAGAATATTTATGATCTTTACAAATTCATAAAAGACCCCTTGTTTGAGGAGAAAAAAGTAGATTTTTTTCTACTGATGATGGTGATGGTGATGGTGATGGCATCTTTGCAATGTCAGTATATAATGAGGAACCCTTGCAGCATGTTTGGTGAATATTCTATGGAAACTTTATTGGTATAAATAGATGAGTTGCACAAGATGGGTGGGTTTGGGATGACATCATTTAAAAAATCTACATTGATGAAATCACAGATCCATTTTAGTTTTTTAATATAATAAAAATAAGATGGTGTGGTTTACTTGACCTGCCACAGGCTGGTATGGTTCTTGAAGTTTGGTATCGGTACAAAATGAAACAACCAGTAAAAAGAAGTTTACTTAGCCATAGCATAGAAAGGATATTCAGCAAGGATATAGCATTGATTCAGTAAACTACAATTGCCATGTTTCAGTATTACTCATGCTGACTATCACTTAAAAGCATGTGACTGAGAAAAAAACTACTGAATCTTTTTGGACTGGCTTCTATACTTGTTATTGTTGCTACTGTTCAGTCGTTCAGTCATGGAGACTCTTTGTGGCCCCAGGAACAATACCATGATAGACCCTTGTATCCTCAACTATCTCTCAAAGTCCGTACAAGCTCATGTTCATTACTTCCATGACACTATCTATCCAGTTCATCCTCTGCCATCCCCTTTTCCTTTTGCCTTCAATCTTTCCCAACATGAGTGTCTTTTCTAGTGATTGCCATCTTCTCATTATGTGGCCAACGTTTTTAAGTGTCAGCTTCAGTATTTGACCATCCAGTGAAGAGACTGAATTAACTATATTAAGTAGTGATTGATTTGATCTCCTTGCTATCCAAAGGATTCTCAAAGTCTTCTCCAGCAACTTAATTTGAAAGAGTTAATTCTGTGGTGTTCAGCTCTCCTTATACTCCAACTCGCCCAGAAATACATTATTACTGGATAAAAAAAAGGTGATGTCTTTGCTTTTTAGTATGCTGTCTATATTTGCCATACCTTTTCTTCTAACAAGCAAGCATCTTTTAATTTCATGGCTGCAGTTACCATCTGCAGTGATCTTTGAGCCCTAGAATATAAAATCTGACACTGCTTCCATGTCTTCTCCCTCTGTTTACCAGGAAGTATTGGACCAGTTGCCAAAATCTTAGGGTTTTTTTTTTGTTAAGCTTCAAGCCAGCTCTCCCTTTTCACCTTCATCAAGAGCTCAATTCTTATTCCCTTTCTGCCCTTAGAATAGTATCATCTGCATATCTGAAAGTGTTGATATTTCTCCTAGCAACCTCAATTCTTGCTTTTGATTCATCCAGCCTGGTATTGCCCATGATGTACTCTGCATATAAGTTAAATAAATAAAATGACAATATACAGCCTTGTTGTACTCCTTTTCCACTCTTAAACCAATAAGTTGTTCCACGTTCAGTTCTAAATTGTTGCTTATTGGCTCACATACAGGTTCCTCAAGAAATAAGATAATCTGTACTCCCATCTCTTTGAAGACTTGCCACATTTCATTGTGATCCACACAGTCAAAGGCTTTATTATGGTCAATAAAGCAGAAGTAGAAGGAGTTTGTTTGTTTGTTTGTTTTTTGGGGGGGTTGTTTTTTCCTACTCTGGAGCTCCCTAGATTTGGCCATTTGATCTCTAGCTCCTCTGTTTCTTAATAAAGCAGCCTGCTCTTCTGGTAATTTTCAGTTCACATATTGCTGAAGCCTAACTTGCAGAATCTTAAGCATAACCTTGCTGGTATGTGAAATGGGTGCAATTATTTTGGTAATTTAAAAATTCTTTGGCATTGTCTAGGATTGGGACATAACACTAATATTTTCCAATCCAGAATGTATTGTTGAGTTTTCCCAATTTGCTGCCATATTGATTGCAGCACTTTAAAAGGACCATCTTTTAGGATTTTAAATAGCTCAGCTGGAATTCTGTCACCTCCACTAACCTTATTGTTAGCAATGCTTCCTAAGGCCCACTTGACCACATTCTCCAGGATGTCTGACTCTAGATCAGTAACCATACCATTGTGCTTATTAGTGATGTTAAGATCTTTACTGTAAAGTTCTTTTCTATAGTCTTACCACGTCTTCTTAACCTCTTCTAATTCTTTTTTTTTTTTTGTGACAATTGGGATTAAGTGACTTGTCCAGAGTCACACAGTAAGTGTTATGTGTCTGAGGTCAGATTTGAACTCAGGTCCCTTATGACTCCAGGGCCAGTGCTCTATCCACTGCACCACTTATCTGACCCACTTCTATTTCTTTTAAGTCTCTATAAATTCAATCTTTTATCATGAACATTTTTACAAGAAACATTCCCTTAATATCTTTGATTTTCTTGAAGAGATCTCTTGCCTTTCCCTTTCTATTTTTTCCTTCTATTTCTTTGCATTGCTCCTTTAAGAAAACTTCCTTATCTCTCCTTGCTATTCCTTGGAATTCTGCATTAAGTTGGGTATATCTTTCCCTTTCTCCTTTACTTTTTGCCTTCCTTGTTTCCTCAGCTATTTGTAAAGCCTCAGCACACAGCCAATTTTTTCCTGTTCTTCTTTTCCTTTCCTTTTTCTTTCTCTCCTTTACTTTTTATTGCTACCTCCTATACAATACTGTGAACCTCTATCCACAGTTCTTTAGGTACTCTATCTACCAGATCTAGTCCCTTAAATTTATTCATCACTTTCACTTTATATTCATAAGGGATATTATTTAGCTCATACTTGTGGTTTTCCCTACCTTCTTCAATTTAAGTCTGAATTTTGCATTAAGAAGTTCATGATCTGAGCCATGGTCAGCTCCACATCTTGTTTTAATTGACTGTATGGAGCTTCTCTACCTTTGGCTACAAAGTATATAAGCAATCTGATTTCAATACTGGCCATTTGGTGAAGTCCACGGATAACCTTTTGAATTGTTGAAAAAGAGTGTTTGCTATGACCAGCGAGTTATCTTGACAGAACTCTATTAGTGTCACCCCTGTTTTAATTTGTACTCCAAGGCCAAACTTGCCTGTTATTCCAATTATCTTTTGATTTCCTAGTTTAGCATTATAATTCCCTATGATGAATGTGACATCTTTTTTGGGGGGGGTTGTTTTTCTAGAAGATGTTGTAGGTCTTCATAGAACTGTTCAACTTTGGTCTCTTTGGAATCAATGATTGGAGCATAGACTTGTACCACTATGATGTTGAGTGGTTTGCCTTGGATTTGAACAGATATTCCATCATTTTGAGATTATACCTCAATACTGCTTTTCTCATGCTTTTATTGATTCTATTTCTCTATTTCTCCCAAGAGATTCATGCCCACGGTAGCATACGTAATGACTGTCTGAATTAAATTCACCCATTGCCATCCATTTAAGTTCACTGACACCCAAAATGTTGAAGTTTAACCTTTCCATCTCTTCTTTCACCATCTCTTATTTACCTTGGTTCATAGATGTTACATTCCAGGTTCCTATGTAATATTGATCTTTATAGCATCAGACTTTTCTTTCATTATCACATGCATCCTCAGCTGAGCTTCCTTTCATCTTACACCCAACTACTTCATTAGTACTAGAGCTATTTGTAGTTGTCCTCTACTCTACCCTAGTAGCATGTTGGACACCTTCCAACCTGAAAGGCTCATCTGATGTTGGTTGATGGGTGAGTCTTCCATTGAGAAAAGAGAATGGGGTCTAGGGCTCTAGGGCACCTGGAATTTTCAAAGCTACTGAAAGGGAAGGAAACCATCCCAGGATAAGGCTTCATCCACTGGGACAGCAATATGCAGGGAAGAAAGCTATAAAGTCCTTCCAAATCCCTCGCCCTGGAGCAAAGTCCTAGTGGCCCCACCCCATTACAGATTTGGTAAACACTTTTTGTTTATTTGTTTTTTGTTTTTGTTTTGTTTTGTTTTTCCCTGTTCCCAGAGATCATTTAAGGGAGTTTAAGATCTTACCCCTTGATATAATGGACCAACTTCTGGGAAGTATGTAGTTAAATGAATTATTATATATCAGCTCATATTGTCAGTTCTTTGGCCCTTTCAATCAATCAGTCCTCTCTAGGTTTCATTACCCCCACTTTGCTTTCCTTATTTCTTTATTTTCTCACTCAACATTCAATACTCCCCACCCCCCACATGCACACACACACACACACACACACACACACACACACACACACACACACACAATTTTCAAGAGGAAATTCTGGGAGCTTATGTATAGAAGGGGGAAATGCTAAACTTCACTCAAGGAAATGCAACACTTCTTCCTAAGAGCTAAGAGTACTTGACACCTTCCCCCCTTTTCCTCTAGGAAGACAGATATATTTACACCTTTCAGGAATCCTGAGGTGATAGGGAGGAGGCAGTGCCTTATAACTAGCTTCCTACATCTTTCTCCTAGAGAAAGGAGAGAAAGAATTTGGTGCAGTTACATATCTGTGTCAAATGACTCTTTCTGTGATATTTCCCCCCCTACTCAAACTGCAGAAGTCTTACAAAATCATACATAGAATCTTGAAGGGGGAGATGGAAGATGCTGTCACTTTTCCATGACTCCTAGGAAAGAAGGTTGTCCTTGTGCCACTTGGAGCTATGTGGGAAGAAAAAAACTGAATATTCTGCAATTTAGTTTTAGGTAATAGCCACAAAACTTTTTTTCAGAAGCTTCATTAATATGGTTCTGGCTTAAAACGCCTTTCTATCTTTTTTATGTCTCACTTAAAACACACACATTACCACAGTGTGACTCAGCCTGAGTCTGTCAATTTCAGTTTGGAAGAGGTTTTGGCATGCTTGGTTACATAATCTATCCGAATTTGTGAGAAATAAAAAATAAAGGAGAACAAGCCGCAATTGAACTTAATGTGGTTTAGTTCACTCATCAAGAACTCACACACATACACACACACACACACACACACACACACACACACACACACACACATGCCCAGAATCTTCTCAGTGTCACTGGGGCAAAAGCTCTTAAGTTAATTTGTTTGTTAAATATCATTTTCTCTATGAAAAATATCTGTTCTGCTAAACAGATTCTCTGTTCAGATGTTAGCAAGCATTTTGAGGCATAATTATTTATCCCATCCATGAAATAGTCCATCTTTGGGGAAAGGATAGTAGAGGCAGCTCAGTGAAGGCTGCAGAAGAAAGACAAGTAAAATTACCATAGCATCAGGCAAATCCTTTGTCATTCTCAGCTTCCAAATATTCAATATAGTATTTCTGCTACTGAGCAGAAAATGTAGAGGACAAGACCATAATTCTGCAAAACAAATGTCATAATTTCGTGCTAAGAGCCAAAACTAAAGAGATGAGAATTTTATATCCTGACTCACTTCAAGCTTAGAATTTTGCAATTTCCAAGGATTAAAATACTAAAGGATTCACAGGTAGGCAATTTTGCTCTGACATTTGTACTGCCATTTAGTGTTCAGTTTCTTGCTCCTCCCCCTAAAGAAACAAGAACTCTCTATCTGAAAATTAAAGAAGGCTGATCCCCTTTTTATAAGTGCTTGCCACAAAGGAAAATGTGCTATTTTGGAACAGCTAATTTCCTTTCTTCCAGTTTCGGAGTATGCATTTGCTCACAATGGAATTCAAGACAATCTTGAAATGTTACATTCAAATCTCATTACCTGGTATTTACAACAGTTCCCCTTCCAGCCAAGAGATAATTTTCATATGCTTAATTTTGCCACAGTAAGAGTGTACTTTCTAAAGACCTGTCTGTCTGTACTCCATGGGATTGGTTGCAACTGGAAGATTAGGTTTTTCTGAATCACTGTGGTTCTTCCCGACAGCCTCCTGAGTAGCAGTACCAACATTGCTAACCTAGAAACAATCCCCTGCTGATCAATACATTAAGCCTGAGAATATATGTATATAGTAGCCCGTAACTTCAAAGATTGAACTGAAGTTGTATTATTGAAACACTTATCTAGCTTTTGACATATTAAGTAGAAGAAGAAAAAAATAGGAAGGTAGGAAGAAAGGAAGGAAAGAAGGGAGGGCGGGAGGGAGAGAGGAAAAGAAAGGTCTTATGAAGGAATCTTTGGGCTTTCAAAAGCTTTCAGCAGCTTACAATTAGCATGGATGCTTCCCACAGTCTCTTGATTATTTCTACCCCATCCCTAGATAAATAGATAGATAGATAGCATAGTTGGCTTGGAGTCAGGAAGAACTGATTTCAAATCCTCCTACAGTTATTTACTAGTTGAGCAAGTCATTTAACCTCTTTTGGCCTCAGTTTCCTCCTTTGTAAAATATGGATAATAATAACACCTACCTCAGAGGGTTATTAAGATGACCAAATAAGAATAATATTATAAGGCATTTTGCAAATCTACAAAGTATTATATAAACACATACACACACATATATGCGTAATACATATATATAAATTACATACTGCATATACAAAATGTCCTAAAGTTCTTCCTGCAGTTTTAATCTTAAAGTTTAAAGCATAAACCTGCACTGACTTGGACCATCCTGTGTAGGAATGTGTATGTGTGTGTGTGTACTAGATGGGGGTTCAAGCAAAAAATCAGATAAGTATGTGTATATGTGAGTTTATATACACCTCTGGTCTCTGGAGAAATATATGATAGGATTCCTGCCGTCTACAACCTTAACATAACAACCAAGACTTTCCTATCATTGTCTCCAACTTCTGGCCAGTGTATAAGTGTTCTGGGCAGCAGGCATCCTATCTCTGTAAATTGCCACATATTTCACCATCCACAGAATCAGAGATAGATCATAGATTTAGAGATGAAAGAGACCTTAGAAGTCATCTAAAACAGCCCATTCTTTTGAGATGAGAAAAGTGAAGATCATGGAAGCTAAGTGACTTATCCAAGGTCCCTAGGTGATAAAGTCAGGATTTAAATTAAGCTCCTGTGACAGTACATTATGCTGCCCTGACTCTACTCTCAAATGGGAACAAGCTGCTGGTAAGGAATTGAGTGAAATTATTCTTCAATAACCTTTGCCTTCAAAGTATTCCTTCCTCCCATAGGTACTTGACATTTCTAAAATGTTCTCCTTCTCTTATAATACATACACGACAGAAGAGAGTCAAAAACATGTTCCTAAAAATGTGGAAATGGCTGATTACCACTTCATGGGTTACCTCTCTCAAGAGTATTTTCATTTTGATAGGGACCATAGTCCTCTTGAGAAAAGATCATGTAGTTCTTTGCTGAGGAGCTTTACCTTTTACTTCCTTTTAGTCAAAAAAGATGAAAATAATAACAGCTAACATCATGTGACTTAAATACATTTTCTACAGAATGTAAGCTCCTTGAGATTAGGAATTTCATGTTATTCTTTGTACCCCAGTGCTTAACACAGAATATAAACTTAATAAATACTTACTGACTGATTGTCTTATTTGCTCCACAATAACAACACTGAGAGAGGGTTTCCAGATATCACCATCCCCATTTTGCAGGTAAGGAAACTGAGGCTCAGAGAAGTTACTTGCCCTTGGTCACATAGCCAGTGAGTCTCTGAAGCAAGATTTGAACCCTAAACTCCTGACTCCAAGTCTGGCACTTTTTTTCACTATATTACTCTGCCTCTCAAGAAAATGGGCACTCATTGTTGATACCCTGAGCCCTGTTTCCTCCTGTCTCCTCCCCCTCTTTATTCTCTAAGCATTAATTCAACTGCCCCTGAATGAGGTAGTTGATCATTTCCACACTCCTCTCCATTGTGAATGACTGACAACTGTGGGGTGTGATGTGTATCAGAACAGGAGCCCCAACTGATTGGCCCAGATTAAAAATTAGTGGATCTGAAAGCCCTAAACTAATCTTCAAGCATCAATTGACGGAGGAAGGGGACAGTTATTTGCTACTATAGATATCTTCCTTTATCTCATCTTTGTCACTTACCAATGAGAAAAGTGATTATTTTTCTTTTATTAAAACCAATTATTAGTATCATGATCCAGGGTTTTTATTTTCTCTTTTTAGTTCCTCATTCAGAGACTAGCCCTTGCAGGTTAGCAAGTGTCTGAAGGACAAGGCCAATGATGAGATTGGCCTAACCCTCTGAAACATACTCCTCAATCTTGGGCAGGCACCCATCCACTGGGAAAGGTTATTTCTGATTAAAGTGTAAAGAGAATCTAATCTAGGTGAATTGTAGTCCTAAAAAAAAAAAAAATACTAGGCTCTTGCCCTCTTGCCCTTTAATCCTAACTACTCCCCTATCCCCCCACCTCCACATTGTTCAATTTAAGTGGTCTGGGTGGAGATGGATTCTTTTTGTCCAGATTGCTCAAAACAACTCTCTCATGACTAAGCCACATTCTCAGCCCACTTCCTCATTTGAAAGTCCACATCCTCATTGATTGTCACCATCCAGGTTGACCTTTGCCTATGGGGCACCTACTTTTCCAAAGGTACTTAAGCATTTGATGATCTCCGTGATTTGTCTTTGGCCACCAGGAGAGACTGATGGTACCCAGAAACTCTGTCTCTGGGACTTTTCATTCATCTAATTACCTATGTGACCTTGGTCAAATCACTTGATTCTATGAAGCTCCATTCCTCATCTGTAAAATGAGAGGTTTGGATTAGAACTCTAATATACCTTCCAATTTCTAAACTATGATTGCATAAGCCTATCCTTCAAATCATTCCACAGAAGCAATAACCTATTCTCCATAAGCATAAAAAGAGACCTGAGGTTAACAATGATAACTCTCATCCTCTTAGTAAATAAAGAAGATTACTCATGCATCTTCAGTAAAGGTCATTGGAGAATATATTTTTAATAATATTCAAACATCGTAATTTTTGAGCCTGGATAAAATTAATCTCCTTAATGTTTCAATTAAGTCCACTTTGCTTGCTTTTTTTTTCATGACTAATTCTGCTTCTGCCCTAGAACTCCCCACACTCACCTAAGATTCAAAGTAAGAGGACAATATATTCTTGGCTTGAACCATTATCTAATGCAAACTCTATTTGCAAATCAGGCAAATAACTAGAAATCAAATAAAAAAGTATATAATTGAACCATACTAACAAAATGTAACTTTTTAAAAATTTTTCTTTACCCATCATAAATTAAAGGAAATAATTCCCCCATAGGCTCTTTTGCTGGGGGAGAGAAAGGGAAAAGAATATAAATTCCCAGATCAGGGAGGGAGGACACTCATATTCCAAAGATAGTGGAAAGAAAGCTTCCTTATATTGTTACTGGAACACTTCTCCAGGCAGTAATTTGCCTCAACCTACTCCTCTTTGGAAACTGTAAAGAGGGATGCCTTGAGTTACTGCTGGAGAGATTCTCCAGGGTGAGTGATTTTCTTTAATCTCTTCCCTGACTCAGGAACAAAAAGTATAACCCCTCTTCCCACCTTTATCCCCAAGGTCCAAGCCTTCCATTTCTTTGGTTTTTATTTTTGGTTTGGTTTGGTTTTCCCTGAGTTTGGGAATAAACTTACATACACTCACACACTATTCTTTATAGGTTCACCTTACATATGCCCTGTCTTCCACAGTGCCCTGCTGTCCACATATTCTTATATCCATTCGATAAGCTTCAAGAGGACAACAAAACAGAAAGTAGTATAGGTAGTGAATCTTCTTCTAGCATTCCAGCCATCATAATAAAGCCCTGGTCCACTTTACATTCTCCCTCAAGGTAAAATTTGCAGCTCTTGAAATAACTGAATGATGGTTTTAATTTGTAATCTGTCAATTTGCAATCTGCCCATTTGTTTGCACACAATTGGTTTTCATGCACATTGTACCAATATAATACCTAATTCAGAAATCAAAATGGTAAACAATATAGCAAACACATAAATCTTAGGTACATAGAGTACCTACATAGCATCCCAAGATGCATATGGTAAAGCAGGAAAAGAGGTTACATTTAAATACGTTACCTAACATGTACAAAGTACACACTATATGCATTCCATTAAAAGTCACTATCTGGTGATGTTTAACTTCTTCACCTAAGAACAACCTATGTCAGCTTGGTCACTCGCTGAATAACTCCAACATCTCTCTGGTAACCTTTTGTCTGTATGATTGTTACCCTTAAGTCTACTGGCCCGAGTGCCTATTTTATGCCCCAGGACCCTCAAGCTCTTGCTGTCCCTTAGTTCACCAGCTCTTCTAGGATTGTAAGGTAATAGATTTAGAGTTGAAAAAAGGCCATGAATGTCAGCTAGACCTGGGCATTGTATAGAAGAGGAAATTGTATTCCACAACATTGAAATGATTTGCTCAGAGTCACACAGGTTGTAAGTGGCAGAACCAGGCTTTGAACCCAAATCCTCTGATTTTGAATTTGGTCATCTTTTCATGGCATTATGCTTCCTCTTGACTCTCCAACTCTTCCTTTGGGAATCTGGAAATGCTTCACAGTTTCTAGTGGCTCACATAATGCATTTCCTATAACAGTTGCTTTCTCTGCTTACTTTACTCAGGTAGCTGTGCTAAGAGTGAACAGCATGATGTCAAATGCCTTCCAGGTCATCATTATCACTGTCAATGCACACTCCTCCCGAAACTCACAGTCCTTGATGTGGGTATAGGCTCCCACTGACAGCTAGCTCCCTAATCATTAGTTGGCCATGGTGGCTATTCAAATGTGCCATGATAGTGCAACAAATTATATCATTAGACTTTAAGAGAATATATCATCATGATATTACCACTGTTCAACATTTGTGCCCTAAAACAAGTTGCCTGAACTCCTAATAGGACTTTGCCCAAATAAATCTTAAAAAAAAAATCTAAAAAATTGCTGCTAAATTATAGCCTAAACCATGAGAACAGAGAAAAAATGACTTTGAGTGCTAACAGTGTTAGCGCAGATACCATTAGCTTGATTGTGTATCATCCTATACAAGCCCCCACAAAAAGGTAGAGGACATGGAGGAGGAGGGGATATGTACTGACTTTTGTTTGATAATACTAGTAGCTTCCATCTGAAACATCCAACAAAAGCAGCAGTAGCAAGTGAAAAATATACCAGACTGACCCCATCCAAAATGCAACCAAGAATATTGTGAAGGGTCATTTTGCTATGGTTGGTTTGTTTATGGGGCCTTATTTACATGAGGCACTAATCAACATAGTAGACATTATATAAATGCTTACTTATTCCCTTCCTCTAGAGCTAAAGTTAATGCTCTACCATCAGTCACCAAAGCATCACTTATTTAGCCACCATTCATGTTAGAACAGAACAGATCAGAGATTTAGAGCTAGAAAAAAATCTTTTTTGGGGGGTAGGGGGTGGCTAAGCAATGGGGTTAAGTGACTTGCCCAGGGTCACACAGCTAGTAAGTGTTATGTGTCTGAGGCTGGATTTGAACTCAGGTCCTCCTGAATCCAGCGATGGTGCTCTATCCACTGAGCCACCTTGTTTCCCCCTAGAAAAAATTTTTAAAGGGTATCTTATTCAACTCCCTCATTTTACAGATAAGGGAACTGAAGTTCAAGTTTTATGTGTTGCCTTCCCCTATTAGAATGCAAGTTCCTTGAGGGCAAGGAATATTTTTTTCTGCTTCTATTTGATTGCCATAGCTTAGGATAGTGCCTGATATATAGTAAGTGCTTAATAAATGCTCCTTAACTTGATATTGCCCCATGCTGCTTCTTGTGTCAGGCACAGTGCTAAGCCCTTTACAATCAATATCTCATTTGATCCTCATAACAACCCTGGGAGGTAGGTACTATTTATTCTCATTTTACAGTTGAGAAAACTAGGGCAGACAACAATTAAGTGGGTAGTAAATACTAGATCTAGGGTTTAAACACAGGTATTCAGACTCAAAAATCAGTATTCTTCCTGCTGTGCCACAAACAGAACTTGTACCAATCTCTTTTCCACTGATCTCAAATATCCCAGAATCTGACTCAGGACTGGCATAAGCAAAAGAGGCATATATTTTAGGGTATTGGCAGACTTTAGCAGAAGTCTAACATGATTGACAGAAAAATTCCTTTCAAGAGAATCAAGAGATGATTGGCTAGAGAAATATTGCCATATTCTGATTAGGTAGGCATCAAGTAATTAAAGTGAGAGAGCATTTTTTATGAGTATACAGGGCACGGCAGAGGAAATCTCAAAGAATGAAGTCACAATTCTGACCCTGACCCTCATTAGGGAAAGGGAGAGCATAACCCCAGAACACCTGATGAATGCTATAACAAGAGCAGCCTTTCAATGAGAGCAAAATAGCATAGTATACAGGCAAATGCAGGATGGTGAAAAGAACAGTGGACTATGATTTTAAAGACCTGGGTTCAAGTCTCAGCCCTACCAGTAATGTGACTTGTTACCAGTAGAAGTGATTATATTATTATCATCAGTGATAGAGGCATCATTATACATACATAGACACTTGCATAATCAAATGGATCTTTGATCCATCTCATTGATGTGGGTGCTCCCTCCAACAATGAAGTTCACAATGCATCCATGCCATCTTATGCAACTCTTGTCCATATTCTCCTTCAAGTTCATTGGAGGGCTATCTGATGTTCTGGGAGCCTTCCTTGCCTTTTCTTGATGCCTCAACAATACCATCAGAACACCTTAATTATCTCCATCTCTCACCTCATGACTATTCCATCTTATTTTTCTTTTAGATATTCCTTAATGAGATCTCTACCTCTCCTTCATAATCCTCTGTAAAATGCCATAGTCTGCAGCCTGCTCATACCCACCATTCTCCTTTTCATAGTCCTCTTGGTGATGCTGAGGTTAAATTCTTCAAAATTCAAGGTACTCAAAGTTTTACGGTCACATAGTAGAAAGACAACAGGAGTATTACATTGGGAGGTCTTTGTTTCATGTAGATGTCTGTAATCCCTAAGGGAACTCTCTAATTTCTCAAAGGCAATCAAGCTTCTTTTCCTCCTTTGTAATGTTGGCCTCAACTCATTTCCCATTTGCAGTGACTCTCCATGACATATATACCAATGAATAAGCTCAGTAGGTTCTCCATTCAATTGCATTTTTTAGTCTGGACAATATGTATTCTTTACCCATTTGTTTTTATCTTGTTTTGCTTTTGTTTGAATATATTAAACACTTATATATTTGAATATATTAAACACTGTATATATTAAACACTTAGAGTGTTCACAACACTTTCTTAGAAACTGGGCAAGACAAATCTAGATGAAACATGGTCTCTATCCTCAAGGATCTTACAGTTAAGTGGGAGATAAAACATACACAGAAGACTATAGTACACAATATTACATAATAAGTGCATTTGAGACTTATAAGACAAAGTGTTAAATAAATAAGGTTTCCTGGAGGAGATAGCATTTAAGTTAGATTTTAAAAGATAAACAGAAATTTAACAGATATAAGGGGAGAGAGGAGAGAGGAAGGGAAGGAGAGAGAGAGAAAGAGAGAGAGAGAAACATTCCTATCATAAGACACAGTCTGAGAAAATTGGAAGACATAAGAATGCAGAGAATGGCCAGGAAACAAAACGTTATTCAGTTTAGCTGGAGTGTGTAAGAAAATAATATGATATTAGGTAGAGGAAAAGTGATGCTAGGTTGTAGAAGATTTGAATGTCAGTTGGAATTTTATTCCAATAGAGAGAAGCTGATTTTTTTTTTTAGTCATGGTATTACATGACCTTAAATAAATGCATAAGAAAGGTTATTTTATATTTTTATGACTTCCTAGACCAAAATACCTATACCTGGCCAACACTCCCTTCTATTTTACTTTTAGTATTTGTATCCCCAGAACTTAGTAAGAGCCTAATAAATATTTTTCATTCATATATTCATTTATTCATTAATTCTAGCAGTAGTACAAAAATGGCTTGATAAGGAATGAAGGGAGAAGATCAAGATGCAAAGAACTATAAGAGATATTGTAATAGTCCTTGGTGGTGATAATTAAAGCCTTTACTAAGAAAGTGGACAGTGGGAATGGAGAGAACAGTACTCATTTGAGAAATGTTTAAGAAATGGGATAGGGCTGGGTAAGTAAAGGCAATATAACAGGAACAAGATTAGTGAGTTAAGGGGCAGCTAGATGGCACAGTAGTTAGAGCACTGGCCCTGGAGTCAGGAGGACCTGAGTTCAAATTTGGCCTCAGACACATAAGACTCACTAACTGTGTGACTGCGCAAGTCACTTAACCCTAACTTCCCTCACCAAAAAAAAAATTCTTGAGTTATGATTTCACATAATTTAAACAATAGGCGATTTATATAATTAGTTTCATCCAGAAAGCAAAGATAATCATAAGATTACTAATATTAAACACTAGACAGTGCCACAGAAAGAAATAGAGTATCATAAGGAAGAGATTGTTCAGGATGAAAAATAATAAACTCTGTTTTAAACTTATTAAGTTTAAGGTACCAGGAGAACATCTAGGCTTAGAGATACCAGAAGTAGGTGGGGGTGGGGGTCTGAAACTCAGCAAAGAGACCAGGGCTATACACACACACACACACACACACACACACACACATATATTATATATATTATATATGTATATATAATATTCATGGAACTGGTATTAGTTTGAATCATGAGAATGAATGAGATTATCAAAAGAGAAGGTATATATACATATACATATGTACATATAATATATATACATATACATATGTACATGTAATATATACATATACATATGTACATATATTATATATACATATACATGTGTATATATAATACATATATAAAATACATTATATATTTTAAAATTAGGTGTGCCTCAGTTCATTGATCTTGACTGTATCATTTAATCTCTCCAGCTACCTCATCTGCAAAATGAAAGGGACATTTCAATTCCCAAAGGCTGCATAGAGACTTTTAAATAGAAAAAAAAAATGTATTTTTAATCAATCAACAGGGATTTATTAAGCACTTGCTATGTGCCAGGAACTGTGCTAAATATTGTGGATTAAAAACAAAAACACTTCCTGTCATCAAGGAACTTTATATCCTAATGGGGGAGGGGGGAAATCTGTGGGATATATGTGTTATGTAATAATTTAAATGATTTTTTTTTAAATTCAAGGAGGAGAAATATAATAACTGGGGGAGAGAAAAGGGATAAGAAAATACCAAGGTAAAGAATTTGCATCTTAGATAACCTCTATCTAATGTTCTAAGCACCTAGAATGATGTTTCACACTTGGTAGGGTGGAAGAGGAGTTGGTGTACTCCCTAAGTGATGTTTAGGGTTGATGGTGGTGAAGGAATCAAGTCAAAGTCAAAAGCCATTCTGGTCATGTCTGGTTCTTCATCATAATTCAAGGGCTAAACATCACCTTTTGGCCAGTCAGGCCACAAGTTTCAAATGTTTCCTGAATGCCAATGGTGCCTCTCTGCAAATTCCCAACATTAGATGTAAAAGTCTTTCCTTGGCAATGTCTTCCATTTTAACTCATTTATCTCCCAGGAGAACCAGCACTTCCGTTGTAGCCTACAGGAAGGGTACAAATTAGGGCAGGATGACTAATCACAAGACATACAAACCATGAATCAGGTCCTGGAGTGAACAAACTAGGTTTTGGGTTGTTTTTTTTTTTCCTCTTTATCTTTTCCTGAAACAAACCCCACAGCAGGAACTCTTGTATTTCTTCTTCAAATTGTTTATCTTTGAGTTTTCCTCGTGTTCATATTTATCCCAGTTAGTCTCTCAGTTTAGGAAGTACAAAACCATGACATAAGTTTGTTAGTGCCTACAGATTTAATTAACACCTGAGACAAAATTTAGAATGCTTTACTAGGTAATGGAGTTGATTTTTAAAAGCACATTGACCTTTCAACCTCTCATAACACCTTAAAGAAAACTTGGATCATTTTTGTGAAATAATAAAATACAGCTCTCTCTTTCCTCCCCATCCCTTTCAGCATTCTTTGGTATGACTGATGGACAAACAAAGTCTACAGCAAATCCAGGCTATATCATAATAGGTCAGGACAGAACATTAGAGAGATACTGACTTCAAAAATATTGCCATGGCAACTAGTGAAATTTGGTTCTAAATGCAGCAGAGGGAAATGAGTGTCTTCCAACAAACAAAAGGAAAAAAAAAATCTCAGTCTAGGATATAGAATGATTTCTGCCTTAGTAACCTGATTAACCAAATTCTTTGTGAGCAGTCTAACTCAGCACTTCCATTGTGCTTTATTTCTCAGTGTCAAGATGAATAAACAGCGGGACAAAGGAAACAAACTAGGAATGGGTAATGAGCTAATAAATACCCTGATTATAAAATATAGTTTCCGAGGCTGTGTTTTAGTAGCAAGGATTATAGTCAAAGGATTTCAGGAGAGGTTTTAGGCTAGAGTATATGTTTAAATGACAGAAAAAATTATTAAAAACAGTAAGTTAATCTATAATTTTTCACCTGATTCTGCTAATACAATCACAAATGTACTATGCATTTTCTGAGAATATCTTCTGAAGCTTTATTTTCTAAGTTTAACTTGCTTTCTATCTGAATTTCCTGCATATACGCAGGCAAAATTATTGCCTGTATTTCCTAATTGGCACTGCACCCTCTACTTAGTCCAGGTGTAGCATGAGCATCATTTTGTTCTTAGTTTTGCACGTTCTTTGGGGTTGTCTGAATCATTAGAGTGTGACTCCATTTAAAGATGTCCCCACTATCGTACATTTGATAATATTGTTTTGAAGTTGGTGCCAGCCTGTTTGAAAACAGCAGTTTCCATAGGAACAGATTTTCCGACTAGATCTTACATGGACAAGTATGTCATAAATAATTGGCAGTGCCCTGAGGGAACTGTTAAACACCCAAAGAACGACAAGGAAAGAAAAAGAGGAGAAATTCTAGGGGATAGTCACACAAGGACAGTACACTGCAGGGGGTATAGGGAAGCAAATATGGTCTAAATTCCTTGGATCCTGATAAAGGTAATAAATGAATATTTTAGGCACCAAAATCAATACTTGAAATATGTTAACTCTAAAATTAAGTTACATAGAATTTGTCCATAAAAGTTGTGACACATTCATTACTAGAAGATCCCTATCCTCCTATCAAAAATGTATTGATGGTATACAAATTATTGCCATGTAACCCTGAATGATTTAACTCAGAAAGTACATATCATTGCCAAATGGTGGCTTCTAAATGTAGTGTTTGGCATTCAGAATGAGGTGGACAGAGCTGAGCTACCCCATTTAGCAGGGAGGAATTTTTCTTACTAAGCTGTTTGCCTGAGTTTAACCTTGCAGACTAGAAGAGTTGTTGGTAGGAACAATAACCCAGGTTAATTTTACTCTCTCACCTTTCTTTCTTTTAATTGTTTCATTAGCTTCTACCCTGACCTGACTTTCTGTCTTAACAGTCTGGCTTTGTTGTTAGGAACAGGGCTTGCAGGAAGCAACTGTGCTATGTTGGAGGAGGAGGGAAAGTAACTATCTAACTCCCTTCTATTAGAAGCTTGTAATGACCCCGAGGATATGGTCCCAGGGTAAATACAAGTAGTGTCTCTTGTGTTTCTATCTCCACCTAATGATCCAGGAGAAGTGCAGTTATTTCTGCAACATTACATGTTGATATACAAATAATGAAACTGAGCTCCCATCATTCTTGAGTGACAACCTGAAATTATAAAGCTTGTCTTTTACATACATGCTCCTATTCTTCACATACACATGCTCATACAAACATATTGACACCCTTAACCTTATTTAGAGAATCATAAAAATTTGGATTTAGATGAAACCTAAAAGTTATCTATCTAGCCCAGTTCATATCTGATCAGACCCTCCCAACTTAAGTCCTCATCATACCTTATCTGGTCCACATCTGAAGTATTATGTACAGTATATCCATAAGCTGAAGACCATCCAAAGAAGACACATACTTCATGTTGAGGATGTAGAGATAATTTTTTTTTCTAACATGAGTTGGACTAGGTGACTTCTAGGGTCCTGAAGCTTCATTTTCAAAGATTAACCTTTCAATCCTGATGTTCTGGGATCACTAATAAGCGATTATCCTGCTTCTATTTGACAACCTCCAGTGGTGAAGAACTTACAGCCTTCTGAAGCATCTCATTCCACATTTGGACAGTAATAATTGATAGGAAATTTTTTCCTCATTTTGAGTACAAATCTGTTTTATTTGTACCCAGTATATCTGATTTTGCCGTGTCAAACTAAATAGAACAATCCTAATCACTGCCCTTCATATCAACCTTCAAATGTTTGAAGCCAGCTATAGTGTCTCTCCTATCCCTTCTCTTGTCCAGATTAAACATTCCCAATTCCTTAACCCAGGAGTCTTTAATTTTTGTGATGCGGACTCCTCTGACAATCTGATGAAACCATGGACCCATTCTCAGAATTATGTTTTCAAATGCATAAAAATATTATATGCATCGGATTATAAAGGAAATCAATCATATTGAAATAGTTGTCTACTTTTGTAGCCTCACAGACCCTAGTATAAGAGCTCCTGCTTTGACCAATCCTTATGTAACAAAATATTTAGTCTTCTCATCACTTTGATGGACTTTCTTTGCTTCATTTATCTATATGTAACATATCAGACCACACTTTCCCTTTGAGTCTGATACACTGATGACTACTTGGTAGAGAAGGAACAATGCCTGCTGTCTTCTTTCTTCCTACTCGACATATAATTCCAGATTTAGAGGTGGAAGGAATCATAAAGATCAAATAATCCAACTTCCTCATTCCACAGGGGAGAAAATTGAGGGTCAGAAAGGCATATGCTTTGACTCCAAAATTATCACTTTCCTCATTGCACCATTCTTTCCCTCATAGAGAACAAACTATCACTTCCAGCTATTTGAAGAGACTTTCAGTTTTATATATCCTTGGCAAATTTACTTCATCAAATGGGATATAATCAGTTCTTCCTGGCTATAATCCTGGCACACTTGAGATCACTTTCCCTTTCCAGATTATGTTGTTTTTTTTAACCTTAACTGAAGACTTAGCTAAAAATCCTCTGGGACCCTAAATTGGCTTAAATTATAACACAAACTGGCCAACAGCCTAGATAAGAGTGTCTCTCAAGGTCTGGGTGATCAGTGAATTGCTCCATCATTTTGTTTGGTTGATTGGTCCCTGGATAGATTTCTCATTCTCAATACACCTCCAGGCAGGTGAGAAGTGAGAAGATGATAGGTTTCCGTCAGGAGTAAAGGTACAAAACCATTATGCTAGTAGTTAACTAAGCATGGAGTACACACCTGAGGTGACCTTGACCTTTAATTGTTAGAGAATAGATCTACAATCCACCAGAATCTTTGAGAAGCTAGTTAAGCTAAAGGGTCAGATTAAGTTAAAGCCAATTTAGGGTCCCTCCTAAAGTGACTTAGGAGGGGAAAAAAGAAATATTAAGGTATATTTAGCATATAATTATTGTAAATGTATTTTGTTATTGCATGGACATTGTTCAGAAACTGTCTCAGTTTATCAGTTTTATTTTCAGTTGTTTTGGGGGGTTTTTTTGTTTGTTTTTTTATAGCTACACTCCTACTCCCTCAGAACAATGAAGCACAATGAAAGACACACAGGTACAGGAATTTGAAAATTAATTGTCAGACCTGTTTAGACCAATGCCTGGAACCATGTGGATTGTACTTGCTTGTGCTATATTAGTCTATAGAATGATCTGTGTGATGTAAGTGACAAAACTGATCAATGGGCCCTGAAAGCACCTTGACAGTAGAGATTGTTTCATCCAGTTCTTTTCTGTGCCTAGCTTTGGCCAGCTCATGCTTGTTGATTGCTTGATTGAGTTACACTGTACAAGCTTGAAGTCAAAGGACATGCAGCAATCGATGAGACCAACGGTCTTCAACATTTTGACTATTAAGATTCCTTCCTAACGCTAAAAAAAAAAAATGCTATGGACCTCTCATATTACAGTAGTCACAGTATTAGTATCCATTGTCTGAAAATGTATTTAATTAGAAAAAGCCACTGTTAATCATTAATGTCTGTCAATAAATGTATATTTTATTAATGGCAGAAGTTTTTATATGTACTTGAGAAATAGTAATATGGATGTATGTGATATGTTAGTGTATAGAAACATGTTTATTTATTAATAAATTTTCAGAGCCCTGATAAAAGCCTCATGTCTTCACAGCAGTCAGTAGCCCAAAGGATGGGAACCATTAACAAAATAAAAAGTTGTATCAAACTAGCTCTTGAATGGTACCTCCATTGTATCACTGATTGCCAGGTGGATTTTAGCCCTTTCAAATATACCAACTTGTGAATGTCTTGCTAGGACATCTTCTGGAAGGAGAAATTGTTTATTTCTCCTATGCAGTAAATCATTTTCAAAAGGCCAAGTATTTGTGCTTTCAAAACATTTTTTTTAAGTAAGGTAAAAAGCCTTGCTTAAGGTAAGGGCCAAGATATTTCTTAATGATAGAATTTTAAAATAAATTCTTTTAAAAACTTCACCAATCTCACAAATGCCCCCTTTCACATTTAAGTAATTCAGAAATGGCCAAATGGATTTTTTAATGAAACTTTCCAATATGTTGCTGAGATAGAGATGAAGCATGAAAAAATTCAACAGAAGAGACTTTCTTGAAAAATAAAAGTTATTGGGGACAGAAAACAGAGATTTAAAACAGAAATGACTTTTTCAACCTTAAATATTGAATTGTCACAGTGATATTTCTGTACAATCCATTTAACATACTCAGGTAATGTAAGAGAACTTTATCATCCATGGTTTATACTTATTCTTAAATATCACTTCTCTGATTCCTTTTAAGAAAAGGAGTTTAAAATAATTCTGGGAAATATAATCCTATATGTGTCTATGCATATAGACACAGAAAGCATAATCACTTATGTTATTGGAATCCATATACATTATTTTATTTCATGCATATATATGTGCATGATTTATATTATGTAAACAAAGACATACATATACATATATACACACAAGTGAAATAAAATCATATATACAAATACCTATAGGATATGTGATTATATTTTATAAGCTAGAAGGCACTATACAAATATAAGGCGTTTTATGTCACTCTATACATGTGTAAACACAAAATCATCTCCATTGTTTATATAAAAATGAGTAGTATTGTATTAATGAGAGATGTTATAATATGGTAGATAGAGGCCTGGCCTTGGAGTCAGAAAGACATGGGTTCAAGTACTGTTTCTTACACCTACTTGTTATATGACTATGGGCAAATCAATTAATCTCATAGTTTCCCCAGGAAATTCTCTAACACTGTAATGTACAAGTCAGATACTGATCTGCATCAGTGGAGTGCTTTCTCCACACTCAGAAGTTCTCTACACAATTGAACACATAAATTTGTATCATAATTTTACATATATATGCACAGTGCCTTGGGCACATAGAAGATGCATGATGAATGCTTAATAATAAAAGATTACATTCATATAAATGTAATGTTAATTATATATTTAAGCATTTTAAAGTTTGAAAAAATGTTTTATTTATACTACTTCATTTGATCCTTCACCCAACACTTTGAAAGAGGTGCAATTATTATCCCCATTTTACAGATGAGGGAACTGAAGCTGAGAGATTAAGTGACTTACTTGTTGATAGATTTATATACATATACATACTTCCATGATTCCTCACTGAAGGAGAAAATAGGATGAACTCTTGTGATAGGGTCTCAGTGACTGGGAAGGAATGCATTGAAGATGATTGGCAACTGAGTGGTGGAAGATTGTCACGTTCTCCCCCAACTACCCACTGCTTT
The DNA here is from genome assembly GCF_900497805.2 of Vombatus ursinus. NCBI lineage: Eukaryota > Metazoa > Chordata > Mammalia > Diprotodontia > Vombatidae > Vombatus > Vombatus ursinus. Next base: position 8,553,044 of record NW_020948840.1, on the reverse strand, counting down.
CTCTTTCTTGGATTTCCAGCAAAGAAGGAGAGGGAATTTTTTCCTAGCCATCCTCCCATCACCAGTGAAGTCAATTTGCAACAGAAGTCCATGGCAAGGAAAAACATATCCTTTTTCTGGTGAGGCTGAGATTGGAGTTACTAGTTGTTGTTCTTGTACTTTCTGACTGCTGTCTTCTGCCTTTCTGTTTCCTTTTCTGAGTGCAAGTCAATGCACTCAGAAATGCACTGAGGAATCCTGAGGAATCAACATTTCTGATCCCAAAGAATCAACATTTCCAGTCTTGGAACCTTGTGAATAGAGAGATCCTGAGGTGGGAATTCGAGTATCAGTCAAGAGAGAGATTTCCTCAAAAGCAAGCTTCTCAGATAACAGGAGCACATCCAGAGTCACATTGAGGCTGAAAGGACTAAAGCCATGTGAGAAGGGGCCAGAGGACCTAGATTTTGCAAACCCTCCTTGAAATTTGCTTTACAATCCTAGGTGCTAGATACAGGTGCTAGGTTAAAGCAAAATATCAGTTCAGTACTCTTTTAAGGGATTTTTACCTTTGGGCAGGAGTAGAATGCATATAATGGGTTGAGGTTTTTTGTTTTTGTTTTTGTGATACTGTCTGTGTTCATTCGTGCTTTGGAGTGCTTTTCTCTTTTATACATTTTCTGGAGGGGTAGAAATTAAAGTTAGGTCTAATATACAATATCTAGTTTATATAATGAATAACTATGAGATAAGAGCTTATTTCCTGCTTTGAGGGAATCGCCCTGTTTATGAACCACACCTAAGCTGTGTATTTTTAGAAATTTCCCTGGAGTTCTACTCTAAGGTGAGGACAGAGCCAAAGGATGAATCCAGATTAATGTGAGCCCAAGGACCATTAGGGTAGGGGGCCTCTAGATCTCAGGGCATTATTTCACCACCACTTTGCTTAAAAACTGCCTTTCTACATATACATATGTGTACATATATACATATGAATGCATACTATATGGTGCAGGAGAGAGTATAGTTAGGAGACCTGAGTTCTAACATATGCTACCTATGTGACCTTGGTTAAGTTAGGTAATCTCTCTGAGCCTCTGTTTCATCAAATATAAAATGAAGAGGTTGAATTAGATGGCTAATTGACCTCAAAGTTCCCTTTCAGCTACAAATTGAAGTATGTATTTATATATCTATTTATGGATCCATGAGATAATATTTAAGAGAGATATACATAGAGATACAGAAATAGAGAGACATATTGAGAGATTCAGAGCAGGAGGGAAAGAGAGAAAATAAGAAAGAGGATGAAAAAGAGGGAGAGGGGAAAGGAAAGGAGTACAGAGTAGAAGAGAGAAGGACAAAGAGAGAGTAGAGAAAGATTTAAATAAATATGTGACAAAAATGAAATGTGATATTTGACTGACTTGCAATCTGTTACTTATCTTGCTACTATATCTTAAAACGAGTATGTATACATTCACAGATATATGTGTGTGTGATGCATAATAGAATGCTAGACTCAGAATGAGAAAGGCCTAGGTTTAGAACTTCCCTCTGATTCTTACTGGTTGTGTGACTATTAGTAGTTAATTTATTTAAGCCATATTTTACTCACTTCACAGAGTTTTTGTGAGGTTCAGATGAAATTACACATTTAAAGCACTTTACAAACTTTAAAGAGAGAAATTTTATACATGTATTTACATATACAATATTTATATTCATTTTAAAAGATGATAAAAGGTTGCTTCAGAATTGCAAGTCAATATTAAACAACTCAGGCTTTTTTTTTTATTTCTCCTTCCCTGGACATCCAAGTCACATTCTTTTTAAAGTAATATAAAGATTAATACCCAAATTCCATCTCTCAAGAATTCTAGCCTGCAATGAGTCAAAGTTCCTTTTCTGGAAGTGAACGAACATCTCTTCCTCATACCTACATGAACTCCAAAAAGGTAAGTTAAGTAGGCACTAACCTTGGCTTTAAGGAGTTAAGACCTAACCAGTGCCATGTTTAATATATGTTTGCCCAAGTGAAAAAAGCTACTTTACATTTAAATTTGGATCTGTGTTTGGAAAGAATAAAAATGACATAGCTTTGAGTCAGGAGATGCTGAAAGAGCAATTTTCAATATGCTTTCCGTATTCTTAGGTCTCCAACTCTTCTGGGTCCTAAAACAGATACAGCAGACAAAAATTGGATGGCCTTCAAAGGCAAAGATAGTCCATATTGACCTATAATTAAGGCATGCTGTTAATATCATGTTTTGTAACTGTTGTAAAGGACTCAAACTGATCAATGGGTGTTTCCCCACCCAGTACCCCTTGTGATGGAAGGCATGCATTTTAAGACGGTGGATTGAGATTAGTACCTTGTTCTGTGGCCATATGACAGAGTGGTCATCACACAGAATAAAGCTGACCCACTCCTCATGTCTTCAGCCACAGTCACATGGTACTATAACAAAAAGAACTAACATGTCACTGCAAAAGCATAGGCCCCTAGCATGAGTTTTTCGTGTGGGCCATGAAGTCATACACAATCCACTCTCAAGTTAATTAGGTATTGTCCATTTTCTCTATTTTTGTCTATTTTCTTTCCATCATCTACCTAGAATGCCCTTCTTCATGGGAGTTAGAGATGAAAGATCATGTATTCTGACCCAGCTGATTTTATAGGTGAGGAAATTAAGGTGCAAAGAAGTAAAGCAACTTCCCAGGTTTATATGAGTAGAAATGTGTAAAAGTCAAAATTTAAATCTTAGAGCTACTGACTTCAAATCCAGATCAACTCCATTTAGATAAAGCCTTTAAGGGCCAGCCATATCCTCCAACCAGACTTCTCCAGTTATCCAAGTCTGTACTGATCTCTTCCTTCTTTGGATTTAGCACATGGTTTAGCACATAAATCTTCTTTTATTATTTAATCTCTTAGTTTGTTCTCCCCAGCTGAACTGGAAGATCCCTGAGAGTGTAGGCTATGGATTATTCAGTTAAATTCTGTTCAATTCAATTGAATATAATAAATACTATTTGCAAGACACTATGTGAAGCAGGTTACAATGGCAAAAACAAAGAGACCCTGTCCTCAAGGAACTAATGTTCTCTTGTGAGACACAACATAGGATCATTTGATCAAACATACAGAGTTGGAAAGGACCTTTGCTTAGAGGTCATCTAATCCAGTGCTTCTTAAACTGTTTGTCACGACCCCATGGGGTCTCGAAAAATTTGGCAACAGTAAAAAGTTTCTGAACACAATGACCAAAAATTAATTCAAAATTAAATGCATAATGAATCTGAGGTGTTTCTGACAGTGCTTGCCCATGTTGAATCATGCAACTTCACTGCAGCCTTGGCTCTGAACACATGACACGCACACTTCGCATGTGCATGAAACACGAAAAGGGTTCCCAAGTGGAAAAAGTTTAAGAAGCTCTGAATATAACCACCTCATTGTTTTAAGGTACCAAGAGTTCAAGTGACTTCCCCAAAATCACACAGTAGTATGGGAGAGTCCGAGCTAGGATTTGAACCCATATTTTCTAAATTCAAACCCATCATTTTTCTACTATACCACACTACCTATACATGTACACAAATAGGGGAATATGAAAGTATAGACAGATGAATGAGGAGTAATTTCAAAAGAAAAAGAATACCCATGACCATGGGGGAATCAGGACAGGTTTTGTATAAGGGGTGGGAGCTATGCTTTGAAGGAAAAAGGAAGTATGATTCAAACAGTGATGACCACTTATATATAGGCACAAAGGTAATAGATTAAATGACAGGTGTAATGTATGAGGAATAGCTAGCAAGACACTTGAACTAGAAGGGAGAAGAGGAGCAATAAGAAATAAATGGAAATATAGGTGTGAACCAGGTTGTGAATGATTTCAAATGACAAGCTGAGTATTTTGTACTTCATCCTAGTGAGAAGAGGGCCCCACTGAGGATTTTTGAGGGGCAAGGAGATCGACATGGTTGGAACTATTTTAGGAATATTGCAGCTAAGCACAAAATGGATTGGAGAAGGAAAAGGCTAGAGGCATGCAGAGCAATTAGGAGGCTACTGGATTTATCCAGACAAGAGAGAATGAAGGGGGTAAGGGATGAATATGAGAAATTTACAATCAAGCACACCACCATCCTGACAATTACACAGGCTTGAAAACTAGATATCATCTTCTACATCACACTCTTATCCACAATATCCATTTGTTGCCAAAACCTGTCAATTTTGCATTTGTAAAATCTTTTGGCTGGAAATAGGATTAATAAAACTGGACAACTTATTGAATGTGAGGGTTGAGGAAGAATGAGAAATCAAAGAAAAATTCTAGGTTTTAAAGATCAGTGAGTGGAAGGATAATAGTGTTATCAATAGGAATCAGAAATTTTGAAAGAAGAATGAGTGAAGAGGGAAATATAATGAGTTTTATTTTGGATGCGTTAAATTTGAGATACCTATAGGGGTACTATGAGGCTCAAATGAAATAAGGAATGTAAATCACTTCCAAGCCTCAAAGCCCAATATAAATGCCAGCTGTTGCTGCTGCTGCTGCTGCTGTTACTGTTATCCTCCAGTACCAAGCCTCTAGTCTGGTGATGACTTCATTCTCTGATGATCCCTAACTCATGGCTGAGCTCAAGGAATGTTTATAGAGTAATGCAGGGGTATGCTAGTAAATGTTTAACAATTAGAATTTCTCAGAAAAAAAAATGTATACACAAATTTTTAAGTTTAATTTTCATTATTAACATGTTTTAAGTCTAAACAATCTATAACATGATAAATCAAACCCTAATTTGTAGTCAATTTCTGAGGTGTAAATGATTATCATTGAGACTGGCACCTTCTTGTCTATAGGTTATCCTGATGGAAACAATCAGCAAGCAGTTTACAGTTATTTTATTCCCTCCACCCACCCTCACAGCTGCTAGCACAAACAACTCATATACTTGTTAATTTACTGATTTAAAATATCCCATGAAGAAATCACTAGAGATAATGGAAACTAACACTATACCTTCCTTAGTCTCATTACTCAAAACGTACCTTAATGGTGACATATATTGTAGATTCATGCAGACATTTAAAAAAAAAGCAGATGAAGTTTGTCTTCAGGTGACCTCTCGCTGGGGGTTAATGGAATTAAATGGAATTAAAATGGAATTAAAAGCCAGCCCTGGAAAGGGACAATGTAGCCATTGCCACTCCCGATCTTTCTTCCTCTTTGACCTTGTGCTTGACACGCCTCTGTCAAAGCTATCTCTCCTCTTCATTTTCTACTACCATGTCCAGTTTCAGTGCTGAGGAAAGTGGGGGAGGTGTCCTTCCTTTTTTGGGCGGGGGAGGAGAGAATTGCACCAATATTTACCTCAATTCATGAAATTTCAGATATTCAGATATTCAGTAGGTAGTAGGTGAAGTTATCTTTAGGGAAGTAGATATTCTTGAAACCCTAAAAATACTGCTGTATTTCACTGCATAATCATTGCCACCTCATAATCATTACTACCTTCTAATCATCACACCCCTGTTTTTTTTTTTAGGCTAAAAATTGGTTTGTTGCCTTTCGTCACATAATCGTCGCACAGTATAATTCTGTTCATCAGTCACTTAAAAGGTAAACAGAGAAACAATATATTCACCAGTGGCATATAGATACACATTTATCTCTTGTGAATTGCTAGTCACAAGCTTAGAATTTTCAGTGCCTGGGCATTGTTAAACATCTATTGTTAGTATATTTCCAAAAGCTGACTTGCTTGGTTTGTTTAGAGTGCTGCAGTACTAATGGTATTGTCACTCAACCTAATAAAGAACCATAGGCACAAGGGGAGCAGGACGGCAGGTAAAGCTGGCATGAGTAAGTCACATGATATGGTAAGATTTATATCTTCCCCTGCTAGCTAAACTGTACAGAATGTCTGCCAGTAATACAGTTTAGTAATAAATGATCTTTAAATAATACTGGCACAATTAAAAAAAAAACCTTCACATAATGGTTGTGTCCCACTTTTTTGCAAAAAATTTGGCATAAAAATCTGTGACAATTATGCAGTGAAATGGGGTATTTGTAACTGTAGGTATTGTTATACTAAACTCATGCTCTGAGGACACAGATTTAAAGGTCCCAAGTTCCTAGTAATTCTTCCCATAGAAATGTAATTATGAAACTTATAAATAGCTCATGATTATATTCCTAATCCTCCCAGACTCAGCTCCCAAAGTTGTCCTGTACCCTCATATCTCAAACAAAAGGGTACAAGAAAATCCATGGATAGATGGATAGCATCAACCACAGTTGCTTGTGAAAAATAAGATTAAATAACTCAGAAGTGTCTTTAGCTGAATTTTTTAAATGAACTTAAAAATTACCTGTTGCACTTGAGTAAGATAAGGATAAGAGATAAAGACTACCAGTTCCTCTGTATCTGTTTTATCCCACCCCCATCTTAATCCTACCCCCAGCATTCCAGTCACCTGAGACCACCTGTGATAAAAATATAGTATGATTCTTTCTGCTTTAGCTTTCATGAAGGTGATGTTTCGAGAAGGAAAACTGCCAATGTTGTCACCATTGCTGTCTGCTACAGTTTTCCACAGCCACTGCTGTTCCTTATGGCCTCCAGGGCAGAGTACTGTCACCTCTTTCCTCCCCTTGTGATTTGTCTCCCTTCACCTCCACAGGCTCCCCTTTTTGTTCCACTGTAGCCAAAAACTTTGCCATTTAGCCAGTGCTTTCACATTGCTTACCTTTGTTTCCTAGAAGGGAAGAAAATATAACTCCCAGGTTCTTAAGTGCAAGACAATCAGCCCAAACATTGCCAGAGGACTCCTACACACATTGTCATCTACTTCACAGATACAGATAGGTAAATAGGTAGGTAGATAGATAGAGTCATATATATATATATATATATATATATATAGTTAGGAAACATTTATTAAGTGCCTATTATGTTCCAGGCACTGTGCTAAGTGCTGGGTATACAAATAAGAAAATGAAAGAAAGTCCCTGGCCTCAAAGAGCTTATAATCTTCTTAGGGAAGAAAAGGAAATATAAAAGAAATGCAAAAGAAAACTGAATGGGGTGGGGGAGAAGCTGCCAGAGATGTGTCAGTGTGGCATGGTGTTTGTGGGGTCAAAACCAAGAAGGGTAGCTTATAGAAGATGAAAGAGAAAGAGAGAGAGAGAGAAAGAGAGAGAGAGAGCTGGATATGGCAAAACTTATCTTCCTGAGTTTAAATCTGGCTTCAGACATTTACTAGCTGTGAGACCCTGGGCAAGTCATTTAATCCTCTTTGTCTCAGTTCCTCATCTGTAAAATGGACTGGAGAAGGAAATGGCAAATCATTCCAGTATCTCTGCCGAGAAAATACCAAATGGGGTCATGAAGAGTTGGACATTACTGAAATGAATAAACAAAACTCTCTCTCTCTCTCTCTCTTTCTCTCTCTCTCTCTCTCTCTCTCTCTCTCTCTCTCTCTCCATATATGTATAATACACACACACACACACACACACACACACACACACACACACACACACATCACCAGGAGAGATTATGTACAAATGCTAGCATTGTAGCTGGTCTTAAAGGAAACTGGGGATTCCAAAATGCAACAGCGAGTAGATAGTGTATTCCAGGCATGCAAAACAGACAGTGTAAAGTCACAAAGACAAGACATGGAGGGTAGTTGTTAGAAAGACAACACTCAGTTTCAATGATTTCCTTACAAGATAGATCTTCAGAAGTTGAATAAAAGTTACTAAGTCCTAGATACAAACATCAGAGTTTCTAGTACAGTATCATAGCAATATAATCAGGTGTCTAGTTAAAAAGCTACACAAAGGAGCTAGGAATGTTAAAAAGAGGCTATAAAATTTCATTGGGCCAAGAGAAATTAAGAAAATAAATCAAAACAATTATGAAATAATAAGAAGTTAGCTACAGACAAGAATTATATCTAAAGCATATAACAAGACGTTGAAAAATTAGAAGGAGTGTAGAGAATAATACAAGTAGATCAAAGGAATAAAGAAGTGGATGTCTATTGAAAGATTAAAGGAGGTAAATCGTAAAGGTTTATATTTGTACTTAGAAGAAAAGAGAAAAATTATAAAGACAGAAGGAAAAGAACATAGACTTGAATACACTTAGAATTGCAAACCAATCACTGAAAATTCTCTTTAATGAAGGGATATAATTTGAAGAATATCAGGATGATGTTACTTAAAGGAGCAGGGTGATACATAAAGATAAGCTACCTATCCAAAATAAGCTACTGATTAGCCACTGATCAGTAAATTATGGGCTGGAATGTTCCTCCCTAGAAACATAGAATCAAAGAACCCCAGGGTAGGAAGGCAACTCAGAGCTCATTTAGTCCAGCCTATACCAGGACAGGGATTTTCTCTATGAAATCTTGGCACATGGTAACCCCGCTTCCACTCTAATGGAACAAGCTACTTTTGCACAACATTAATGACAAACACATAGTTTTTTCCTACCTAAAGCTTAAATCTGCCTCTGAAAATTCTACATTTTGGCCCCATTTGTGCTCTCAGGGTCCAAAAAGAACAAATGTAATCCTACTTCTCTATGATAACATTTGAATATTTGAAAAATAGTTATCATGTCCATTAAAATCTTTTCCTCTCCATGTACTAATCATACAGTATCTTGTCCCTTATTAACTCTCAGATGCATATACGCAGTGTCATAATCTCTCACATGTGCAATAGGAGTTTCACCTGTGCCCATCTCTCTCAATAGCCCACCTCTACCTTGGAGCATGTGTAGATGTTCTCTACTTTCCCCTGGGGGTCTGTGTCAAAATCTGAGAATACCCAGATATTCTTTGCTAACTTTTAGCTATGTATGATTCATCTAATCTCCCCATTGGTTACTGAACCAGAACTTAATAGATACATTAAAGGGGAAACCTGCTGCTCAGCACTCTCTTCTTTCCTCTTTTAAAGTGTGAGAATAATTCTCAGAGCTGTATGGGAGGTCTTGGTTGCACCTCCCCCAACATTTCCACAAGGTGTAAACATATGGCCTTCCTAGGCAAGCTTGTATCTTAAATGCAACCATCTCCTTTTTGCATCATTCCTTTAGTACAAGACTTTTTGAGAACTCAAGGTCTGGAGGCATGTAGTTGCAAAAGTGATATCTCCCTCTGGCTGGTAGCATTAACTCACCCAGAGTGACAATGGCTCAGGGGAAGGAGGAGGAAGGAGTCAGATGGTAAGTGCTTGTAATGCGCAGCTTGACCACCAACAGGAGAGAAGAACTTATCAGTGACAGCACCAGGCTGTTGCCAAGGAAAAATTTGGCATGGGATGGGGGTGGCATTTGGGAAAAATCTTGCTATGTTGTTTGTAATTATGCACAGAAAAGGTGAAATGTAAAACAGCTAACCAATATGTTTGCAAAAACAAACAAACAAACAAAAACAAAAACAAAAATACCTGTCTCGTTGTAGCTTTAATAGTAGATCCTTAACTGATTGCATTAGTAATGTGGTTACCAGATGCTGCTCTTATTGGTCTTTGATTCTCTATTGCTCTTTATCCTTTTTCTGGTTGGGATAAACCATCTGTGTCATACTTGATTTGTTTTTTTATCTATAGATAGATAAATATTTACCACTTTCCTTTTGGGGAAGCTCTACACCAAAAGCAAAAGCATCATCACTAAAATGAACAACTTTTCTAAGGAAGTCAAGGGGATAATGAGCCAGTGAATGTAAAAATGGGATGCCTGCTTCCTCTTTAATAAGTCAGCCTTTCCCCAAAGGAAAATCCTGAGCCCCTGGGATAACAGGTAAAGAATTAAAACAGTTGTACGTTTCCAGGCCCCTTAGCCTCCAGGAATAGTGCCAAACTAGAGAAGCAGTTGAAAACATAAACTACCTACAAATGCTAGTGTACCTGATGGCCTCGTTTTCTTTAAGAAGGCCCTGAAGGAGCATGAAGAAAGATTGAAAGAAGTATTGTATCAGTTGGAATAAAGTGGTCTAAATATCAGTTAAGTGACAGTTTTGTAGACCTTCTCTTAGGTATGTGGACCATCACGATATCACAATCAAAATGTGAACATGGACCCAAAGAAGATAGAAGTATGTCCTTGGACATATCCAAAGAATATTCATGGCCTAAGCATGTTTATATTATTTGGTGATGGTTATTGAATTTTTAAAACATTTTATTATTTTCAATTCCAAATTCTTTCTCTACCCCACTCGCCCATTGAGAAGGTAAGAAATACAACACCCATTAAACGTATGAAGTCATACAAAACATATTTCTGCATTAGCCATATTGATATTTTGTTAATAAAAAAAAAAACTTTGTTTCTGTTACCTGACTCAAGTATGTACATTTGAAGAGGTACAGAAACAGACACACATGAAGCACAAAGTTATCTTGAAACCAACAAAGCCTTTTGGAGATGGACAGATCTTGGGGATGTGAGCAATCTTTCAAAGATTAGGTCAGCTGTCTAACACATGCACCAGTGTTGGTCTAGGGTGACCCAAAAAGCTTTTTGTCTTACATTCAAGTGGCTTCATGGGAACGTTGGGAGCTGTAACATCTTTTCTGGAATGGAGAACCCAGAACTGAACAAGGGCAGAGAAGGGCAGGACTTCCACATCCTTTGTTATTCACATTATGACTCTTTCAATGATATGAAGCAATGTTGGTAGGTTGGAAAGACTGTTGGACTAAAGACCTGGATTTGAATCTTGGACCTGTCATTTAATAATTACCTGATCTTGGACCAGAAACAACTTCGCTGAGTCTCAGTTGTTTTATCTACAGAGAATTAAATGGTTGTGCTAGATATCTAGTAATACAGGTCAGTCTATAATATAATGTTAGTTTTATTGGCAGCCATGGAATATTATTGAATCATAATAAGTTTACCCTCCACTAAAAGCCCCATGTGTTTTCACCCAAACTATTGTCTAATCATACCTTCCCCATTTTATACTTGTACAAGTGATTATTTGAATCCAACCATATGATTTTACATTTATTCTTATTACAGTTTACCTAATTAGCTTTGGCCAATCATTTTAGCCTGTCAAGATTAGTTTAGACTTTGACTCTGTCATCTAACATATTACCTGTCCAACTTATTTTTGTGTCACCTGAACATTTGTTAAATATTCATTCTTTGCCTGCAACCAAGTTAGTGATTTAAAAAAAAAAAAGACATTTCTTTTCTCAACTGGCTACACTATCTCAGAACTTCTCTGACTTCTCCACCATACCCCCAGAGTAAGTGCCTTCTCCTCTTCCCCATATTTCCTTTCTGCTTTTCAGCTTCCTTTTTTCTTCCACCATCAGGTTGAAAGTGCAGGACCTGGCTTTTATTATTTTTTTTTGCATTTATATTCCCAGCACTTAGCACAGTGCCTGGCACATAGTAGGCATTTATAACTGTTTACTGATTAATTTATTGCATAGCATAAAGCCAAGTGCAAAAAGTAAAATCAGCTAATTTCTTAGTAATAGGAAAATTCAGCAACCCTTAACAAGAGGAGACCATAGATAGCTATAGAGAGACTGCATGGTTCTAGTTCCTCTATGATACTTACTAGCTATGGGACTCCAGGGGTAAGTCATTTAAATCAATCAGTCCATATGCATTTATTAAGCACTTAATATGTGCCAGGCACTATGCTAAGCATTGGGTATGTAAAGGCAAAAGAGTACCTCAGTTCTCTTATCAATAAAATAAGAAGATGGCCTCTGAAATTCTTTCTAGATCTAAATATGTGATCCTATGACCCTACCTCTCTGTGGAGCAAGCTCAAGAGGTCTGGGATAAATAATATGACCACTTATGATTTAATATAATAAATATATATTCATTCATTAAATTATTTGTCTATTTATCTGTTTATCTGCATCTCTAACTATCTATTCCTGTAATTATTTCTGTATTTTATCATGAAAATGGTGAATGAGAGCAGTCGCATCTCTGAACATGTACATTAGAATAGATCAAATGAGAAACATCAGGCAAAGGACAACATATGGTTATGACAGTGCAAGAGCCCATAAAAACTTCATTGTGCTTATACTTAAGCTACCCTGCTTTAAATTTAAGTCAATTATTTTTTGAGGGAAATTCTGAATTTTAGTGGTTGAAAAGAAGGGAAACAGGGCTTGCAATTCCTCTTGAATTCTATTTTCCTTTGTCTAGCAACTCCTTGGGTAACCACAGGAACAATGTCAATATCTTCCAATTCTCCCAACATTGACAGATCAGGGAATTAAATTGAATAGGAGTCTTTGGGGGAAATAAGGTGAGGAGGTATTATTTCTTGGGAATATCATTTTGTTATAAGCAAGCTGCAGGAGCTCATCAGGATGTCCACTCTACCCCTAATACCCAGAGGCCCAGGTGGCTCCAGGTAGGCATTGCAGTTTTGGAGATTCAAATTAGACTGATAGGTTAATAAAGAATTTACTAAACATTTACTATGAGCTAAACACTGTGATAAATGCTTTCAAAGAGGGGCAGCTAGGTGGCACAGTGGATAGAGCACCGGCCCTGGAGTCAAGAGGACCTGAGTTCAAATTTGGACTCAGATACTTGACACTTCCTAGCTGTGTGACCCTGGGCAAGTCACTTAACCCTGATTGCCTCACCAAAAAAAAAAAAAAAAAAAAACCTTCAAAGAGTTTAAGTTCTAGTGGGGGCAAATAACACATAAAAGGGAGCTTGAAAATCAAGGTGGGGGCTGTGTAGGGCACAGAGTTGGCATGAGTGCTTCCCCAATTCCATTCAGGAGATACTTAAGAATCAAAGGAAGTCATTAGGGACAAGTTGTGATAAGGTCCATGTTGAGAGCCACCAAAAGGGAGTCATTCTATGAGGAGAGCTAAACTTCCAAAATGTTTCTTAAGCTAGATAGCCCTCCAGGGCTGAGTGCTCTGGATATGTTCTCATTGATTGGTAAGCAATTAAATGACTTGCCCAGGGTCACACAGTTAAAAGTGTCTGAGGCCAGATTTAAATTCAAGATGAGTCTTCCTGACTCTAGGCACAACACTCTATCTACCTCACCACCTAGCTGCTCTAAATTGTTGTTGTTGAGTTGTGCCTGACTCTTCATGACCTCATTTAGGATTTTCTTGGCAAAGATACTGGAGTGGTTAACCATTTCCTTCTCTAGCTCATTTCACAGATGACAAGACTGAGGCAAACAGGGTTAAGTGATGTCCCCAGAGTCACACAGCTAATAAGTGTCTGAGGCCAGATTTGAACTCAGAAAGATGAGTCTTCCTAACTCCAGGCCTGGCACTATATCTACTGTGCCACCTAGTTGCCCGTTATAAGCCTACTGGAATGTAAGTTCCTTGATAGCGAGGACTGATTCTTTTTTTTTTCCCCTTCTGTATGTATACCATCTAGCACGGTGCCTTATAAAGAGTAGGTAGTTAATAAGAGCTTGTTTGATTAACTGTGTATAAGACATCTAGTCCAGAGGCAGCTAGGTGGAGTAGTGGATAGAGCACCAGTCCTGGAGTCAGGAGGACCTGAGTTCGGCCTCAGACACATAACACTCACTAGCTGTGTGACTCTGGGCAAGTCACCTAACCCCAATTGCCTCAAAAAAAAAAAGAAAAGACATCTAGTCCAAAGTAAAGTGAGTCCAAAAAATGGAAATCAAATACATGATGCCCTTTGAGGATCAAAGAATTGTAGATTTAGAGCTGAAAGACTAGAGACACCTGGGGGATCAATTCTTAAGAAATCAATAAAAGGAGGATATGCCAAATGTTTTGAAAAATTTGAGGACATTGTTAATACTCCCAAAAAAGATGATCAAGAAAATTTCAATAATTGGTGATCCTAATAACCACTTTCTGATCTCTAAAAAGTTTTTATATATCTATGAAAATACATATTGAGGACATCTTTGATAAAGACATGAGAAGGCAACAGCTGTCGTATCAGCTCTCTTCCAACGAGATGTCTTTCATACACAAGGTGCAATGATATAAGATTCTATAGGTTCCTAGGACCATAGCAAGATTTGGAGAGGATCCCATAAGCCTTCTAATCATCATTCTCTTTTGACAGACGAAGGGTCAGAGAAGGGAAGTGACTTGTCTAAAATCACATGGGTAGTAACTATGTGAAGAGGAATTTAAATTCAGACATTCCTAAGTCCAAACACAGTGTTCTTTCCACTGCATCTTGCTGTCTTTTGGTTCATGTGTTAGCCAAAATATGGATTATCTAGATATTTATAGTATGTAATAGAAATATAAATACAAGCAAGACAGTTCTTGACATCAAGGAGTATACCATCTAATGGCAGAAACAATAGGATGGAAAGCAGGGGAGGGGTGGTTGCAAGTATGGTAGCAAACAACAAAGTTGTGTGGGAAGTGGCATGAAGGCCTGGACCTAAGGGAGGAGAGGAGATGGCTATATAGCAGAGAGCACAGTAAGGAGATGGCCAGGAAATGTATGTGTATGTGTATGTATACATGGGTATGTATATGTATATGTATATGTGTGTATATATGCTTATAGGGAGCAGTGAGGTGGCACAGTGGATAGAGTGCTGGGCCTAGAGTTAGAAAGACTCATCTTTCTGAGTTCAAATCTAGCCTTAGACACTTACGAGCTATGTGACGTTGGGCAAGTCACTTACCGCTGTTTGTCTCAGTTTCCTCATCTGTAAAATGAGCTAGAGAAGGGAATGGCAAACCCCTCCAGTATCTCTGCCAAGTAAATCCCAAGTGGGATCACAAAAAATGAGACATAACTGAAAATGACCAGACAACAAATGGCCAAAAATTGCAGCAGGTGAATGGGTGAACTGTGATGAAGGGAGCACCCCTATCAATAAGATTGCAGATCCTTGGAAAGAAAAAAAAAATGCTTCAAGTACTTTGTTAGAAGGATGTGAAATCAATAGCAGAGAAAAAATTCTCTCCATCTTGATTCTTCCCTATAAATGTCATTCTTTCTCACTGAATTGTATGGATACCCCCAGGGAATCACAAAAAAAAAAGTCAACTTGCATTTATAGACATCCACTATATGTCAAGCACTGTGCTAAAAGAAGGAAAAATATTCAGCCATGTAGTCTAAATCCAAATGGCAATATTACACCTTACAACACTACTTACAGGGTAAGTATCATACAGACAGACACACACACACACACGTACACACACACATGCATATGTACACACACACACACTCACTAACACACACATATTTCCCTACCGCTTACAAGTCACTATGCCCAGTATTGAACATGCAAGGTCAAAAATAAATAATCCCTGCCCTCAAGGAGCTTACATTTTATTGGAGTAGATGACATATATACACATATAAGAATATGCTACATATATATGTATATAAAACAAGATAATTTTAAGAAGGGAGACACTGGAGGGCCCCAGAAAGTCCTCATGCAGGAGGTAATTTTTGAGGTAAACTTAGAAGGATTCTATGATGTGTAGGTGAGGAAAGAGTACATTTTAAGTGTAAGGAACAGCATGCAAAAGCACGTAGATGGGAGGTAGACTGTCATATCAAGTCAAATCAGTAAGCATTTACTATGTGCTAGACACTGTGCTAAGCTCTAGGAATACAAGTACAAGCAAAAAGAAAGATAACTTCTTCCTTCAGAGATCTTACATTCTAATATGGAAAACAACACATAAAAAGAAACTGAAAAAGGTGGGGGAGAGGGAGGATCTTTGGCCCTGGGGAAATGATGGAGAAGTTCAGTAGAGCAAAGCCTATTTGGAATTTAAGAGATGGAATTCAAGAGATGGGCAACTTCCTTAATAGAGTTTCTGGGAGGAATCCTCCACCCTTCAATCAGAGGGAAGGGCTCCAAGGGCAAAGGCTACTTATAAACTATGACATCTATGGCTTCAGTTATCTTCCAGGATGAAGAACTTTCTGGGAGATGATGGAGAAAATCTAAAAGAGTATAACCTAATGGGAAATGGGGGGAAAAAACAGAAGGAACAGCAAAAAGTTCAAGACTATAGAGTTGATGAGGAGGAGGCATATTAGAGCCAGCATGAAGGGCTTTAAATAGCAAACAAAGAAGTCTGATTTTGGCCCTAATGGTAATTGGGAACCACTCAAGTTCATTGAGCAGTGGAGTGACATAGTCAGACCTGCTTTAGGAACTTCATTTTGGCATCTATGCAAAGGATGAATTAGATCAGGGAGAAGCCAGGTACAGGGAGACCAATTAGGATATTGCAATAATCCAAGGACCTAAACTAGGTTAGTGGCCATGTGAATGGAGAGAAGTAGATTTTGAGGAGGCAGAATTAGCAAGACACAGCAATTAATGGAATATTAATAGTTTTCACTGTGTTCCTGTAAGCTGGCAGCCACTCAGACACCTATATCTCTCATAGCCAGGGAGTATTCCTGAAGTATTCAATACGAGGGGTTGTGAGCTGTTTCCCGTTAACCTGATAGTAATCTTCCCAATGGCATAAGATGTGGGCTTGTTTATCATCCTTCTATTCTTTTCAAATTCATTGAATAGTAGGAAATGCTTTTCTAGTAGAACTGTGTCTCTAACACCATTTAACCAAATATTTAGCCAGTTTTCTCTCCTATTTTGCAAATTTCTCCATTTTTAATAAGTGGGAAATGCATTATCCTGGTGAAATTAACAAAAAACTATCAAAATCTACCATGTTAGAAATAATGCTGAAGGAAATAGTAGCCCTGGAGGAAATAAGAATACTGAAGATAATAAAAAGACTGTTTCTGTGTTCTCAGCGGAAGAAAACTCTAATGATAATGTTGTATTGTTGTAAAGGATTTTAAAAAAACCTCCCCAACTATTATCTTTCATTGAATGGAAAAGAAGAGTGAAAATTAAGATACTAAGTTATGTACTCTCAAAATGCAGCTGAAGCAAATGTTGGCAACACTAAAGGAGGGGAAATAACAACAAAAATGAGATAATGGAGAGAGGGAGGGAGACCAGAGGGAAAGGAGAAGGGAGGAGAGGAAAGCAGAAGGGGAGAGAGAGAGACTTTATAGTAAATTAAAACTGCTGCCTAGATATTAGAATTATAGGGAAAAAATAAGGAAAGAGATGGTCATGATCTAGGTGCATAAAAACCTATTCAATGATGGTCTACAGCTTGAGTTAGGAAAAAAAAATGACTGATTACCCATTTGAAAGACCTCACAAAATCAATTGTGCAAAGCTTCAAGTGTGAAAATATTAGGAATTTGTGATAAATAGAACAGTATATGAAGAGAGCAAAATGCAAAATAGAATAAATAATCTATCAGAATAAGTTAAGACATTTTTTCTTTTGTCTCTGTCCTTAAATCCTTTTCAGGCTTGACGCTAAATTGCTTTAGGAACCACAAGGAAGGCAATCATGCTAGTAATATGAAATTGGACCAAATATAGACTATGATGTCAAAAGGATTTTTTTCATAATCAATAAGTGCTGAAAGACTTGTGAAAATCATCCAGGCATCTGTGATCAAAACCACTTGGTTTTTCAACTAAGGCCAATTTTTAGCAAATGTAAAATAGAATTTGGCAAGCTCATGGTCTCAGAGCATGTCTCCTTCACCACATAAGTAATTGTCTATCAGTGTCCAAAAATACGAGTCCATCAATCTATTTTTTAATATAAACTTTCCTACCCCATGTCAACTCAGAATCTTGCAGGAAAACTGAGCAATGTTCCCAGTAAAATTTCTTTTGGCATCAAGGTAGCTACCCTTTTCTCATATGTGTATATTTAATGTCCCCTAATTAGATTAAAAGCCTGAGAGAACAAGTCCCATGTTTTTAATTTCTGTTGTGCCTAGTAAAATTGTCTTCACACAAGAGGGTATTTAATCAATGTTTGTTGACCTTTGACCAACTGGACACATGTCTCTGACTTTGGGTGCCAGTGTGATTCTGTCTATATATTACAACTTAAAAAAAATAAGAACATGATAGGAGGGGGTCCTTTGCATTAAATTTATATTTTTGCATGTTTCTCCAGTTCAAACATGATGGTTTTCATAAACATACAATGGGTTGTCAACCCTGAAATGTATCACAATGACCACACACAATAAACAAAACCTCAACTTTCAAACTTGGCTAAGATCACACAAAACTGCACAGGAAAAACTTAAAGATGATCTATTTAAAGTAGATTTGAGAGGCAGAAATGGAGAGTTCTTTATTAATAAGTGCCCTTGGAGGATATCAATACGATAAACTGTGCATTGTGTTGGCTGGGAGATAAATCGAGCCCAGTGGATCATAATTGCCATAAAGCTTGTTCTTGCTGACTTCCTGAAAGAGTGCCTTGCTGAAAAGATTTGTTGACATGAAAAGGTCTGATGAAAAGAAAGCATAAAATATATTATTTCTTCAGAAGCAAGATCATGTTCCTAGTGGTAAAAGGATAAGTGGGGCCCTCAGAGGGTTATTGGAATAAGACTGACTAAAGAAGAATTGAAGGAATCCATGATTCAGGGTAGACAGGTGGTCCTTTAGGTTATCACTTTTTTTAACCTTTTGCTCCAAAGCCAACAAGCCTTGGGGGAATCAAAAACAGTCCATTTTTTTTAGCATGTGAGAATGAATGAATTGGCCTTGGCAGCTGTAGTTAATAAAATGAACAATGGATTTGAGAGTCAGGAGATCCAGGGTCTAATCTCCGGGTTGCCTGTAATTAGTGATTAGTGGTATGTCCTTGGACATCACTTTACCTTTTTAGGTGTCAGCTTCCTCATCTTTAAAATGAGGGGATGGTAAATGATCCTTACAGTCTTATCCAGTTCTAACAATCTATATGATTAGGCAGCAATGGTGTGAAGGAAATATCAGTGGATTTGGAGTTGGAGGATATAGCTTTAAATCTTAATTGGACTACTTCAGTGTAACCAGGGCATTGCCCTCAGGGTACCAAAGTTTAGAGCAGGAATGGGGAATCTGTAGCCTTGAGGCCATATGTGGCCCTCTAGGTCATTAAGAATTGAATTCAAAGGGCTACACTTGAGGACCTAGAGGGCCACATGTGGCCTCAAAGCCACAGATTCCTCACCCCTACAGGATGCCAACAGCCTTTGTACTATTCTAGTCTCTGTTCACTCCCAACAACGTGGGCCCAAAGTCATAGAGTCTTGGATGTCTTCACAAACTTAAGGAAGTTTCCTTTTGTTTCTTCTTCCAGGAGGCCTTACATCCTTGGGTCTGAGGCCTCACTACCTCTGCAATTATAGGTCCATAACAGCAAACCTGAGGTTTCCTCTCTTGATTTCTCTGGACACGTTCTGCATATTATATCTGCCTATAGAAGGGAAGGGACTGCCCAAGGGAAGGGACTATTTCATTTTTACCCATTTGTGTCCTCAGCTCCTGATACTCAATCAATTAGCATTTATCAAGCAAGAACATTAACCAATCATCTACTATGTGCTGGACACTCTGCTAGGTACTATCGATATAAAGAAAGAAACAGTTCTTGATAAGTGTTTGTCACATAGTAGATACTAAATAAATGCTCTTTGATTCATTCATTGTGGATCCTGCCCTGGGTGCCAGGGTTAATACATATATCAGCTGTGTAAATTCAGGCAAGTTGCTTCAGCTTTCAGGTTCTCAATTTTTTTCCTCTGTAAAATGACTCAGATTGGCAGGATAATCTCTATGGCCCCTTCTAGTTCTATAATCCTGAGAACTGATATTTCTTGGTTTTGATTTGTATGAGAACAGGCTGGGAGGCTGTGTATGGTGGCAAGTCCCCATGGGTGTTTAGTTATTCAAATTATACATTACACCCCTTTTTAAGAGCTGCTCCAACCCTCAAGTAAGCATTTCATTAGATTCTCTTGGAGTTTGTTTTGTTGCATTTTTTATTGATTCTAGTGCTCCTAGTATTTCTTTTCCAGCAATATATCCCTTTTATCTGTTTTACAAAACTTGTTATCCATGTTTCAGAATAGGGGTGAGGGGTAGAGAAAAGAACAGACCCTGCCAGTATATATAGTTTCCATGGTGGTAGAAAGTGATAGCATTATCTCCCATTCCCTTACCTATGTTTTCTCAGGCATCCTTCACCAATCAATAGCCAACTCTCAAATATGCTGTTTCCATTCATATCTTTAGCCTTGTTGAAAGGTAGCATAGTCTAAATTGGAGATTCTGAATTTTTTTTTTTTTTGGTCATCAACCTCCTTTGGCAGTTTGGTGAAGCCTATGGATTCTTTCCCATAATAATGCACAAAATAAATGTATAAAAATAAAATGCATAAATGTAAATGTGTAATATAAAATATAGTGATTATAAAGGAAATCAATTATGTTGAAATAGATTTATCAAAATGATAATTTAAAAAATAAGTTCACAATACCGCGATTAAGAACCCCTGGTCAAGTGGATAGAGATCTGACTCAACAGAAGACCTGGATTTGTCTTTTATCTGACACGTATTAGATGTGTGACCCTAGGAAAGTTGCTTGGAATTAGGCAGCTATCTAAGACTTGAAGAGCAATGACCTGTATTGCCAGAATATGTTTCTTCACCTAGATTTCCTTACACAAGGCTAACCTAGAAAAAAGAGAAGAAAAAAAGAAGATAAGTATAGCTAAGCTTCAGAGACAGGGAGGTCCAGTTCCCTGATCAGGTCCCTGCAGTTCTGCACCTTCTCAAGTAGATGTAGGATAGTGATGTTATATATTAATGAAATTGTGTGAATGTGACTTCAGAGTGACTCAGCTCACATATGTTCTATACAAAGGAGCTGTCCCCATCGTCTTTTGCCTTCCTGCTGATTTTTATCATGGTACAGAGCTATCATTGACTACAAAGAGACGGCTACACATGAATTACCTTCACACAGGTGAAGAGCCAGACAAAACAAAGTCCTAAGCAATTTTAAGGAGGCAGGTTCTCCAAAGAGAATCATTCTCTTTTTCAATAATGTTTCCTGCTTCAAATCAGTGAGCAAGTATTTATTGAGTTCTTACTGTGCCAGACACTGTGCTAAGCACTGGGGATACAAAAAGGCAAAAAACAAAAACAAAAACAAAAACAAAAAAACTGCTCTCAAGGAGCTCATTATCTAGTAGGAGAAACAACATACCAACAACTATTTACCAAAAAAAAAGAAAACTATATATAGAACAAATTTGAAATAATCAACAGAATGAAAGCACTGGCATTAAGGGGAACCTAGAAAGGCTTCCTGTAGATGGTGGGATCGAATCCAAATCCTCTGTTTGCATTTAAAGCCCTTCCCAATCCAGCCCCAACTTGTCTTTCCAAATATCTCCCTTTACTCCCCCTCATGTATTCTATCATCCAGCTAAACTGAAATACTTACTATTCCCTAAACATGATAGCCCATCTCCCACCACTGCACCTTTGAATAGGCTGCTCATTATATCTATTGCTCTCTTTCTTCAGCTCTGCCTTTTGACACTCATAATTCACTTCAACGCTCACCTCAGGTATGACCTCCTACCTACTAGGCCCCTTAAATTGCTAGTGTTCTCCTTCTCTATGAGTGTGATACCCACACATACACACACACACACACACACACACACACACACACAAGCACACAGTCCACTGATTGTTTTGCATTTACTTATAGTTCATGAAATTACATATTTAAAGCTTGATGGGATCTTCAACATCATCTGATCCAAGCACTTCATTTTATAGATGAGAAAACTGGGGGTCAGAGAGTTTAAGTGAATTGCTTAAGATCACACATGGCCAGGATTTGAACCAAGGTACTCTGTCTCCAAATATAACAGATTTTTCCTCTGTACCATACTGCTTGCTTGTATGTCCTGCATTTTCTTTTCTTTTTTTAAAAAAATTATTTTACATTTAAGAAATAAAACAAGCATTTTCATAACAGTAGAATTTTTTAAAAGGATGATTGCACATCAAACTGAAAGTCTATGTTATTTCCCTTCAAAAGAATATAAGTTCCTTGAGAGCAACAATTACTTCATTTTTGTCCCCAATGCCTCACATATTGTAGGTGTTTAATGAATGCTTCTTGAATTGAGTTAACTTAAACCAGGAGATATCTGGGAAGACTCGTCTTCTTAAGTTCAGGTCTGGCCTCAGATATTTAGTAGCTGTGTGACCCTAGGCAAGTCACCTAACTGCTCAGTTCCTCATCTGGAAAATGAGCTGGAGAAGGAAATGGCAAACCACTCCAGTATCTTTGCCTAGAAAATCCCAAGGGGGTCATGAAAAGGCAGATGTGACTGAAATGATTCATCATCATCATCATCATCATCATCATAACAACAATAACAAGAGATATCTGAGAATGTTGGTAACAGGTGTTGATATGCCCCCCTATAGGACAGTTTATTAACCAGACTCCCTCTCCTCTCTTTAGAGGTCTAATTTTGGAATAATGAACTAGTGTTGAACAGCATATGAGGACTTTAGAGTGAGTAAGCATCAGATCATAGCTTAAGGAAATATTATAGATATTATTTATTTATGAATTTATTAACAAGCATTTATTAAACACTTTCTATGTGTCAAATACTGTATTAGCACTGGGGATACAGAAACAAAAATAAAAACAGTCCCTTCTCTCAAGGAACTTGTATTGTAGCCAAGGAAGACGATATGGGCATATTACCTAAATATAATAGGCCTTCATGGTACATAGTACATACATAGATATATGCAAAATAGTCATGAAATAGAAAAAAAAAGTATCTGGGTGCAAAGGCACCAAAAGCTGGATGAATTAGGAAAGTCCTAATGTACAGGGTAGCATTTGAGTGGAGCCTTCAAGAGACTAAGGTTGTATTACAGATGAAGAAAGTTAACATTAGAGAGGGTAAGTGAGTTGTCTAGGTTAACAGGAAGGAGTGCCGGAGGCAAGCTTTGAACCTTCACATTGTGTCTCCAAACCCAGCACTCTTGACTCTGTACCACACTGACAAATCCCCAAATATTTTTAAAGTAGTAGGAGTCAGACAATAGATTCTGCTGACTCTTAATGACTAAAGGAGAAGCAGATCATCCTTCCCTTTCTCATCCCCAGTAACAAGGGACAAGAACTCTCCTGTACTCCAGGAAGCTCACTTACCTATACCTCTCACTTGACTGACTAGCCTCTAAAAATTCCCCTATTCTATTGGTATAATCCATGATGGAGTTGGAGGGAAAAGTGGGGGGGGGGGATAGGGGGAAGAGAAGCCAGGACACTCTAGGTATGTTTCTAATAATAAATTCTAATCATTTAGAAAATATAGAAAATATTTAAACCCAGGGACAAAACATACAGTTATTGTTCCTCAAGCTTCTTTATTGGGGGGAAAAAAACACAAATCAAGAGTGAGGCAACATTTTTAAATAGTAATGATATTATTCTAGCTTCATTTAAACCTTCTCCCAGCTTTTTTATGCTGATTTCTGGTTCTTCAATTTCTGTTTTCAGGTTTCTACATTATGTTCATAAACCCTTTACAACCTAGCTAAGATTTTTTGTCATAATTCTTCTTTGTGAATTCTGGAGAGAGAAGATAATCATTTTTATCTGTTATTTTCTAAAGAGTTGCTTAAATATTGTCACTTTTCCCCTTCAGACAGATATAATGTTATGTGAATTGCTTTGGGTCACACCAAATTAGTCTGGATAACTGGGAGTTTATGTAATTGGAGTTTTCATCATACAGAAAGGTCTGTACCGTGAAGTGTTGTTTAATTGTAACTTACTGTTCCTAAGTATAATTTTATTTTATGTGAGACTGATTTTGTCTTCTTCTTCCTCTTCCTCCTCCTACTCTTCCTCTTCTTTTTCTTCTTCCTCTTCTTCTTCTTTGCCAAAGAAGTCATTGGAACATCTTAACCATTTCAAATTGAAAACTACCAGTCCATGATATTCCTCTGTTCATTCTTTTATGATCCTAGCTCATACCCCATACTACAACACAACTTGTCTTCTTGCTTTTAATCTTCTCTCCACACTTTCTTAAAATGGCTATACCACACGTTTCATTATTTTTTAAATTTGAACTACTCCAACCCCTCTGCCCCATCTACCATTCCAGGGGTTCTTAGTCTAAGATCCATGAACTTTTAAAAAAAAATTGATAATTTCATTTCAGTATAATTGTTTTTCTTGGCAATTCTATAGATTTTATTTTATACACTTAAAATACTATTTTGAAAAGGGCCTATTGGCTGCAAGAGACTTCTAAAAGTGTCCATCATATAAAAAATGGTCAATAACACTTGCACAAATCTAGAATCATACTGTACCTGGTTAGGAGCTGTACAACACTGCTAAAAGAATATTCATGCTAAAAAAATTAAAGGAAAATCTTAGAGTCAGTGAAAAAGAATTTTGAAATTTCCCAGTCTAGCCTGCTTTCGTCTTCCTGTCCAGTTCTAAGCTAGCTGATTGTTCATATAGATAATCTGACCAAAAGATAGGTAGACATGGGCCAACTCTAAAGACCGACCAGAAAAACTGATTAAATACAGTTAAGAGCTTACACCAAGCCTTACTATTCCCTTCTTCCATTTCAAAAAAGGAAAAGGAAATAGGTTGTCCTGTGACAATCATTGGGGGGGGGGGGGGGTCAGTCCCTCTAAGTCGCTGACAGCAAGATTCTTAGCAACATCCTTTTTAATCAGTTGATACTTCATCTGGATGATGGCCATCTACTTGAGAGCTGGTGTGGCTAAGGAATGATCAACATGGTGTTTGCTGTCCAACAACTTTAGACGTCTGTATAGAATATTTGTCAATGTGACCAAGGCCTTTGATACTATCAGTCTTGAGGGCTTATGGAACATCATTGCAAAATTCAGTTTCCCAGAGAAGTTCATCAATTGTGTATGCCAGTTTCATGGTAGCATGCTTGTATCAGTTCTGGATAATGGAAATGCTCTCACTTCTTCTCAGTCACCAATGGAGGGAAGCAGGACTGTATGCATGTCCCCATGCCTTTTAGCACGATGTTTTCTGCAATGTATCAAACATCTTTAACAAGGACAAAAGCATCATCAAGGTCAACCACCACAGTTACCATATACTATTTCACTTGAAAAGGCTACAAGACAAGACTCAGGTGGAGGGAGAGTTGGTGCATGACATTTTTGTTTCACAATAATTGTGCAATCAACGCATCCTCTGAGGCTGAAATGCAATGGTTTGATTCTCTGCCACTCGTACTAATTTTGGCCTGACAATTAACACCAAGAAAACAAAGGTTCTCCACCAACCAGCACCACACCATCCATATGTGAAACCATTAATTACAGCAAATTTAGAAATTTTGAATGCTGTGGATAGGTTCATTTACCTTGGCAGTATACTTTCCAGGGATGTCCACATAGATGATGAGGTTGACACAAGCATTGCCAGAGTTAGCTCAGCATTGAGGAAGCTCTGAAAGAAAGTGTGGGAGAGAAGAGGTATTAGGCTGCTTACCAAACTAAAGGTCTACAGAGACATTGTGCTGACCTCATTGTTGTATACCTCTGAAATCTAGATAATCTACCAGTGCCTTGCCAGAAAATTGAACCACTTCCATCTGAATGGTCTGAGGGAGATTCTGAAGATCATCTGGCAAAATGAGGTGCCAGATACTGAGTTCCTTTCTTGAGATGAACTACCAAGCATTCAAATTATACTACAGAGAATGCAATTCCAATGGACTGGCCATGTTGTTTGAATGTCAAATGTATATTTGCCTAAAAGACTATTTTACAGGGAACTCACACAAGGCAAGTACTCACACAGAAGTCAGAAGAAGCAATACAAGGACACTGTCATGGTCTCTCTGAAAAACTTTGATACTGATTGTGAGACTTGGAAGACACTGGCATGGGACCACCTATCACGGCCTGCCTACATCAAAGAAGGCACTGTGCTCTATGAGCAAAGCAGAATTGCAGTAGCTCAAAAGAAATGTGAGATGCACAAATTTAGAGACATCTCTTTCCCAATTGTTCACATTGGCTATTTGTGCCTAACCTGTGATAGAGCCTTCCAAGTTCATGTTGTTCAGATCAGTCACAGTTGGACACACTGTACTTTTACCTTGATATCATGATGTCATTTTGGTCCTCTTATAGTACAAAGGACAATGACTGAGGCTTCCTTTCCTTCCAAGTTAACAGTGTCTCTGAGTCATTCTGAGCATTAGTGGCAAATATCTGTATTTAGTGATGCAATGAGTAAAAATGATGCCAAGGCACAGTTCTCTTCAGGGCAAGATACCATTTTATTAATAGTGAAGGATATTGTTAGTAAAATGGGTTGCACTGGCACTTCAGCAAAATGACCAGGAACTGAGCATGATCAATTTATTAGTTAGGTTAGCAGTAACAAGAAATTGAGTCAATGGAATCTTCCAAAGACTGGAGACTTCAAGTGAGGACTGACAGGGACTTTTAAACCTAGGTGTGTCTTCCTTCTGATTGACCTAACAATCCATCATTTGGCCCTGCCCTAACAAAGGTAAGACAAATTCTAATTGGCAGGCAGGATGACCTTCAGGTGTAGATGATCACACCCTTCCGGCAGTTTAGGAATGTTAATTGCTTGATGAGCATCAACTGTCTCTAATAATCTTGGCTAGAAAACAAAACCATCCCAATCAGGAACCCTTACCCAGCTTGGCCTCCCCCTTGGAGACCAAGTCACCCTTAACTTTGAAAAGGAGAAGCAAGGACAGGAGTGTTGTCCCCTGAGGAGGGACTCACCCAACCTGGTTTCTGTTTACTGATTAAATAGAAATGAAGGTCTTACTTGAGGGAGCCCACCCCAAGCTAGTTTTTACCTGATGGCCTTTTAGGAACTGCCTGGTGATTTAGAAGAGTGGTATGACAAAATGGGGGAAAGGATGGATTTCAGATTAGTATGATATATCATAATATTTATTTTCCTCAGTAAGATTATCATAGGTCACATAATACCCCAGATCGCAATAGATTAGTCAGCTAGGTTCAAGCTATTAAATGAAGAAAGACAGAAGACTTAAGCCACAGGGAGGTTTAATATAGAATCTAATCTAAAAGCCATAGAAATAGAGAAAAATGGAGGTTCTGGACTATTTATAGTTGCACATTATGGAACTGAGTAAAAAATTCATTTCCTGACATTAAAATGCTCATGCCTAAATATATTTAATCTACTGATTATGGGTCGAGTAATATATCTACATAAAGG
Organism: Vombatus ursinus; assembly: GCF_900497805.2. Classification (NCBI taxonomy): domain Eukaryota; kingdom Metazoa; phylum Chordata; class Mammalia; order Diprotodontia; family Vombatidae; genus Vombatus; species Vombatus ursinus. The sequence goes on along the minus strand of NW_020948840.1, from coordinate 8,525,827 downwards.
TATATTGAATGGAGTTTTAAGGCATGGCTCTCTCAAGACCTATTAATGTATGACCAGAAGAGTATATACTAATAAGGTTATGTTTAACTAGCAATGAGATAACGAAGCTGATGAAGGGAGGACTTCATTAGTAGTTGCAAAATCCCAAATCTCAGTCCTCATTAAGCTGGAGTCACAGATTAATGAATATATAGGTCTTTATATTTTCTGTCTGAGATCACAATAATTAGGTGTTATTAAAGGAAGCTAGTACTAGGTAGAAAGGGAAATTGTTGACTCAAAGAACTACAAGGAATAGCATTCAATCTTTTAAAGTATAACAAAGGGAATTTTTTATTTCTGCCTATGGGCTTTACAAATTTCATTATGATTTATTTTCCTATGATCATATAATTAATTTATTTCTTTTAATTTCTACTCGAAGTTGCCATATGTTTCCTGTCTACCATCAGCCAGACATTAGTGACTTTAAATGGTGATTATTATGCAGTTATACCAAAAATGTACCTCATCATTAGTCTAATTCTATTTCTCATTTTAATAAATTGTATGATTTCTCTTTCAGATTTTAAACTAGGAACTGTATAAACATGGAACCATAAGGTTTTAGGCTTAGAGCTGGAGGAGACATTAGGGATTATCTTAATTCAACCTCCTCATTTTATAGCTAAGAAAACTAAAACCCAGAGAAGTTAAATAAGTTCCTCAGAGTCTCAAAGATAGTAATAGAAATATTTCAAATTTAAATTGATATAAAGGTGACATAATACGGGGGAATAGGACTAACTCTGGAGGCAGAAGATCTACTTCTGGTCCTTCCTACCTGGGTGACCTCAAGAACCTTAGGCTTCAGTTTCCTCCTCCGTAAAAGGACAGAGTTAGACTAGATTATCTCTGATACTCCTTCTATTTCTAGATCTATGATCTCATATATGTTTTAAATTTGGAAAGCATTTCATATTCATTATAAACCCTATGTGGTAGGTGCTTCTTTATTCCCTTTTTATAGATAAGACCCCAGGGACAAGAAAAATTAAGTGACTTACCCAGGATCATATAGCTAATAAGTGTCTGAGATGCAATTCAATCCTATGTCTTCCTGATTCTAAGTCTTATACTCACTCTATGCTGCCTCCCAAAAGCCTCCTGGGTAAGTGGCAAAGACAGGATAGAAATCCAAGTCTTTTGATTCCAAATCAAGTACTCTTCCCACTTCATTGTCCTGATTTTCTTAGATGGAATGGATGAAATGAAGGAAAATAAATCTCAATAAGTAGTTGGTAATTGGTCTGTTAATTGAAAAAAGCAAAAATAGAGTCAAGCTAATCATTAAAAGGTCCCACATACTCCAAAAAAGAAGTCATTTGATGGTATTTGAATAGCAAATTTGCCAATGGCAAGTGAATTCCCAGAAGTTCAGACTAATAACCAGGAAGACCAGTTAAAACCTTTAAACAGATTAAATTATAGAATATTTTAAAATATAGTTTTATTATTATCAAATTCCAAAAATGACTAAGAAAACTAACAAATTTAATTTAATCAGTTAAATTATGCCTTGGAGAGGTGCATAGGAACCCATTTTAGGACACAGATGGAGGCAAGAAGAGTCAATTTTACTGAAAGTACACTTCCCTACTTGCCTCCCCTGCTTCCTCAACCTTAGTTTGAGATCCTAAATTCCATGGTACTGGGGGGGAGGGGGAGGGAGAGAGGGTAAATATCAGACTCACCATCACTAGGAGATTTCTCCTCCCTTTATCTTCCCTCTTCACCCAAGCTGCTTGACTGCTCACACAACTTAGATGAGATGGAGGTCAATGACAATATTTCTTAAGATGAGGTAACATACCACCAGGGATTATTATCTGGCCTGCTTCAAAGTTCTCAAGTTCCAGGACACTGTCATGTGGCATACTTGTGTAATCTAAGGGCCACTGGGCCTTGGCATTCACCACACCTCTATACCCTCAGAACTTCTAGGCTTTGCCATCTTTCCTGAACCTGAGCTTTCTTTTATTTGTTATCTCCTTCCAGCATTTAGCATAGTGACCAACATAGTGGGCACTTCATAAATGTTGATTGATTGTGATGACTTTAGGAGTAGTGACCATTTCTATTTTTTTCTATTTTTATCCCTAGAACATAACAGTGTTTGGTAGATAGTAAACACTTAATAAAAACATTTTAATTCATTTAATTAATCAATAATTAATGCATTCATTCCAGTGATGCTAGAAAGATTATTCTTTCTTGTGTTAAACACTCTCCTTACTTGTGTACCTGATAAATTAATTGTGCTAGCTTGTTTAAAAGTATTATCTAAGCAAAGGTACACTTTAGCCCAATTCTTGCCTAAATTATTTCAAATTATATACTAGTATAGTTCCAAATTTCTGATTCTTTTTGTATTTTTGCCATATTAACTAGGCTGTACATGTGTTAATACCTCAATGGATCAATGTATTGAATGTTTATGTAGAGAACAGGACTAAGTACATTGGGATATATGGCCCTTGTCCTCAAAGAGCTTACAATCCAACTGAAACAAGACATAGGGGAACAGTGCTCCAGAAACTGTGCTGAGTGCTAGGAACTCTATGAAAGGCAAAAACATAGTCCTTGCCTTCAAAGAGCTCACATTCTAGTGGGAGAAAGAACATATAAGTAACTATGTGAAGATATACATATACATACACACACACACACACACACACACATATATATATCTATATCTATATCTATATATATATATATATATATATATATATATCTTAAATGGGAATATCTCAGAGGGAAGGCATTAATAGCATGAAAGATAAGGAGAGACCTTTTGTAGAAGGTAGGGTTTAAATTGAGTCTAGAAGGAAGCCAAAAGGTAGAAATGAGAAGGGAGAGCATTCCAAACATGGGACATAGCTAATGTAAATGGATAAAGTTAGGACATGAAGGCTTGTGTTTGAAGACCAGGAAATAAACTAATCTAGCTATTAGCAATATCTATTTGTTATTAGTAAATAGTTAGCAATTAGAGTGCATGAAGAGGGTCAAGTGTAATGTAACTGATCTGTGCAGTGATGGCCCAATCTTAATTACATACACAAAGGAGTATATTTGGAGATATGAATGGAGAGGCCCCTGCCCTCCACTTTAGAGTGTATGCATTCTGTAATTGTTTCCTATCATCTCACCTTATGATAAATAAAAGTCTTTTAATTGACTAATGAGTTGAATTTGAAAGTGCATGCAAAAGTCACTACTCTACCAAACAACTTCTTTCTCACCCTGGAAGTTCAAGTGAGGAAGAAGAAATATTAGAACTCTCAGTTATGAAAAGCCTCTCCCCAACCTGGTCATACGCGGCATTGAAGTCACATGACGCCTATGTTGTTTCTCTTTCTGTTATGTCTAGTCATTCCTGCTCTTAGGTAAAGAAGTATTAGAGAAAGAATAACTTTATGAAGTTTGATAGGTTGGAGGAGTCACCCAAAGTCCATGCCCAAGGTTGCAGTAGCTAGTGCAACTGAACCAGGTAAGGCATCAGCACTGCCTAGAAGAGCAACCTACAGGACCCAACTTGGTAGTGAATGAACCAAGCAGCTAAGAAGCCATGTCCTTCAAGCAAGGAAATAATTCCATCTATCTGCAATGTCACTTTCAGGTATTATCTTGGTGGGGTAGATGCTTTGTAACAGCCATTTTAAGTATTTTCCCCAAGGACTGAGATAATAGAAGGTAGATTGTGCTATCACAATGATATCAACTATTTAAATTGATAGTGATTACTGGTATTACTAATTTTGAGGAAGTATTAACTGTTGATTGATATTAGAACCCATGGAAATGGGGACTTTAGCCAGTATCATTAGAGCTACTCCAATGCCTTGGCATTATCCCTAGAACTCTGAGAGTCAAAATATAGCTGCTCTCTAAGGACCTTAATACCCAATGTGAGGAGGAATTGGGATAAGGATATGCAGAGTTTATATGGAACATAGTAAGAAGTCAACATAGAAGGGGGTAAGATGGAAAAGGGCTTTACACACCATTCAGATAATTTTATATTTTATTCTGGAGACAATAGGGAGACCCTGGAAATCATTGGGGTGGGGGGGTAACATGGTCAAGACTTATGCTTTAGGTAAATCCCTTTGGCAGCTAAGTAAGATGGATTGAAGTAGAGAGAGACTTGAGGAAGGGAGAAGACTACTGAAATCCCAATGAAAAATTCTACTCTAGTGAAATCACAGGTCCAGACAAAAAGGTATATTGGTGGGGGAGGGTGGGAGAGAAACTTTTAAAAAGCCGTGGCTCAATTGAGCACCAGAGTGGGAGAAGCTGAATAGCCTGTTTATAGAGAAGGCAATAGAGTAATCTTCTTTGCTGGATCTTGCTCCAAGTCACATCCACTAATTATGGATGTCCCCAGAATCTCTCTCTCTCTCTCTCTCTCTCAATCCTTTGCTTTTCTTCTATACTATTTAACTTGGTGATCTCACCAGCTCTCAAGGTTTTAATTATTATCTCTATGCTAATGATTCCCAGGTCCATTTACCCAGTCCTAATCTCTCAACTTCCAGGCTCACATTTCCGATGCCTTTTAGACATTTCAAACTGTATATCTTGTAGACATTTTAATTCAATATGTCCCAAATGGAATTAATTATCTCTGCCTTTACCCTCAATCCCTTCCCTCTTGCTAATTTTCCTATTATTGTAGAGGGCATCACTATCCTCCCAATCAACCAGGTTCAAAAACTAGATTTCATCCTTACCTCACTCCCATTACCTCCCCCATTTCCAATTTGGTGTCAACACCCACCAGTTCTACCTTCCTAACATCTCTCATATATACACTCTTCTCTCCTCTAACACAGCTACCAGAGTGTATGCCCTCATCATCTCCAGCCTGGATCATTGGTCTACCTCTGCCTCAAGTCTCTTTCCTTTCTAGACCATCCTCCACTAAGAAGTCAAATTGATCTTCCTAAAATACAGGTCTAATAATGTCACCTCCCTCTGTAATCAACTGTAAAATCTCCAGAAGCAAATATAAATTTCTCTGTTTAGCATTCAAAGACCTTCTAAATCCACCTCCCTCCTACTTTTCCAAGTCTTCTTATACCTTACTCTACCCCATGTAGACAATTGTCACCAGATTGCAGACAATCTGATGACACCGGCCTCCTTCCTTTCTCTTTCCTCTCTCAAACTTGTTCCTGACTTGCTCTGAACTACAAAACCATGTCCCCTTTATTGATGAAGTAATACTTTGGGTCTGGAACAGCCTACCTACCACCCCTGAGGCCTACTCACCAAGGATTACCTCCATAAGGTTGGTCCCACCTTCTCCTATTGATGAATTCTTCACAGAGCCTCTGTTTTGTAGAGAGGCTCAGAGTGAATTGCCTTCATTCCCTTCTCAGCAAATAAGTTAATATTTGTAAAACATAACACAGTGCCTGGCACACAGTAAGTGCTAAATAAGTATTTGTTCCCTTTCTTTTCCTTTCCTGTCTTGTTCCTGTATTTCTCTGGAATTCAAAACCATAGACTCATACTGATTCCTTTTTCTCTCCCCACCTCACTCCTCATTTTCAGTTCACTTTTGCATGTTGTCTTCCTTAACTAGAATATAAGCACCTTGAGGGAAGGGGCTATCTTTCTTTTTGTTTGTATTTGTATCTCCAGTACTTAGCACAATGTCTGGTAAACACTTAATAACTTACAAGATAAACACTTGATAAATGCTTGTTTCCTTCCTTTTTTTTTCTTTCTTATACAAGACACTTCATCTCATTGCATTTTCACCGGATAACTGTTTATTGAGTATATTGAAGCGGGGTTTCCTTTTTAGACATGAAATGTATTAAGTGGTCTCTTCCAATTCTAAATTTCCATGATTTTTATGGAGATACAACATAGAATTGTGAGTAACATTTTAGTCTTGAAGTCAGGAAGACTTGGGTTCAATTCTTGCCTTTCGTATGTATTATGTGATAATAGGCAAGTGATTTGACTTTTCAGTGGCCCAGGCAAATGTAATGATATAAATGATAGCCCGATATAACAGTTGCTAATCTGCATTAGTTAAGTGATTTTGCATCCTAGGAATTTGCCAATATTGATGAAAATACAAGGCTAGATAAAACAAAGATTCTGTGAAAGTCAGGTAACGTGAGAGAGATCATCATCTACCACCTGGTAGTTCCCTATTTTAACTAATGATTATTAATAATTCAGTTCAAGGATCTTTTGTTCCTATTTCTGCTGATAGAAATACTTTATACAACTTCTAAATTCAGAACCTGAGAGGAAAATACCAGTCACTCTGCCCTAGTTACAACTCTGCTTTCCATTATATCATTTTCCTTTCTCTATAAAAAAATAAAACACATGCAATTCCACTAAAATACATAGTTTCCTTCATTAAATATAAATGTGTTCTGCAAGAAAAAACAAAGAAGAGAAGGAGTCAGTATGAAAGAGTGGATAGAAAATTGGCTGTGGGGATAGAAAAGACCTGACTGAGTTCAAGGCCTGCATCTGACAAAGACCAGCTATGTGACCCTGGGCAAGCCGTTTAATTTCTCAGAGCCCCAGATGATTTTCTAAGATTACAAGTTCCAGAATAGTTGTCCCTGATTTGTGTTAGTGTGGGTAGTTTTCTTATCTGGTAGCTCCCTATATTGACGAAATCATATGTTTGGATAAAAAAGAAAGAAGAAAAAGAAAACAACATTCTGTGATGCAAAAAAAAAAATAGTTCTTGTAGTTTATCCCCTGGAGAAATAAGATGGTCTGGTTAACTGGATTTTCTGGTGATTTGAGATTAAATCAAATCCATTTGTGGATGGAAATTGCAAAGGGGATCATCCTCCAAATTATTTCAGTTATACACAATTTTTCTTGGCAAATTTCTCAGTTCAGTATGTTTAGAAACCCAGCATTTGCAATGGCAATATTATTTCTAATAACTGTATCTAAGTATAATGAACCAAGATGGAGAAGATAAATAAAACAAAATAAAATAAACTTATTTCCTCTAAACTTGGCATAATATAAAAGATGAAAAGTTCAAGAATCAATGAGAAGCAATGGCTATTTCTAAAATAAGTTGTACAATGGAATGTCTAAATGTGAATTTAAAGATTAAATAGGGCACCTAAAAACTGCTACTCAAGATCAGCATTGAAGTTTCACACTCTAATTTTATGATCTTTGATGGCTGTAATTCACATTAGTAAACCCTTTAACATTGAATTCTAATGATTTTTTTTTTACTTTGAAGGCTTTAGACAATAAAATACAGGTTTTTAGAATAGCTATATTTGATTGCTTGTGGGTCTTGCTTATCTATTCTGTTCCATTTATCTACTTTTCTATTTTTAACCAGTAATAGTTTTTGATGATTATTGTTTTATAATATAGTTTGAGATGTAGTGGTGCTCTGTTTGCCTCCCTTAATTCTTGCTTTTTGTCAATATTTCCCTTAAGATTCTAGACCTTTTCCCCATGCATGGTGGGTATATGTCCATAACCTCAGCTACCTCGAAGACTGTGGGTTAAGCCAGTTACATGTTCCCAAAAAGTCTGGCACCAAATAGGTGAGCCTCAGTAACAGAAGGATAACAGTTTTCATTAGAGGATACAAACCAGCTCAGGTCAGAAACAGAGCAAGTCCAATTTTAGCAGGTTTCTAGACTCCTGGGCTCATCTAGCTACCAATGATTAAAAGATTCTCATATGACAATATATTATATACAAAAGAAAAAACATTCCTTCTAAACTATATTTGCTACTAGTAGATAAAATTGAGCATTGGACTAAGTCTATAAGGTACAGTCAATCTGGCTTTTTCCATAAGTACACGTGTAGAAGGTGGTGTTTCCTTTTCCTAGTTCATCAGACTATACATGAGGGATGATTAGAGCCTAAAGGGACCTCAGTGGTCTCTAGTCTAAGTCACATATGATAGGATAGAAGATAAGGAATGGAAGCAAAGAGAAGTTAAGGAACTTGCCTTTTTTCCTGTCCTTTCAATTTCTGAGTCATGTTTTTCTACCTTCCAACCACTTGACTCAGATTAAGATTTGCCTCAAATCCATTATCAATCATCATCATTAGTTGCAGCATCAGTAACAATAGCAGTCATATTAGTGTTCACTTTGAAGCAATCAATTAATTAACAAGTATTTATTAGATATCTATACTGAACCAGGCACTATGGCTATAATGAAAAAAATCCTTGTCCCTCAAGGAACTTATATTATGTCTTCATACAAATATATACACATAGGCAAATACACAATAAGAAAATTTTGTGGACTTCTGTTGCAGGAGTCAGTAGCTGAGAGGATCAGAAAAGCCCTCAAGTAAGAATTGGGGCTAGAGGTGAGGTCTAAAGGATGTTAGAAATTCTAAGGTATAAAAATGAATAGGGAGGGCATTCTAATCATTGGAAATGGACCATTTCACAAGCAAGTAGGGAAGTTTGGATATACCGTAAAAAACTTAAAAGAGAATGGTACATAATAAGGTGGGAAAGAGATGTTGGACCTGGATTGTGATGGATTTTAATGCAAATAAATGAGTTTGCATTTGATCGTAGAGGCAATATGGAGCCACTGGAGATTCTTGGGCAATGATACAACATACAGGTTAGAACTATGCTTTATGAGTATCACTTTGACAACTATGTGGAGAATGCACTGCAGAAGAGAGAGACTGCAGGCAGGAAAAATAATTTGAAGGCTATAACAACAATCCAGATAAGAAGTATTACCAACCCTAACAAGGGAGGTGGCTATATGGATAGAGAGAAGAGGGGTATGAGACTTATTGTGGAAATATAATCAATAAGACTTGGCAACTGAATGTATGTGTGGGATGAGGGAGAGTAAACAGTTGAGAGTGACTGAGACCCTGAAAACTTAGGTTATTTGAAAGATGGTGTGAGCCTTGACAAAAAGAGAAGTTAGAAAAAAGAGATTGGGGCAGCTAGGTGGTGCAGTGGATAGAGTACCAGCCCTGGATTCCGGAGGACCTGAGTTCAAATCCGGCCTCAGACACATAACACTTACTAGCTATGTGACCTTAGGCAAGTCACTTAACCCCATTGCCTAGCCAAAAAAAAAAGAAAGAAAAGAAAGAAAAAAGAGATGGATTTGAGGGGAAACATAAAGAATTATGCTTTGACAAATTAAATTTAAGGTATCTACAGGATATTCAGTTCAAAATGTCCAATGCGCAATTTGGTGGTACAAGATTTGTGTGTGGTTTGTCCTTCATTCTCAAAAAGGATCATGACATCAGGAAGATGATGCCATGACTTGCAATTGAATTGGATTTGAGGGAGGGAGGGCTGTACAAAGTCACCAACCTCACTTTCTCCTCCAGAGCCATCTGAGTCCAGTAGCCAGATATAGATCAAAACAACTGGAGATGGGCCAGGATGCAGTGGGAGACCTTGGCCTTTTGACTGAGGCAATGCCCATTCAGTGATTAACCCTGTTTAAGAAGTGAATCAATGGATGGTACCTTTAATTAAAAAAAAATTCAAACTGGGAGGGGAAAGTCCTCGAGGTTGCTGGCTGAAAGAGAAACAATTACTATTTGCATTCACTCTGAGCTATCAGGGCTAGAGTTAAGGGGAGAGACAAGCACTGTCTAGATAGATTTGAGTGACTTCTACGTAGAGGTGACAACTAAAACCAAAGGGGCAAATGAGATCACTGAAAGAAAGTGTATTAAGAAGAGAAAAGAGAAGAGGGCTCAGAACACTGTCTTGATTTGTACCCACAGTTAGGAAGCAGGATATGGTTAATGATCCATCAAAGGAGATTAAAAGGCAATAACTAGAAAGGAATAGCTAAACAGGTAGAAAAAGAAACAAGAGAGCAATGTCATAAAAACCCAGGGAGGAGAAACTACCCAATGCCAACAGCTACAAATACTGCAGAGGAACCAAGAAGGATCAATTTTAAGAAAAGGTCATGAGATTTGGCAATTAAGAGATAGCTGGTAATTTTTGAAAGAGCAGTTTTAGTTGAGTGATGAGGTTATGAAATAGATTGCAAGGATTAAAAGGTGAGTGGGATGAGATTTTAAAAAATGGAGGCAACAACTACAGGCTGCCAGAGAGGCAGCTAGATGGCCCAGTAAAATGGGGATAATATTAGCATTTACCTCCGAGGATTGTTATGAGAAGCAAATGAAATATTTATAAAACGCTTAGCACAGGCATATAGTATGCACTTAATAAATGTGTGTTTTCTTTCTTTCCATTTCTAGGAATTTCCCTATAAAATTAGGAAGAGATATAGAGTAGGTTGAGTGGGTGGTACAGTGAAGTTCAGCTTAAGAATGTCAGAGGGCTCACACCATCAGATTGGCTAATATGATAGAAAAAGAAAATGACAAATGTTGAAAGGGATGTGGGAAAATTGGGACATTGATGTACTGTTGGTGGAGTTGTGAATTGATCTAACCATTCTGGAGAGCAATTTGGAAATATGCTTAAAAGGCTATCAAACTGTTTGTACCCTTTGATCCAGCAATACCACTACTAGGTCTATATCCTGAGGAGATTAAAAAAAGAGGGGTGGGAAAGGACTTATTTGTACAAGGGTATTTATAGCAGTTTTTTTTTTTGTGGCTAAGAATTGGAAATTGAGGGGATGCCCATCAATTGAGGAATGGCTGAACAAGTTGTGGTATATGATTGTGGTGGAATAGTATTTTGTTGTAAGAAATGATGAGTGAGATGATTTCAAAAAAACCTGGAAAGACTTACTTGAACTGATGCAAAGTGAAGTGAACAGAAGCAGAACATTGTTCATAGTAACAGCAACATTGTATGATGAACAACTGTGAATGACTTAGCTATTCTCAGCAATACAAAAATCTAAGACAATCTCAAAGGACTAATGATGACAAATGTTATGTGTCTCCAGAGAAAGAACTGGTGGAACTATATGAACAGACTTACAAAATACTTTTCACACAAATAAAGTCAGATCTAAATAATTGGAAAAACATAAGTTGCTCATGGGTAGGCCAAGCTAATATGATAAAAATGACAATTCTACCTAAACTAATTTACTTATTCAGTGCCATACCAATCAAACTATCAAAAATTATTTTATAGAGCTAGAAAAAATAATAACAAGATTCATTTGGAATAACAAAAGGTCCAGAATATCAAGAGAACTAATGAAAAGAAATGCAGGGGAAGGTGGCCTAGCCCATTCCAGATCTTAAATTGTATTATAAAGCAGCAATCATCAAAACTACTTGGTACTGCCAAATAAATAGAGTGGTAGATCGGTGGAATAGGCTAAGTATGCAAGACACAGTAGTCAATGACTATAGTAATCTACTATTTAATAAACCCAAAGACCCCAGCTTCTGGGATAATAACTCACTATTTGACAAAAACTGCTAGGAAAACTGGAGAAGAGTATGGAAGAAACTAGACATAGACCAAAATCTCACACCATATACCAAAATAAAGTCAAAATGGGTTCATAATTTAGATATAAAGGCTGATACTGTAAGCAAACTGGGAGAGCAAGAAATAGCTTACCTGCCAGATTTATGGAGAACAGAAGAATTCATGACCAAACAGGAGATAGAGAACATTATGAAATGCAAAATGGATAATTTTGATAACATTAAATTGAAAAAGTCTTGCACAAGGGACATCTAGATGGCTCAGTGGATAGAGCACCAGCCTTGGACTCAAGAGGACCTGAGTTCAGATCTGGCCTCAGACACAAAACACTCACTAGCTGTGTGACCCTGGGCAAGTCACTTAACCCCAATTGCCAAAAAAAAAGTTTTGCACAAACAAAACCACTGCAACCAAGATTAGGAGGGAAACAGAAAACTGGGAAAGAATCTTTTCAATGAATGTCTCTGATAAAGGCCTCATTTCTAAAATATATAGAGAACTAAGTCAAATTTACAAGCATACAAGTCATTCCCCACTGATAGATGGTCAAAGGATATGAACAGGCAGTTCTCAGAGGAAGGAATTAAAGCCATCTATAGTCATATAAAAAAATGCTCTAAATCAATATTGATTAGAGAAATGCAAATCAAACAACTCTGAGGTACCACATCACACCTATCAGATTGGCCAACATGACAAAACAGGAAAATGACAAATGTTGGAGAAGATGTGGGAAAATTGGAACACTAATGCATTGTTGGTGGAGTTGTGAAGTGATCCAAACATTCTGGAGAGCAATTTGAAACTATGCCCAAAGGGTTATAAAAATTGCATACCCTTTGACCTAGCAATAGCGCTTCTAGGGCTATATCCCAAAGAGATCATAAAAATGGGGAAAAGACCCACATGTACAAAAATATTTATAGCAGCTCTTTTTTTGGTGGCAAAGAATTGGGGAATGGCTGAACAAGTTGTGGTATATGAATGTAATGGAATACTATTGTGCTACAAGAGATGATGAGCAGGCAGACTTCAGAAAAACCAGAAAGACTTGTGTGGACTGATGCTAAGTGAAGTGAGCAAAACCAGGAGAATGTTGTACACAGTAACAGCCATGTTGTGCAATGACTACCTTTGATAGACTTAGCCCTTCTCAGCAATGCAAGGATCTAAGACATCTCCAAAATTCTCAAGATGGAAAATGCTATCCACATCCAAAGAAAGAGCTATGGAGTTTGCATGCCGAGATTGAAGCATACCATTTGCTCTTTTCTATTCTTCTGTTTTGTTTTGTTTCCTCTTTCTTGTGGTTCTTTCTATTGGTTCTAATTCTTCCTTATAACATGACTAATATGAAAATATATTTAATAGGAATATATATGTATAACATATATCAGATTGTGCACCATCTTGGGGAGGGAGGTAAGAAGGGAGGGAGAGAAAAATTTAAAACTCAAAAGCTTATGGAAGTGGTGGTTGATAAATCAAAAAAAAATTTAAAAAGAAAGAAAGAACTGATGGAGTCACTTTCTTTTTTTTCTAGTTCATGTTTTCTTCCACAAAATGACTAATATGCAAATATGGTTTACATGATTGCCCATATATAATTTATATCAGATTGCTTACTATCTCAGGGAGGAGGGAGAGGAGAGAAGAAGGGAGAGAATTCAGAATTCAAATTTTTATTTAAAAAGTGAATGTTAAAAATTGTTTTTACATTTAATTGAGGGAAAATAAAATATTATTTGAAAGAAGAGCAGCAAAAACAAAAAAGAATGGGGATGGGGGAAACCTGGGTATATTTGTAGGCAGCATGTATGAGTCAAGGATTGACCATATGTCTTCTTTGGAGAACAACTTTCTATCCATTATGCCATATTGTTTCTCCGATGGCCCCAAATATCTATAAACAAATGTACAAAGTATAGATAACAAATACAATTAACAATATTAATAATTTGCACTTGTATAGAGCTTTAAAGTTTGCAAAGCACTTTATACACATTTTCTCATTTTATCCTCACTACAAAACTGTAATATGGGACCCATGATTATCTCCATTTTACAGTTAGGGAAACTGAAACTCAAAAAGTAAATGACTTATCAAAGTTAATAAGTGTTTGAGGAAGGATCTGAAAGCAGTTTTTCCTGACTCCATATCCAGCATTCTATTCACTATGCTTTGAGATCCTAATGGCAAAATGCAACTTAGACTTAAGGTATCATTGAGACTTAGTAGCTTGGGAAATATAACAAAAATGTAGATATACAAAAGCACACTTTCTTAAAAAAAATCAGCATGGGGGGTGGGTGAGATAACACTGTATACTAATAAAATATACTCATTCTAGGAAATCTAGCAACCAGGTGGTTGTACAAAGTATAGTGGGAAACACGTGTGAAATTCAATGGAAGGTTGGGTATGGTGGCACCTATCAGTAATCCCAGCTACCTAGGAGAAAGGCAGATAGATCTCTTGAGTTTGAGAGTTTTGAGATATAGTGGGCTATGTTGGTCAGGTATCTATACTAAGTTTTATATTAATATGATGGGTCCCTAGAAATTGGTGAGTGGGGAGAAGGAAGCACCAAGTTGTCTAAGAAGGGGTAAACTAGTACAAGTTGGAAAATGGATCAGGTCAATGTTACAGGGCTGATTAGTAGTAGGATTGCCTTGTACTTCTAACCTGGGTGATGTAGGGATACCTGAGAGAGAGAGAGAGAGAGATTGGAAAGAAAGAAGGAAAGAAGAGAAAGAAAAAGAAAGGGTGACCCCATCTAAAAAAATATTGAGACAGAGTTAGAGGTGGGGAGACTAGACAGAAAGATATTACAATAATATGGATGAGAGATGATAAGGATATGATTTAGAGTAGTGGCTACAGAAGAGGAGATGGATGGATATAGGAGGTATTATAGGAAGGACAGGACTTAAGGACCAATTGAAGGTGGCCAGGGAGAAGGGAATGTCAAAGCTGTCTACATGATTCCAAAGCCTTTGTTATTGGAAAAAAATCATAGCCATCAATGGAAATTGAGGATTTTGGAGGATAGACAAATATTGGGTGGGGTGGGGTGGGGCATGAGAAATGTTGATTTCCACTTTGAACATGTTGAATTTCAAGTCCTACTGGATATCCAAGTGAAGTTGTCTAGCAGCAATTGCAGTCTCTATAGTCTAAACTGTGTAGTATTTTTGTGTGTGCATGTGTACATATGTGTGCAATGATTGGGAAGGTTGTGATGTGGAGAAAATATGAAGGAGAAATAGGTAATTTTATTTTGTTCTTAAAACTTAGATATGCCATCAGGATGTATTAAGAGAATCATAGCTTCCAGGCACAAGGAGATAATCCCTCTGTAGGTTCACATAGTGAGACCTCATCTGTAGGTTTCTGTTTAATTCTGGGTGCCACAATTTAAGAAAGATGTTGATAAATTAAAGATCATCTGGAGGATGGCATCCAAGATAGTGAAGGTCCTTGAGTGTAGTGGGTTGTAGCCACTCAAACTTTCCCTTCTCTTTCTGGTTTGGCTAGCTCATCCAATCTACAATCATACTGGTAGACTGAAGAATTTCTGTAACAGGTCAGCCCCACTGTTAGAGTTCACTCTTCCAAAATCCTGAGGTAGTCTCAGTGGGGGAAATATGCTCTTATTCCTCACATGATAGCTCCTGAGTCCCCATTGGTGTGCTTTCCATTTAACAAATCAACCAAGATAGCAATATTCACTTTTAATTAGAAACATTTACTGAAGAAAAGATAAAGCAAGGATAATTAAAACACCATTCAATCCATAAAATAGAGACATACTCCCTCACTAATAAACACAATATCAATTAGATGGGGGGAAAATAGGCATAAACTGACATAACCATGCAGGGAGACATTTGTATAAGGAAACATATGTACCAAGGGCAACTCACAATTCTAAGCTTCATGAGTTGGTGTCATTTCTCCCTTTGGAAATTATTTGTACAAAAATTCACTGGTGGGTAAGGCCATTTCTTTTCTAGATTCTCAGTTTTACTGCTGGCCATGACCTCTTCTCTGTTGACTATTTTTCTTCTTGGCCAAAGTAGTGTTGAGCTCTTTCAACAAAACAGAAACAGCAAGCCTAAGATATGCAGAGGTTTTTCCAGGTTTGCTGAGGTGTTTACCTCTCAGGTAGCAGGTGGCAATACAAACTCTGAAGTTTATTCCCAGACTTGACTAGAAGTCTCCTCTGAGTTCCCAGTACTCAGTTCAGTTCTACTCAATTCCATTCCAGCTCACCTCTTTTATGAGCCTTAAGCTTATCTCTGCCCAGCTCAGCTATCAATTTCAAATGACATTTTTTTTCCTTCCTCCAATGAACTTTCCCAAGAAACAAGTAGCAGTGTTGGTTTTGAAGACTATTCCTACATCTGACAGAGGTCTCTCCTGGTCCTGGCTCTGAGGATTCTTCCTAAAACTAGCTATGACATCTGTTCTGATCCATTCAGAGGTCTGATCTTGAGCAACCCTATGACTTCAAAGAAGAATCCCTTGTGTGAATTAACTTATTTCTATCTTCAGGTGGCCAAATCACAATTAGGCAATGTACATTTATCCTATAATCATCAAACAATGCTAGATATCAGAGATTTCCAGCTACCAATCTAAAAGTTCTTGCAAGCATTAGGTATAGGCAAATTAGATGTTAAGGAATAGCATACTTCAGTCATGAATCAAAGTATCTTTTTTGCTTCTGCTCTTTTCTAAAAACAAAATTAACTGAATCATAAAAGAATATCACTTTACAAGTACATGTCATATTAGCATTAATTGCAAAACCTAGGAATGTTTAGACTGGATAAAGAAGCCCCAGGGGGAACATTATAACTGCATTCAATTATTTGAAAAGCTGTCATTCAGAAAAGTGACTAAACTTATTCTGTTTGGCTAAAGAGAGTAAAACCAGAAGCAATGGGTAGAAGTTAGCTGCAAAGTGGCAAAATTAGGTCTGATGTGAAAAAGAAATTCTTAACAATTAGTGCTATCTCAAATTAGAATAAGCAGTTTAGAAAGCAAAGGGCTGTCCAACAGTGGACTAGATTATCACTTGTCAGGTATGTCATGGTAGATTTCCCTTTTGTCTGTGGGTTGGAATACTGAAGTCTTTTCCAAATCTCACATTCTAGGATTCTAGAATTTACTTTGAACTGGATCTTATTTCTTGTAGGTCCTAGGCTTGTGGGTCTTAGATAATTTGCATTCATCTGCTATAAATAGTTCCCTCAGAGGTAGTTGTAGCTAGTTAGGCCTGGGGGAAAAAATGTATAGCATTGTGAGCTATTGAACACAATAAAAGCATGAGAATATAAATCACTTCCCAGTATTGGAAATACTTTGTTTCAACAAAGTAAAGACTTACAAACCCCATGCAGGCCTCAAATATTCCTGCAGGGCAGTTACACATTTCAGTTGACCATAAATATTTCTTCTACTATTAGCACTTTTTTTTATTATTGCAAAAGCTAATTTAAATCTAAGAAGCTCAATGTGCATTAATGTGTAAAATTACCATCTTCTCTCATTGACTTGCCATTTGAATCATTATTCTAACTATGAGTGTGTTAGAGCAGTTTGAAAGCTTAAAGAGAGTAATCAGGAATTTAAATCACTGGTCTTATTACCTATTAACAGAACCCACCAGAAGTTGATTTTAGGGGAATCATAACAGCTGGAAATAAAGATAAGATAGAAACTTGTAGAGAAAATCTTTCTATACTGAGCCTATATCTGAGGACTAATGGGAAGAATGTCATACTTTTTCAAAGAAAGTTTTCTTCTCATTTTGAAAAAATTGGGAATGGCCATATGGAACACCATTTCTTTTAGAAACTTGATATTTATGGTAAGCATTACATGTTCCCAAAGCTGCCAAGAAATCCTATATCCATGTGATGGTTTACAAGTGTTTAACAAGGTTTTCCATACCTTCATTCAAATTGATTTCAATTACATTCTGACCATAAGTTTCACATGCAATGACTGGCCATTAAACATTTGATTACTGTATCAGAGGAGAATATAAATTGATACATAAAAAACACATTGTATATTCAAATATAGTATCTTCTCCTCCAGTATAATAAAATGTCTAGTAGTCAAGAATTACATGTGAAAATTACAATCCCAAAGTAATTTTATATCTCTTTATATAAATGTATATATAAATATAAATTCATATCATTATAGTAGTATTTACATATTATATGTTATACATTCATGAGAGGTAGCATGGTTTTGTGGTAGATAGAGAGTTGGCCTTTGAGTCAGAAAAACCTATTGCCTATGTGACCCTAAGCAAATCATTTAATCTTTCAGTGCCCAGGTAACTCTCTAAGACTGTAAGTTGCATAGAAGGTACCATTCTACATTGGTAGAGGAAATTCTTCAATGGAAGTTCCATATTCTAATGAAATCAGAAGTCCAGTCAAATATATACATATATGTATATACAGATATAGGCTTATATATGTATTGTGATTATATGTCTATATAAACATTTATGTGTCTATATGTATTACATATTTATACATGTACATGTGGTTGTATATCTATATATGCATATCTCTATATAAAGAGATAAATACATGTCTCTCTATGGTTATAGATATATCTACATGTGTGTGTATATATATGTATGAGTCTCTATAGACATGGATATATCTAGATAGAGATATAAACATATAGATAGATCTATAAAGAGGTATATTTACAGATATGTCTAGAGAAAGTGACACATATAGTCACATAAATGTAAACATACACATACAGGAAGGTTACTTGAGAAAAATAATTTATATTCTTTGGTAACTTGTTAATGGAAGTCTAGAATAGCTTTTAAACCCATGCTGCATAGTAGAAATAAACATCTGAGCCATCAAAATATTAGTCAGTTTTATGGAGGTCAGCCACAGAATCTATACACTATTCAGAGTTCACCTTTAATAAAGAGCACTTATTAAATGTCTACTCCATGCAAAACACTATTCACAGGATGTGAAGATGGAAGTGGAAATCACCCATGCCCTCACAGAGATTACATTCTACTGGGGATAAGGAAATGCCATTACACAGATAATTAACCACAATCTTGGTGCAAATTAAACCCAGTTGATTGAAGGAGAGAAGAAAACTAATAATTAGTGGTATTGGGAAAGGGTTGTCATGACTTTCTAGCTAAAATTATGCTGACTTTTTGGGAGCATATGGGTGTTCAGGGAAGATTAGTACCTCTGGTATAAAGACTGCTGAGCCCTTTTCAGGGCTCATTTCCATGTTTTGTGTCCACCTGCCACCCAGCTTTCACCTGTGGCTCCAAAAAGCTGTAGCATGTACAGGGACCACACCCTGGTAAACTGTTTTGGCAGGCTAAATCAAGTTGACAGTAACTTATAGGCCTCAAACTCATCAGTGAGTCAGTGGGGTGTCTACCCCAAGCATGTGAAAGTAAAGACTTCTTCCAATAGAATGGGTGGATGTAAACAATTTGTTCCAGTGGATGATGAAGGCATTGGAAGCAGGCACTGTTGAGCACTTAGAGCTTGGTTAAACACTGAAGATGCAAATGTCACCTACTGCATCCTGAACCATCACCAATCATCTTGACTTCTGTCTTGCCACTGGACTTAGATGACTCTGGGACAGTGAGTCCCACAACTTGGAGTAACCCTGCCTCACTTAAATCCAATTAAGGTGTGAGTCAAAAGACATCACCCATACCACTTTACTATTTTTACCTACCTCAAAGTCCTGTGGCAATGGGCAAGTGATGAAGCAGGAGGTACAAACGCACTGGGAATCGTAGTCACAATTCAAGTTGGCTCATTTCATGAGTATTATTTAGTATCTTGGAACACATTCCTAGCTAATTGTTAAAGATGCTGTTACCCCTCAGCAAAGCTTGTTTTATTTTTTTTCCCAGCTGTGGTTCTAAGTTAACATGTGGGCCTGGACTCATAATGTTTTATAGGTAATCATGTAGCACCACTGCCCTCATTCCTAGAGCAGGTCTACCTTCTACTAACAGTAAATGATAGCCAAAAGCAGCAGGTCTCTAGCACTTTTTGTTTTAAAACTTGTCCCAATAAGCTGGATAATACAGAAAGTTCCTATTTTCTGTCTGTGAGAATGTCCCCATACCTTGCCACATTTGCAAAACAAAACTGACTGATATATCCAGACCAAATAACTGAACACAGATTTCCTATTCTATGATACCTGCTCTTCCCAGTTCTCCTAATTTTTCACTGATTTTTCATCTCTAATTGGCTCATAGATCTAGAACCAGAAGGGACCTCAGAGGCTATTTAATACAACCTTTTTATTTTACAGATGAGGAAACTGAAGCTGAGGGAGGTTAATTGACTTGCCCAAGGTCATACATATGGTAAGCATCAGAGATGGAATTTGAACCTGGGTTCTCAGACTTGGCTTCTGGAATCCTATCACTATAGGTCCATAACATCAAAAAATTAATTTACACAAAAACCGTGTAATATGCCTAACAGACAATTAAGAACAAGTTATATTTAGATAAGCATTTTAAAATTTGCAAAGCATTTCATAAACATTACCTTATTTTAGCCTCACAACAACAGGTAAAGTAAATACTACTGGAATTACAATCTGCATTTCAAAGGTGAGGAAATCGAGGGTCACTAAATTACTTAACCATCTTCATGGAGATAGTAAGCTTAAAAGTTAAAATTTGAACCCAGTTATTCCTGATTCCAAGCCCCCCCCACTCTAAATATATAATTGTATTCTCATCTTTCTTTGAGGAGGTAGAAGTTAAGGTGGATCTCAAGGGATGACTAGGATTTGGGTAGGCAGTGTTTCCCATATTCTTATGGTTATGAAAAATACTCACCATTGTCTTCTCATTCAATATACCACCATAACCTAAACAAATCCTACTGCATAAAAATAGATCATTTAAAAATCTCATTATTTGGTAATGTAAATTTATCTCCTTCTAGCTATAGTTTGAATTCCTTTGCATGCATGCTTCTGAGTCAGCTATGCAGGACACATTTGCCAAAGTGTATTTGTTTAACTTTAGCATTTAAATCACTCTTTCCAGCATCACAGCTATTGTGCTTAAGCATCACAGAATGCACACTGAATGAGATGCTTTAATTCATTCATTCAATCTTAAACATTTGATATTTGCAAAGCACTTTGCAGGGCACTCAGAAAAAATACAAGATTTAGATGAGACATGAGCCCTGGACTCATGGAACTTATAATCTACTTTGAGATAATAATACAAATAACTACAATAAAATACAATGCATGGGAAATACATTGGAAAGGCACAAAACCAAGTGTTATATGAAACTCCCAAAGGGAGGTGTCATATATGTGTGAATGTCTAGGCAATCTGGGAAGCTATGAGAAGTAAGATGGAATTTGATCTGGGTTTTACAGAATGGATAAGAAATCACCATATAAAGAGAGCTAAGGCAGGAGTATACAGGAGCCAATTCTAACAAGCTTACTAGAGCCTACTGTTAAATTTTCAGCGTGAACATTAACAACTCAGAAATCAGCAATTGCTGGATAACTAGGTGGCCCTGTGGATAGAACACTGGCCCTGGATTCAGAAGGACCTGAGTTCAAATCCGGAGTCAGACACATAACACTTACTAGCTGTGTGACCCTGGGCAAATCACTTAACCCCATTGCCTAACCAAAAAAAAGGGGGGGGGGATGGGGGGCAGTTAAGTGGCACAGTGGATAGAGCACCGGCCCTGGAGTCAGGAGCCCTGAGTTCAAATCTGGTCTCAGACCAGACACTTGACACTTGACACTTACTAGCTGTGTGACTCTGGGCAAGTCACAACCCCAATTGCTTCACCAAAAAAAAGAAAAAGAAAACCCCAATTGCTACACATTAGAGCTTGATTTATTGTTTTGTTGATTATCTAGATTAAGAAAGTGATGTAGAAAACCTTAATAATACAAATTGTAAAAGGTGTATGCATATATGTACTATATATATATATATATAATATGTATGTGTGTACATGTATATATAATATTTCTTTTCTTCCAGAGAGCTTGGTTTTTAAACATGTACCAGCATACCCTCGTATTGTTCAAAAAACATTGCTTAAACTCAGTAGAAGTGTAGTAGAAGATTCAGTGAATGAAGTCATCACCAGACTGGAGGCCTAATCACAGTAGGATAACAACAACAATAATAATCAGCATTTATGTAGCACTTTGAGGTTTGCAAAGTACTCTACATCAATTATCTCATTTGAGCCTCACAATACTCCTCAGGTAAGGAGATAATTCTAGAAAGAAGAAGGAACCTAAATAAAGAAATATGAGAATAAAAAAAGGTAGGCTGGTACCAGATTATAGAGGATCTTAAATGCCAGGCAAAGGATCTTTTATTGTAATAAGTAGGGAATAGGGAGCCACTGAATATTTTTGAACAGAGAGGTGAAATGGACAAATCTAAACATAAAAAAGTTATTCTATTAGGTATATGAAGGATGGATTTTTTTTTACATTAAAACAAAATCTGCCACTTTGCCACTTCAACCCATTGTTCCTAGGTTTGCCCCCTGGCACCAAGCAAGACAAGTTCACTCCCCCTTTCATATGACAGCCCTACAAATACTAGAAGACATCTATAATGCCTCTCTTACACCCTCAATTCTTCTCTAGGTTAAGTAACACTAGAAGAACCAGGGACAACAATTGAATCCATTGATGCAATATATTTTTTAAAAATCATTATATTATAATGTCTTCTATCCATATACATGCACTTTAAATACAAATAAGTATAAGAAGATTTTACTTTTGCTTTGAAATAAAATAAAATAAATTTTACTTTGAAATAAAAAATTTTACCTTGCTATCTCTAGTATATGCAAATGCATTGTGTCAATTGACTCAACTTAGTCCTCCAAGATCTTCTTAAACTCTGTTCCTTACATCCCCATTTCCTTTAACAAATATTGAAGAAGGTATAATTTCAAGGCCTTTTTACCATACTAGTTAGTCATCCTCCTGTAAATGCCCTCCAACTCATCAATGTACTTTTTAAAATTTATTGCACCAAACTGAACACAAATACCCCAGTTATGTTCTCATGTCACTGGCCTTGGACACTATGCTACCTCATGGAAGCATATTAGTTTTCTTGGCTCTATATCTCTATTAACACATGAAACTTGTGAACTACCAAAAACCCTTGGGTTTTTTGGCAGACAAACTCTTTATCAATGCCTCCCTAAACTGGTACTTTTGAAGCTATTTTTTTCCTTCTTTGTTTTTTTTTTTTCAACTCAAGTGTAAGGCTTAGATTTGCATACCAGTCTCATTAGATTTATTCTAATATTTTAGCCTATTAAGATACTTTAAATCATGACTGAATATGCAATATTGTCTTTCTCATAACTTTGTGTTAGATGCATACTTGATAAATGTATCATCTATGACTTTATTCAACTAATTGTCAAAACATTTTAATACTAACAGTGCTAAGCACAGTTCCCTGGTCTACTCCATTACAGATATCTTTATGAGTTAGTATCAAGCCACTAATTTCTACTCTTTAAATCTAGTCACTAAACCATGGTGGCAGCTATAGCATAAGAGAAAGGCATGCAGAAGATGTAACTGGAATGGAATTTGGTAAATGATTACATATGAGAGGTGGGGGGAAGGAAAGAGTCAAAAAGAATTGACTGAAGAGCAGAGAGGCAGGATGAGTGGTGGGCGGTGCCACAAACTAAATTTAGATAGAGTAGCAAGTTTTTGAAGGACAATAATACATTTGATTTTACAAATGCTAAGTTTAAGGTTCTGGGGGACATCAAGGTAGAGATAACCAGTTGAAAATATTGACTTGGGGGTTAGATGTTAGGTCAGAACCAGAGAAATGGTCTTCAGAGTCATTTGTATAGACTACAGAAAGTAGTTGAAGCTATAGAAATAAATAAAATGGAAAAGGAAAGGGGAATAAAAAAGGAAAAAAAAAACAAAAGAGCCATGGAAAACTCTTGCCAAAATGAGTATAGTCACACTATGCAGTTTTCACGCAAAGAATTATTTTTATTTTTACCAAACTTTTGCAATTAGTTTGAACAATACAGTATTTAGAAAAGGTTCTATCATTTGATGTTGATGATAATCTTATTAGTATAATCTGATTTATAAGAAGAGATTTCATTTTCACAGGATCATTTTTTGTCATTGTTATGAGTTGACCTATACAGGATAAGCTCCTTTAGGTAACAAATACTTATTTTATCAAGTAACAAAGCAGAAGTTGACCAGTTTTTATGCCAAATTAATCCCAATCCCCCTGACATTCATTTCCCCATGAGGTTCATGTTCACCCCAAATGAAATATACTTTCTATAACATGCTGCTCATTTCTTGGGAAAAATAAAATTTATCACATTAGAAATGCTAATAGTATCACAACTATCAAAAGCTAGGGAACAAAGAACAAAAAGGACTGGCTCTGACTTCATTCTTCTCCAATCTGAACTCAGATTTTCTCTACCATAACCCAGAAATCTCTTCATTTTGAAGTTCACTGAAGCCCTGAAATTCACACATTGAAAGCATCCTCTGCCCCTGTGATTTCTCCCTCTGAATGGATGACTCTTCCTAGAACCTCCATTTAAGGTGGCATTGTATTTGTTGCACCAAATCCAAGGATACTGCAGAGCCTCATGAATAAAATCCATAATTATGCAACAGGGTTTTGACTAAACCCTACATACAGGAAAAATCATACAGAAGAATGTCTTGTATACAGATGATGATATGCAGAACAAGGCCACTAAAGTGTGTGTGTGTGTGTGTGTGTGTGTGTGTGTGTGTACAACCATGCCTTTACAAAACCATTCACCTTTGTTCACAGGAGTATAAAATTCTTATTTAGAAAAAAATGTAATATATTAAGGCTACTTAGAAAAAAAGTATGTTAAATTCTGGACTATCATTTCAAGTTGCCTTCTGGAAAGGAAGTTAAACAGATTTAAGTAGTTAAACATTAGCAGTCAAATTATTCTATTACCTATCTTTTAATTTGAAACATGTCTGGTCAAGCCTTCATACTTGAACCCAAGATGATCATGAATCTAGGAGTAGAAAAGAAGTGTTTCAAAAAGCACAATGTTTTATCTTGTTTTGTTTTTTTTTGTTTCACTTATGTGGAAAAAACAGTGAGTATAAACTAGCTCCTGTATCCATGTTAAGGACATGGTTGCTTACAGCACTATAGCTCATGATTTTTTTTTTTTTTGTTTAAAATAGACAGCTATGTGGCACAGTGGGTAAGAGAGCTAGACTTAGAGTTAAGAACACCTACCTTCAAATCTCACTTCAGACTCTTACTAGCTTTGTGACCCAAGCAACTCAGCCTCTTTTTCCTCATCTGTAAAATGGGGATAATAATAGCAGGTACCTCATACTGTTATTGTGAGAATCAAATGGGATACAGCACCTTGCAAATACTAGCATATTAGCTATGAATGCTAGTTATATTAGCTGAGCTTGCTAGATTTATTTCAAGCTAAGCCATCACTACTTATTTGGCAAAGTCTAGTCAAAATAGGATTGCAGGGTGCCATGGTGATAGAATTATAATTCTACTGAAGAAATTTCCAATATCATTTCATTTTAGAAATAACTATGTTACTTTGAAT
Organism: Vombatus ursinus; assembly: GCF_900497805.2. Lineage (NCBI taxonomy): Eukaryota > Metazoa > Chordata > Mammalia > Diprotodontia > Vombatidae > Vombatus > Vombatus ursinus. Next base: position 8,500,656 of record NW_020948840.1, on the reverse strand, counting down.
AGAATTGAAAGATAAATTTCATTCGATAAAGCCATATGAGTCCCAGAAACTCACAGTAAATACTAAGTAGTTGTGGTAATATTAAGATTTGATTATAACTAAGAGTTAAAAACAAAGAGTTCCTCTTAAAAGTAATGTTTTCAAGACGATTTGATCAGTATATGTGTGTGTATATATACAAATATGTATGTATATGTATGTGTGTGTGTGTGTGTGTGTGTGTGTGTGTGTGTACCCTCATCCAGGGTGCACAAACAATGGAACAATGGAAACCTCCCAAAGAATTGTCATTATTAATATTAAGGTTCATTGTGGAAATTGAAATTACTAAACACACACCCTGAAGCCTTGTCCTAATTCCAGAACACTTTTGCCCAATCTTGTCCTCAGAACATATTTTGCTCATTTTACATGAGTAAAGAGAGAATGATTATAATTGAAACAATTAGACACCATTACTTGCTTTGAATTTCCTTTTGTAAGCCCAACAGTACTATTCCAGCTGCCATATCTGTTAGACAAATTGCGTAGCATGGAAAGGTGAAATAAGTACCTTATCTTCCACCAGGAAAACTTTTGTAAAATCACAGACTGATTTTTACTAACACTAAATGTTGGGGGGTGGGGAGTTTGAATATGTACTTGTAATTGTCTAATACTTAAGATGAATTGAAGTTTGCTCTTGAAAGACAGCAAATACTATTGTGATTATTACAAAACTTTAAAGAAATCTATTCATAGACTTGAATCTCTGTGTCTACCAGCAGTGTGAGGCATCCATTTTATATAAGAAATGGTAAGAAAAATTGACTTTTCAGATGCAACAGCATTCTCATTGCCCATATCACCATGAGTCTGCGGGGGCAGAACAACAAAAGATAACCCTTTTAGAATAAGACAGCTAAAATCTGTGCTGACTGGAATTATGTAACCTGCTGTTCTTCCACTGTAGTCATGAACACTGCAAATATCTCATACAAAAAATCATGGCATGGCACCATATAAGAGCTCCATAGCATGTCTTCTATAAAAATTCCTGCTAGATATCACCCTCACTCCTTTTGCCTATACCAAATAGATCCCCAACCATTAGATAAGACCCTGATGAAGGTGCTGATGAAATGTGTTCATCTATAGGTATGTGAAGTTCTTCATAAACCCCTAATACCCCCATCCCAACCTCCAGACTAAGAGAATGGGCCCATCAGCAAAGAGATAGAATGCCTGTCAGTACCACTTGAGATCCAGGTCAAGTTCTGCTAATGGTCAATATTGCCATCTATAGTCAAGGACATCAGATATTGACCCATAAATCACATGACAAAGGAACCTGCCTACCTTGGAATAGGACATCCCTTGTACTACCTCACTCAATGAAAATCAAGGAAAATAGCCCTACAATAGTCATGGTGGCCTGTCTCCATTCTCTCTTGACACCATGTAGAAAGCAATCCACCTCATCTGGATCCGATTCCCCAAATTCTCTGATTTAGGCATCATCTGGGATCCGAACCTCAAATAAAAGATTAACAACAACTCTCTCATCTATCCTCTACCTTCTACTAATATAATCACCAACCAGTTAAGGCCCCCATCATCGAAAGAACTCACTAATTGGTCCTTTTAACTCAAATTTCTACTCTCAAGTCCATCCTCCACACGGATTCCAAAGTGATTTTTGTAAAGTCCATGAATGACCCTTATTCAACAAATTTCAATAGGTCCCTATCAATTCAAGGATCAAATATTATTTTACCTTTATCTCTTCTCTTTTAATTTATTTTTTGTGTTTTATAATGGATAAAATTATTAGCACAGTACAGATAAAATTATTAGCACAGTACAGTTATATATTTAGAAAGTATATAACATTATAATATACACTATATATATAAATACAATGTTATAGTATGTAAACATGCATATATTGGGTGGTTGCTCAAAATTTTTTACTAATAGATTGTGAAATCAAAAAGTTTGGAGATCACTTATCTGGATAACAGTAAAATTCTGCAATAAGGCTGAAATGCAAGACAAACCAATTGCAAGGGTAATATGAAAAGAAGATAGGCTCATTCCTCAATGGTATATTCCTTCAAGCCCTGAAAAGGAGGTGCTGCTTTCTTAATGGAGTCTCCCCATGATAATGTGTGATTGACCTGCTGTGAGTAAGAAAGTCTTTTTTCCATGACTATAGACATAGATGAGAGACAGACAGACAGAGAGACAGAGAGATGGATGTGAATATATGAATATATTTTGGACAAACATTCTGAATAGACAACAAATTGGACTAAGAATTAAACAGGACACGAATGGACTGAATTGTCTTTAGGAAATTGTAAAGCTTCTCTAACGATCCCAACCTGATCCTTGAAACGAAGGACCTTCTTTTTAATATCAATAGACTAAGAGTGTAGTATAACTTTGAGTCATGAAACAATACTGTCTCTGGAGAATCAAGAATGAATGTTACTTAGAAAGCAATGGAGAAACATATGGTAGGTATGAGGAGATAATAACAATGACAATAATAATGATAACAGCTAATAATACTACAAGCTAGCATTTATATGCTATTTTAATGCTTGCAAAAACTCTTTATACATATTCTCAGTTAAGCTTCACAAAAACTCTGGAAAGTAAGTCCTCTTGTTATTATTTTACAGATAAGGAAAATGAAGACAGAGGTGGATAGGCATAAAAGACACTCTTTGCACTGCCTCACTTAAATCAAATTCACCCACATGTAAAGATATCACATATTATCCACTCCTCCAACATTGTGATGTCATTGGTCTTCTTCAAAAATGAAGGATGAACAATGACAATCTGCAGTTTCGGTGGTGGGGATATTTCTAAAGTTCCTGATCATTCCATGGCTTAGTAAATACTTTTATGAGTAGCTGCAGTTGAAACATTCATCATTCGAGAGCCAATTTCTAGTGCTGCACCTGCCCATCCCTAGATCCCCTCAAAGCTCAACTCAAGCAATGTCTTCTATGTGAGGCCTTTCCTGCTTCTCCCAGTTACTAGTGCCTCCTCTGAAAAAAAAAATTAACTAGTATTTGTTTTGTATATATTTTGCATATACACGTTGTTTCCCCCAGCAGAACATAAGTCCCTTGAGGACAAGGACTGTTTCAATTTTGTATTTCTATCCTAATACTTAGTAGCTTCTGGCACATAGTAGGTACTTAATGCATGTTGATTAGTCAACTGGTCCTCAGACAACAGATAGACACATTCCTTCATTGGGCCTATATTCAATGCCCTTCTAACTTGATAGAACCTATCGGATCTTGCGCTCAGCACCCTTATCCTCCAGAGAACCATGGGCTATCTTTATGATACAATGAGGCACTGAGTTGATAAGACAGCATTCAAGATTCAAAAATGAATTCACATGAATGATTTTTAAGACTTGTTTCAAATTAGTGAGCTCCATTAAATCAATTGTAACATTTCTGTTATTACTGCATTATATCACCATAATGGAGATAATAAATAACAGGCATTTACTGAGCTCCTTTCATCTAAATGTTCCCATAGAGCTCAATCAATGTTATGAACAAAATGATTAGGGACTATATATACAGGTGAAACAAAGCAAGCTGAATAAATCACATTGTTAATAATAATAAAGGGTTCCTTCATTCTTCTCACTACTCTCTACTCCCTCTCACCTCATATGCTAATTTAGATAAAGAACAAAAGGCAAAATGTTTTGTTCTGTTTTCTCCAAGTACTAATAGAAGTGAAGCCTTTATAAGTAAGAGCACACCAAAAGCTACTAGTGTGCATTTTATCCCAGAAGTTAGAAGAATGATGTGTGTGTATATCCTCATGTATGTCTTTGTGTGTGTATGGGATAGGAGAAGGGCAATTAGATTAATAAAGTATAATAATTGAGGCTTTTTGAAGCTTAATGTGGTGCTATAATTTTGGAAAGGAAGAGTATTTGCATCATAAGTCACCTGAATAATACAGAAGAAAAAAAACCCAGCAATTTACTTACTGTCAAACAGCCTCTACAAATTCAAATTTAACTCTGGTTTTGTGTTAATGACATCAACAATGACACTACCAGGAGTAAATACCACCAAATATCTTCTCCTAACTTGATAACCTTCCATTTCTTTTTTTTTTGCCCTAAATAGTTCATATTATCTCTGTTTTTTTAATATTAATAGTGTATAGAATAAGTGCAGATAACAGATAAGGGTTATAGTTTCTCCTACAAGAAATCAGTGCAGCTATTACCTAAAATAGAAGTCTGAAATTTCCCTTTGACGTTAGCTACATATGCCTAGGAGAGCAAGAGCTGCTAAGGTGAGGGCCGGAAAACTTAGCCTAAACTAGAGACAATGATTAGACAGAGAAAATACCACTTCAACTTTTATTTTTTTTTAAACTTCAAATGCCACAATCCCAGGAGCTTAAATTTTCCTTTGTCAGGAAGAAAATAGCAAAATAAGAAAAATTGGATTTACAAAAATTGACCCTTTCCTGGAATCTATAAGCATAAAATTCTTCTGATATTTGGCAAATGTCTATTGAGATCCAAATCTTTGAAGAGAGGTATTTTTTTTAAGGCAAGACAAACATCTAAAAGAATAACATTCATGAAGTCCTTGGTTACTGGTGAGATTTCCTTCCCATGTTCCCCAAGAAAGCATCCCCAATAATGTGAAGTAATCACAGAATTACAGAATGTCACAGTGAAAAAGGACCTTAACAGCCATCTAGTCCAACTCATACCTTAAAAAAAAAAATCCATACTATAAAATACCCAACAAGTGGACACCTAGCCTCTGTACACAGATCTCCAAAGACTGGAAACCTACCATTTTCTGAGGGAGCATCAACTTTTGGATGGTTCTAACTATTAGGAAATGTTTTCCTGAGATTAAACTTAATATTATGCCTTTTCAAATCATCTAGTTCTATCCAGGAGAACTGTTCATCTTCCATTTTCTCACATCTTCTGCCAAATGAAGAGTCCTACTTCCAAAAATAACAGCAACTTACAACTATATAGTATTTGACAATTCTCAAAATAATTTCATATATGTTGTTTCCCTTGATAGATAAAACAACTTTGGGAATGGGGACTTTTTTTTTCTTAGCAATGATTGGACTTTTTATTTTATTTTATTTTATTTTTTTACAGCCAAAAACAAGGTTTATTGAAGATTCACCATATTAGCTAGACTCTTAAGGAATCTGAGCATCTATGGGCTATTGACTAGATTCTAAGAATCAGAGCATCTTAATAGAGACAAGATGGACCTTATATACAGAAAGACTGTGAGAGGGATCTAGGAGTGGCCAAGTAGTTTGGGGTGATGGGAGGAAGGGCCTAAGGAGATCTGGATGGGAGTGGCTAGTAAGCTGGGGTGAACAGAACTCCTCCTGGGACCTGGACCTGTGGCCAAGGGAAAATGGAGCCTAGCTAGGATTAAGGGTGGGAAATGGCCAGGGGCCATAGGGAGGTAAGACAATGGAGGAGAGATTGGGTGTAGCCACAATGAAAGGCCAGTTGATGGGATTATAGCCTCAGGGGAAAGACAGAGATTTGGCCATGTGGGAAAGTCCAGGGTTTTTCCTTTCTGGGGCCCAGATTCCAACCCCATCATTCCCCCCTCAAACAAATAAGAACCCAAATTCTTTTGGGGTAAGGGGTGAAGGCGTCAGCTTCTGAAACTGCTTCCTTCTGGCAAGGGGTGTAGAGCTGTCCCTGCCTCGAGGGGGTCCCAAAGAGGAGGATGACTGGACTGAGTACAGGTTGCATCCAGGGAATGATGGGGGGACATTGGCTGGTACTTGCTGTTTGCTACCAACTGTAGGTGAATGGCCTGTGGTCTGGAAGACACAAATCTGACAGAAAAGACTGCAGGGCCCAGATATAAAGCAGGGACTAGATTTAGGGCCCAACTTTGAGAGGTTAGAACATCCTTAGCTCTGTTTGGATTCAGATAATTCAGTTTTCCAATCATGCAGTATCAAATCCACCTCATAGCCAGACTCAGGGATAGCCAGGTGGGTAACATTCCTTTTCAAAGGAACATAATGCAGAAACTGAGCCAGGAGTATCCCATTTTAGACTGAGGCTAAAATTGTCCTCTCAGCTTTTTCCAATGCTGGCTTCCCATTCTCTGAGTAGCTTGTGGCATTTCTCTCAGATGGTGGATTATTGTTTATTGATGGATTATGACCCATCAGACAACTCAAAATAAAATCCTATGAGCTTTTACATCTAACAGTAAGTTTTACTAAACACAGCTTAGGAAAAACTTTTCCAGGATTTACATAAAAAACCAATCATTAGAGATGTCTATACACTTGCAAATTCTCAGCAAGCCATACATAACCTAAACAAACTTTTTGGCTAGTTCACACATTAGAACAATAACCAACAATAGCTAAATTATTTTAGTAGTAATGAAACTATGAAAAGTTGCTTGACATAACTGATACAGAAAGTTCACCAATTTGAAACTTGAAACAAACAAATTACCAATCAGGTGACTTCAGTTTTGTTAAATGCACTTCCAAATTACTTTACACAGAGAATCAACATCTCACCATTAACAGTTAAAACTATTTCATTGACATGTGGAACTCCTAGTGAGGAAATTCCCTCTACCAATGCAAGTGGCATTGTTCTACAAGTTGTATTGTTAAAGAATTTCCTTAAACACTGAAAATTTAAGTAAAGTGCACATGGGCACACAGCCAGTCTGGGTCAGAAGTAAGACTTGAATACCAAGGTGAGTTCACCAATTACTATGCAATATTACCTCTCTTCATCTAAAGAAGTAGTATTCCCAGGTGATATCTCATCCAAGCACTACCCAAACCTAACATTGTTTAACATCTAATATTAGACAAGATAGGTCAAGTCTGGGGTGGTAGAGCCATAAATTGTAGAAATAGGCAATGTAAGTTTTGCATTTCCATTTTATAGATGGAGAGCCTCAGGATGAAATGTTAAATAACATGCCCAATTCCAGAGTTGATAAGTAAAAGATTTTGCCTCCTCACTCCTAGTTGAGTTCTATTTCAGCTAAGCCATATCACTCTCTCTTTTATCAGAGGACAGAGTCTTAGTGGATGGCAAATAGCAACATTCTGGTGATTTCATAGGGCATATAGGAAAAAAACTATATACATGTTACATAGACATGGCTTCTTTACTCACAAGATGTCCTTCAGATCACAAAGAGTTATTTATTTCACACGGATCCCCCTAATTAGACAACCAAAAAAAATTTTACTGAATGCTTATTATGTGATCTTAGCACAGTACAGTGCATTCTGCATGGGAATGATAGAGAGAGAACATATATGCCTACAGGCATTCTGGTCGGGGATAGTAGAGGGAGAACATATATGCCTACACATACATACATGTTAATCCTTTCCTGAAATCAGTAAGTGTAAAATTTCTTATTTGGCAAATCTGTTTTGAAAGCCAACTTTTTGAAGTGAATTACTTTGTGAATATAAGGCAAATGTTCCAAAGAACTGACCTTACCAGATTCTAGTTGTGTGTGTGGTAGGTACTTAATAAATACTTGTTGGTCACCAATTAATAAATGTTCAAAGGATATGAACAGGCAGTTTTCAGAAGAAGAAATCAAAGCTATCTATAGTCATATAAAAATGCTCTAAGTCACTACTGATTAGAGAAATGCACATTAAAACAACTCTGAGGGACTAATTCATACCTATCACATTGGCTAATATGACAGAAAAGGAAAATGAGAAATGTTGGAGGGAATATGGAAAAATTGGAATACTTAGGCACTGTTGAAGGAGTTATGAATTGATCCAGTTCTGAAGAGCAATTTGGAACTATGCACAATAGGCTATAAAACCATGCATACCCTTTGATCCAGCAATACTACTACTAGTCTGTATCCCAAAGAGATCAAAAATTTAAAAAAGGAGCTATTTGTACAAAAATATTTATAGCAGTTTTTTTCAGGGTAGAAAAGAAGTAGCAATTGAGAGGATGTCCATCAATTGGTGGATGGCTGAACAAGTCATGGTATACAATTGTGATGGAATAATATTGTGCTATAAAAAATGTTTAGCAAGTAGATTTCAGAGAAATCTGGGAAGACTTACAAGAACCAAAACAAAGTGAAATAAATAGAACCAGGAGAACATTGTACACAGTAAAAGCAATATTATATGATGAACAACTGTGAATGACTTAGTTATCCTCAGCAATACAATGATTTAATAAAACTATGAAGGACTTATGATTAAAAAAAATACAATCCACTTCCAAAGAAAGAACAGATGGAACCGCATCAAACCTATCAAATTAGTTAACATGACAAAACAGGAAAATGATAAATGCTGAAGAAAATGTGAAAAAATTGGAACACTAATGCATTGTTGATGGAGTTGTGAAATGATCCACCCATTTTGGAGAGCAATTTGGAACTATGCCCAAAGGGCTATAAAAACATGCATACCATTTGACCCAGCAACACCACTTCTAGATCTGTATCCCAAAAGGATCATACAAATAGGAAAAGGGCTCATATGTATAAAAATATTTATAGCAGCTCTTTTTGTGGTGGCAAAGAATTGGAAATTGAAGGGATGCCCATCAGTTGGGGAATGACTGAACAAGTTGCAGTGTATGGATGTAATGGAATACTATTGTGCCACAAGAAATGATGAGTAGACTGACTTCAGAAAAATCTGGACTTACATGAACTGATGCTGAGTGAAGTGAGCAGAACCAGGAGAACATTGTACACATTAACAGCCACATTATGCAATGACTAACTTTGATAGACTTGTCTCTTCTTAGCAATGCAAGGATCTAAGACAACTCCAAAAGACTCATAATGGAAAATGCTGTCCACATCCAAAAAAACAAATGAAGAAGAAGAATTCTGGAGTCTGAATGCAGACTGAAGCATGTTATTTGCTCTCTCTCTCTCTCTCTCTTTTTTTCTTTTTTTGTTTGTTTCTTCTTTCTCATGGTTTCTCCCATTAGTTCTAATTCTTCTTTACAACATGACCAACTTGAAAATAGGTTTAGTATGAATGTATATGTAAAGCCTATATCAAATTGCATGCTGTCTTGAAGTGGGGGGAGGTGAGAGATGGGGGGGAAATTTGGAACTCAAAATCTTAAAAAAGTGAATGTTGAAAACTAAAAATAAATAATAAAAAAGAAAGAACAGATGGTGTCTGGATGCAGATTGAAAGATTTTTTTTTAACTTTATTTTTCTTGCTTTTAGTTTTTTTGTCCATGTTGTCTTTCACAACATGGCTAGTATGGAAATAAGCTTGGCATGACTGCACATATATAATCTATATCAAATTGCTTCCCTTTTCAAAGGGGTAGGGGAAGAGAAAAGGAGAGAATTTGGAATTCAAAATTTAAGAAAAATGTTAAAAGTTGTTTTTACAATGTAATTGAACATATATATACATAAATTTTCACTTAAAAAAAGAAAAGAACCATAAAAAAATAGAAAAAAATTTAATACTTTATTTCAATTATAGCAAAGAGATGAACTTTTTTATTAAAGAAATAGGAGAAATTATTAAGAAAAATAAATACTTGTAGAATCTATGGGTGATACCCATAGTCATTATAAACCTCATGAATCAGGGCAGGGAGAGAGGGGCAGACTGAAAGACAGCTAGATAACAATGAAAGATGCTATCTCTACATTGAATAGCTTGGTTAAAATTGATGAAGAGCAAGTCCAATAACATTAGATGAGTTGTCTCAGCTAGTGTAATATAAAGCCAACCTATTTTTTTTTAAATAAAATTAGTTAAAGAATTTTTCGATATGTCATTCTCTGATCTCTCCAGGTTCTGTTTACTCCCCAACAGGGGTGTAGAGTGCCTAGGAAAGACTAGTACCTCTGGTGTGAGGGTTGATGAGCTCTTTTCAGGGCTACTTTCCACATTTGGTGCCCACTTGCTTCACCCAACTCTCCCCTGTGGTACCAAGAAGCTGTAGCATGTACAGAGGCCATACCCTGGTAAACCATTTTGGCAGACTCGCTAAACCAGGTTGAGGGTAATCAAGGGGTCTCAAACCCTTCAGTGAGTTAGGAGGGTGTATACTGCAATCATGTGAAGACTTCCCCAGGTAGAACAGGTGAATGAGAACAATTTGTTCCAACAGACATGAAGGTGACTAAAGCAGGCACTGTGGAGTGTTAAAACTTCATTAGATACCAAAGACATGAAGGTCTGCAACCTCAGCCATTACCAGTCATCTTGACTTTTTCTTGCCACTGGACTTCAATGACTGAAAGCTAGAATGTAACCAGTGACTTTGCACAACTCTGCCTCAAAGACATCACCAATACCATTTTACCATTTTTACCTACCTCAAAGTCCTGTGGTGACAGGCAAGTAATGAAGTAGCAGATGCAGATACACTGGTTGCTGTAGTCACAATCTGTACATAGGCAGCCCAGACTATAAGGTCATCTTCTTACTAAACTAAAGTAGCAGTGGGATTCAGAAGACCATTGGGTGTTTGAGCAGCCTTTTTGAAAGAAGGCATTGCTCACCCCTTGGTATGAGGAAGGGGCTAGTAAAGGTGCGCTAAAAATTATCTGCTTCACTCAACCCTGGCCTACTTACCATGGCAGGTATGAATCCTACCTTGTGGTTGAAACACACACACACACACACACACACACACACACACACACATAAAAAAATGTACAAAACTTTTGCAATGATGATTCTGCTTACCATCAGTATATAGAATGTGCACACACCAACAACATGAATGCCCAACTTTTTTTTATGGAGAATTTACACAAGGCAAATGCTCACATAGAGGTCAAAAGAGGCAATACAAGGACACTTTCATGATCTCTCTGAAGAACTTTGGTATCAATTGTAAGATGTGGGAAGCACTAGCACAGGACCATCCAGCATGGCATGCCCACATCAAAGAAGGTTTTGTACTCTGTGAACAAAGTAGAATTATGTAGCACAGAAGAAAAGTGAGATATGCAAATTTAGAGACATCTCAACTCCCAAAATCCATATGGAGTATATGTACCCAACCTGTTTAAGAGCCTTCTGAGTTCATAGTGGTTTGATTGGCCACAGTCAGATACGCTGGACCTCAACCCCAACATAGTGATGTCATTTTGGTCGTCTTCAAGAACAAAGGATAACAAGCAGAACTCCCTAAAAAATATTCCTAGGTCTCCCCACACCCCATCCCTAAAAAGAAAACAAATAAAAATGCATTCCTTACTCTTCTACTTCTTTTTTTTTAAAGGCAGTTGGGGTTAAGTGACTTGCCCAGGGTCACACAGCTAGTAAGTGTCAAGCGTTTGGTCTGAGGCCAGATTTGAACTCAGGTCCTCCTGACTTCAGGGCCGGTGCTCTATCCACTGCACCACCTAGCTGCCCCTTACTCTTCTACTTCTTCAAACTTTAGTGCTCTGTCTTTCATTCCATATCTCCAATGAATTAGTATAGTTTATTGATTCTATCATTAACTCTCTCATAATATCCCTCCTCCTTCCCCTTACTATTTTGGCTAACCTGGTTCTAGTCCTCTTTTACTTGGAAGATAATAAAAACTCTCTAAATGTACTCCATGCCTCAAGTTTATCAAATCCTTCCTTAACATCACTTACCAATTCATTTTAGTAATGAATTTGATAGATAAAATACAGACTCCTGACTCTGGTACTCAAGGCCCTCTATAATCTGGCTCAGACTAACTTTTCCAGATTTATTGTATTTTGCTTTCCTTTATTCACTCCATATTATGACCAAAGGGGATTACTCAACATTCTCTAATCTCGTACATCAGTACTTTACTTCTACACCTTCATTTATGCCTACCCTTTGCATAGATTAGATTGGTCTCCTCTTCCTTTTCATTGTATTTTGACCTATTGAAATTCTTCTCTTCCTTGAAGGCACTATCTTCAATATGGCACTGATGGGGTTGGGATCTAGACCCCAGAAAGGAAAAACCCTGGACTTTCTCACTTGGCCAAATCTCTAGCATTCACCTGAGGCTATAATCCCATCAACTGGTTTTTCATTGTGGCTACACCCAATCTCCTCTCCATTCTCTTGCCTCCCTATGGCCCCAGGCCACTTCCCACTCTTGGTCCTATCTAGGCTCCATTTCCCTGGCTATTACCTCATAGACTACTTGGCCACTCCTAGATCCCTCCCACAGTCTTTCTGTACATAAGGTCCATTTTGTCTGCATTAAGATGCTCTGATTCTTATAATCTAGCCACTGGTCAGATTCTTATAATCTAGCCAATAGCTCACTAATGTTCAGACTCCTTAAGAGTCTGCCCAATATGATGGATGTTCTAATAAACCTTGTCTTTGGCTGAAAGAAGGCTTGGGTCGAATTCTTTCGAGCAGGACCCACGTGTTGTGATATTGGGATTCCAGCACCCCTGAGCCCCTAAACTGCATCAGCACCTCTTTCATTTAGTCAGTCAGCTAACCTGTACAAAGTTCCTACTATATGTCAGGTATAGTGTGGAAATCCTCTCTGATCATCCCAATCAAAAGTGATCTCTTCTTCCTCATATCTTTCATAGCATTCTGTTTAGAGTCTTTCTATTCTTTCATAATACTATAAGCCCAGGGGGTTAAGGTTTCCTAGCCCACTAAAAAGATCTGAAGATGAGATTGAAACCTGAGGAAACTTTAGCCATAAATTGAGGAGGAATTAAACTTCTTCTCATTGTCTCTGGCTCATTAATACACTACGTATAACTCTAGGAATGATCTCTTAAACAAAACTTAGATTTGTTTCAACTCTAGGGTATCCTAAAGAGGGATTAATAGGTTACTTTCAAGAGTTCCTCAGTGTATAAAGCAGAGCAGATATAGGACTGCTATTTACTTCAACACAAAAAAGAAATGCTTAAAACACAAAGCATGCATTGACAAACATTTAGAGCATTATACACTGCCTTAAAGCATTAATAATTTATTGTCAGAGCAACTCACTCAAGGTCTCTGTTTTCTTCTGGGAATCATGACATACATAATTCATCTTCCCATTAGCGATTACCCTCTCCTCTGAGAAACTGTTGCTAAAGAAAGCAGACTCTTCTGCCAGTCCTCCAGACTTTTTTCAGTGCAGGAAGTAACTACCAAGGCTAAAATAAACATCTCAAGATCTTTGCTAAGCTATCTGTACTCTGGAAAAGAAACACAAGCAGATAAGGTAGCCAGAGACTTTAGGTCTAGTGTCAGACTCATTTAAGGCATCATATTGATAGGACGCTAATGTTGACTCCCTAAAAAGCACTGGACTTTCCCACATGGCCCAGATCCTTGGCATTTGCCTGAGGCACCCAACCCTTCCTAGGGAATAATCCTTTTAACTGCCCTTTCATTGTGGCCTTCATTGTCTGCATCTGGCCCACCCCAGGCTACTTGCCACTCCTGAATCCCATCTAGATCCCTTTCTCTGTTACCTCCTGACCACCCTAGGCTACTTGTCATCCCTAAATCCCATCCAGGTCTTGCTACAGTCTTTCTGTATAAAAGTGTCCATCTTGCCCCCATTAAATTATGCAGATTCTTAAAATCCCACCTACTTCTATCGTGGACACAATAAACTTTGTCTCTGACTAAAAGAAGGCTTGAGAGGTCAAATTCTTTCAAGGCAGACTGTGCCCTTTGACCAGTCATTTTGGGGTTCTTAGCACCCCTAGACTGCAATATATGGCATGGCCCAGGTTCAATTCCTAGTCAGGGAACCATATGTTGCAGTCTAGGGTGCTAAGAACCCTGAAATGACAGGACAAAGGGCTCTACATAAATGTATAAGATTGAGGAGACAGTCATATGTCCAAACATGCAATACACTGGCCATGGAAATTACAACTGAAGAAACATCTGGCAGTGGACTCAAGACAAAAAAGTAATAAACCATCTCTCTCTCTCTCTCTCTCTCTCTCTCTCATTATTGGTTAAATTCATGTGTGTTAGGCTAGAGAGATATTCATATTTTAGGGAAAATATGGGCAGCAAGAGGATAAGAGGTAGCCATACCATAAAGTTGTTGTTTTTTTTTAAACTCTAAGTGAAGGTGAGGTGATAAGTTTATTATATTGATGCACCTAAGGGAATGCAGCAGTTTCACAAAATTGAAGACTCTAAGAAATTATATTTATCCATAAGCAACATGCCCCAGCTTCCAGAACTGCTGCCCTCATTTTGGAAGTGATATGCCATTAGGAATGACAGTAGCTCCTTAGCATTTGGTCCTTTTTCCTTTGACACCCATATGCCACTCCAATCCACTTCTCTAACAGAAAAAAACAAAAGGCAAGGTGGGGTGGGAACAGAGGTAAATCAACCACCAATTCCTCCCCCTCAGTACTCAGCTTAACATTTAGCTTCCCTATTAACCTCAGGGCCTAAAGGTTTAAGAAAGAAAGAAACAACCAGAAGAATGGATGTTTTTTATCTTGAATATAAGAATTATGCAATGGGGAACAACAAAACAATTATTGAATGTCAATCAGTTAAAAGGCTGGAACCATGTGAGGGCATGACTTGTTTTCTCTTTGTGTGCCTGGCACCTGGCCCATTAGAGGTGATTAATAAGTGCCTCTTAATGAACATTATTCTTCTCTGCTTCTGGAGGTGGTGGATTTTTTCTCCTTACCTGTTTCCCAGCAAAAGTTTTATGATCTCTTATTGAATATGTAGTTGGATTAGATGGATACTTAGATTCCTTGCAACTCTGAAAATTCTCTTGATTCTGTGCCTGGGGACATCTAAAGAACAAGTGATAAGATGAAACTGAAAGTATTGAGTGGGATTGGTTCTATGAGTCATTATTCTTACTTCAAATCATATTCACCATCATGACCACATTAAAGGAAGCAGTGTTTTGTTTTTAACTTCTGGATTCCTATCATTTTGATAGATGGTAGGGCAGCTAGGTGGCACAGTGGATAGAGCACCAGGCCTGGACTCAGGAAGACCTGAGTTCAAATCCAGCCTCAGACACTTACCAGCTATGTAACCCTGGGCAAGTTAGTTAACATTGTTTGACCTAGTTTCCTCATCTATAAAACCAGCAGAAGGAAATGGCAAATCACTCAGTATCTTTGCCAAGAAAACCCCAAATTGGGGTTACAAAGAGTGAACAAAAACAAAGCTCCTTGAGGGCAGGGACTGGTTCATTTTCATCTCTGTCTCCAGTTGTTGCTCAGTCATGTCCAACTCTTTGTGACTCCACAGACCATAGCATGCCAGGTCCTTCTATCATCCACTATTTCTTGGAGTCTGTCCAAGTTCTTGTTCATTGTTTCCATGATACTTTCTATCCATCTCATCCTCTGCCATGCTCCTGTCCTTTTCCTTTCAACCTTTCTCAACATCAGGGTCTTTTCCAATGAGGCCAATCTTCTCATTAAGTATTTAAGCTTCAGCTTCAGTATTTGACCTTCCAGTGAATAGCCTCAATTAATTTCTTTAACTATTGCCTAATTTGATCTCCTTGCTGTCCAAGGACTCTCAAAAGTTCTCCAGCATCCCAATTTCAAAACATTGATTTTGTGGTGCTCAATTTTCCTTAAAATCCAACTTTCACAGCCATACATTACTATTTGAAAAACCATAGTTTTGACTATATGGACCTTTATTGGCAAGGTTAGTATCTCTGCTTTTTAGTATGTTGTCCAGATTTGCCATAGTTTTCCTTACCTAGCACAAAGACGTAGGGACTAGATCTGTGATTCCACTGATAGGAGGTCCTGCCAATAAGTAAACTCCCTCTACCAATATAAGCTGCACCATCTATGAAATGTGTAGCTTTGGAAAATCATCTAGAGTCCAGAGAGGTTAAATGACTTGCACAGGGTCATACCACCAGTAAACATGCTTCTTGTTTCTGAAACCAGTTCTTTTCTACTATGCCAAGCTGTGTTTGTTATTTGCCAAAAAATTTTGAATCAAAAAGTAGAATTTCATAATTTTGAGGAAAAGGTCAACTTGCCCACCTCCCTCCTTTTATTTAGGAGATTTATCCTTAGAGGGTTGAAATGACCTAGACAAAAACAGTGATAAAGCTAAGTGCCACCTATTGAAACTTTCAGTAACTTTTCCCACTACACATAGATGTAGTTTATAGAAATCCAATCACAACATTTCACTTACCAAGCATATTTTGATACAAAAGTCATATATAAAAACAGGAGGAAATGGTTTAATGTTTAATATAGCCTTAGTCTAATTTAATGCAGAGGCCTTGAACTTTTTGTCCCGGAAAGGTTTTAGATTTGGCCCAGGTTACCTGTTTCCATCCTTCTCAGCTTCTATCCATCTCTCTGAGCTTGTCACCTTTCCCCCCTAAAATTTCAGGATCTCCTAAATACTTCTTGAACTCCCCATCCTGGCCCTTGCTGGCCAGCCCTATACTATTACTATGCATATTCTGGTGCAGAATAGTACCTAAGAATGTTGTCATCTGGAAGAAAAAATTATTGAACTGGTAGGGGTAGGGTAAAATTAGTAGCACTTCAGAGAATAGCCCAAGGAGTAGTCTTATCCTACCCCAAAAGGGTCAGGATCCTGCTCGAAGGAGATCAAGGGTAGGAGGGTGAATTATTTAAGGTGACCCAGGGAGGCTTGCATTACATTTCTTTACATGCCTACAGATATCTTAGGGTGGGAGGGTGGCACTGGGCAGGGAAAAAGTTCACCCTTCCTGCATGCCAATGCTCCATTCGAGTTATTGCTCTGCATGGTTGAAAGAGTAAGAGGGAAAAAGGCAAAAGGAAAAAAAATTAAAAAATAAAAATGAGCACCCCTTCTACCTTTTACCACACTTTGGTTCTGAAGTATTTATAACAATTGAGGAAACAAAACCTAAATGCTATATAAATGTATAAGTAATTATAAAAATTTTATCTGTGTGTTTTATCTATAATTTAAAGAATAATACATAAATATGCAAATAATTGATTCTCTGTATATGCTGAATGTTTATAATGCTTTCTAGCATCAAGTAGAGCTCTTAGGCAGGGAGAAAAACTAATTTAGAGTCAAAAGAAACCACAACAATAATAGCTATAAGTTTACCTGAAGAAGGAAATAACTTAGGACTGAATGAATGAGTATCTTTTGTCTAAACCCTAGTGAGAGAAATTGGTTTATGGAAACATGGTGATTTCCAACACTGAAATAATCCAAACCTTAATACTTAAACAAAAATTGCCTATGCATCACGTTTACCTGCATATTCTCACAACTCTAGACTTTTCTACACAAAGAGGAAAACAACAACATGGAGACTTTTCACTTAAAGTCATTACCTTATTTAAGAGAAGAAGGTTATACCAACTCTGCTACTTAGCATCTGCATGATGTTGGCCAAATCCACTTCTCTGGTCTGTAAAATAATATCTAGCCAAGATGACTTCCATATCTAAGTATCTATGAATATCACAGAATCATGGAACTAGAGCTAGAAGGATCCTTAGAGGTCATCTAATCCAATGTATTCATTTTATAGATAAGGAAACTGAGGCCCAGAGACATTAAGTGACTTGCCTAAGGTCACAGAGCTAGTAAGTGGAAAAGCTTTGAATTTTTGACTTGAACTCAGGTCCTATGAATCCAGTTTAGCACTATTTCCACTGTACCTCACTGTCCCTAACTTATATAGTCAGTGTCATCAGAGACATTCTTTAAGTAACAAGGGCACCATAGTCACTAAATATTACCAAATTTGGAAAATTCATCTTTGTAAGTGGATTTGTAAGTGCAATACCTACATACATATGTATATATTTATATATTTATATCTAAAAGGTATTTCATATCACTGAATTTTTCCAGATACCAAGATCTTACCCCATATTGAATGCCAAAATATTTTAGCCACTGATAGAAATCTTTCTTAAACATATTAAATGTTAAATTGTTTTTGCAATGACAGGGTCCTACAAAAGTGACAAGGACTGCTTTGTTCTGGATAATATATTCAGAGACTGATTTTAATCCATTTGTTCTCATCTTATTTGTATGGTTTATCATTTTTTAAAGTGTTACTTTTAAACAAAATGTCCACCACCTAATTTGTCATTTCCTCTTTCCAAGAAAGAATTGAATATTGCCAGAAGTCAGATTCCAATCATTCAATATTTATTTAGTACCTACTATGTGCAAGGCACTGAATTAAGTATTGGGGAAGATGTGAATATGAATAAGATATAGTCTCTGCCTTCAAGGAACATATAATTAATCTAGTATGAAATTGTGATATAAATTGGTGGCAAGAGAGGACACATAAGGACAGCCCAAGACCCAAAGATCACCCAAAGACAATCTTCAAGAGTCAAGAAAATGGTTTAGGATGGCAACTCATGGAGGTAAGTACAGGAGGACAATTGCCTAAGGAAGATTTAGCAGCAGGACGAGGGACAAGACTGTAATCCTAGAAGAACTAAATTTCCCTGCAAGAAACCCATGAAGGGACTCTGGCATGGTGAGACGTCATTACTAGAATTAGAGTACAAGTAAGGGTCTCAGTTATAAGGGATAAGGGTAAAAGCCCAAGTCCTGGACCTGGACTATAAGGCTAGAGTAGAACCAATAGTATTCCCTGCATAAGATGGTATTGGTCCTGGGCCTCCTTCCCTTCCTCCCTCCCTCTCTCTCCTTCTCTCTCTCTCTCTCTCCCTTTCCGTCTCTCTCTCTCTCTCTCTCTCTCTCTCTCATGCAATCTCTTGTTGACTTCCCTCCACTGTGGTCATGTAATTCAAATCCTCTCTGACCTTCTCTCCTAGGATGAAAGAGTTCCATCTTACTCAAATTTTTAAAAATACCCTGCCTGACTCTTTTTTTCTCCTTATCACATTTTGCCTTGTATTATGGATATTTGTGTCTATGTCTTTTCCCACAATAGATTGGAAGCTTGTTGAGAGCATTTCATCTGTTGTTGTGTCTCTAGTGTCTAACACATAATATAGCATATTTTTTAAAAAATTTAATTGAATTTAATTAAATAAGAAAATAAATCAACACTAATTTAAGTGCCTATTACATTCTAGGCACTATGCTAAGCACTTGAAATACAAAAAAAATGAAATAGTCTCTGCTCTCTAGAAGATTACATTCAATCCGGAGAAATGTAGGCTTATATAAGTAAATATATAAAAAATAAATAGAATAGAATAGAGATAGAATGCTACAAAATACTGAGCTCCTATTAGGTTCTTCACTTATAATTTAGTCTTCAAAACTCAAATGGAAAAATATGTATTTTTATACAAGTTTTCCAAGAATATATACAAACACATTTTTCAACTGTCCATGGGGAAAACCTTATGTGAGTTGAGCTGACTAGAAAAGAGTTAGGGAGATGGAAAAAAAAAGACATTTTGCAGTGAATGGGGAATTCTGACATAGGATATCAGAGTGCTTACCCATGCTTACTCAGACTATCTGTGATGGAGTCTAACTGAATAGTAATTGAGGGCAGGTGCAAAGGAGTGTGAGATGTCACAAAGGATCCTAAGAGATCATGGCTGTCTAGGAATTGTCTAATCTATGAAGCATAAATCAGAGTGGATTCAAGCACACCTGAGAGGGCAGGCACAAGATTTTGTCCCTGGTAGCCCCCCAGGTGAGAGCAATGATGGGCCCATTCTTGGTCATGAAGAGGAGACTCAAGTTTGATATAACAGATGTAAGCTTTTTCATCAGATCAGCTAGATGAGAGATTCCTTAAGTTCCCCTTAGGGCACCAGTGGAATTAGTGATGAGCTGCAACATGCATCATTGAGAACTCATTATGATTCATCCCTTCTCAATTATCTAAAAGCCTCCCTCTGAGATAAAGGAATGATCAAAGAACTGGAACTTAGTTTGATTTAAAATGTAAAATAATTTTTTAAAAGATAGATCTCACTTGAAGTGAGTTTATTATTAAGAAGCTTTTTTCTTTTGCCATTAAGGCCACAAAACTGTGTATTTGGGGGCTCTAATATCTCAAAACCTAAAATGCAACATCAACCACACTAAATTACAGATAAAATGTCAATAGCCAATGCCATTATATAATACAGCTCCCTTCTGCATCAGGACATGCAAGCCAGGCATGGCCATGGCCAATGTTCTGTAAAGACCATCTGAGAACCAGTGCTCCAGGATGCAGTTTCCTGATAGCCTGGGAATCTCAAAGAATAGAGCATGGATTTCAAAGACATTTTCTCTTTCTGTGTCTCTCTCTGTCTCTCTCTCTCTTTCTCTCTCTGTGTCTCTCTCCATCTGTATCTATATATGTACATATATGTATGTATGTTATACATACATATGCATGTGTGTATATTGTTTTCCTTTCTTTTTCAGGTGTGTTCATACCAGTGATTTCATCTGCCTGGGAGCACTCAGTGAGGAAATTGTCTCTACAAATGTAGATCAACAACTGTCCAGGAGCTTTGGCCTTAAAGATTTGTCTTGGGTGCTGAGAGGTTAAGTGATTTATCCAAAATTAAGCAGACATTAGATATCAGAGGTAGTACCTAGGTCTTCCTGACTAAAGCAGACCTTCTATCCATTATACTATACTGTTTCTTTATTTTTGGTTAATGTTTTCATTCTTTTTTTTTCTCTTTTTTAGGCAATTGGGGTTAAGTGACTTGCCCAGGGTCACACAGCTAGTAAGTGTCAAGTGTTTGGTCTGAGGCCAGATTTGAACTCAGGTCCTCCTGACTTCAGGGCCAGTGCTCTATCCACTGTGCCACCTAGCTGCCCCCAAATGTTTTCATTCTTTTAACACCTACTTGTTCCCCACACCCATCAGTGGCCTTTGTCTCTTCTCATATTTCAATGCATCTGTGTTCTCTTGGGGTAAGTGAGTATCCTCCTCCAACTCTTTTTATACAGTTGATATGTGGTTGCCCCTTCTCAAGAGTGAGCAAAGATTCCCAAATGAATCATGAATCACAGATTATTAGACCTGGTAGGGACCACTGAGGTTATTCAAAACAACATTTTCATTTTATAGGTGAGGAAACAAAGAGATGAAGGGTAAAAGGAAGAGTATTACTCTGTAGTCAGAAGACAACTAGAAGCAGGCACAACCTGAGAACTGCAGATCTTTACTATTCAGAACCCATGGGTGAATGA
This sequence comes from Vombatus ursinus, assembly GCF_900497805.2. Lineage (NCBI taxonomy): Eukaryota > Metazoa > Chordata > Mammalia > Diprotodontia > Vombatidae > Vombatus > Vombatus ursinus. The sequence continues at coordinate 8,479,493 of NW_020948840.1, read as the reverse complement.
CCTGTCCTTGATCCATGAGTTAAGAGAATTGGGAGGCTTATATTGAGCACTTCATCTGTGTTTTGTTTAACCTTACTACTGAAGGCAGTCACAGTGAAGGTTTGCTCCAATAAAGGCTTGGGAGAACTAAAATGTTTGCTGTTTCTGAAATACATGTGTTCACTGTTTAAAATTAATTATTATTTCTTTAGTTCCACTAAAATACTTGTTCTGATTATGAATGAAGTTTTCAGCAATTGGGAGTAGTACACACAGCAGAGATAGGATGAAGAGGAACTATTTATGTGTGGCAGGTGGGAGCTAAGACAAGATCCTATTAAGTGAGGCCCACACAAAGGAATGCTAGATTGATTTGATTAGTGTGGCCTTTGACAAAGGGCTTTGGGGACAGAGGCAGCCTTATCCTTGGGAATCAAAGAGAGGTTAGTGGTTACCTCAGGGTCTCCTCTCATCTTTGTTAATGTATATAGTAACTGAGAATGAGTTGATTGGTTAGCAGTACATCTTAGGTACAACACCAACCACATTTAAAAGTGCCTAGAGAAATGACTCCAGCATATTGGGTATCTGGCAGACCCTATGTTAAAGACCTATGGAAAAACAAGGACAATAATTATATGGAATGATAAAATGTGGATAAGTTGCAATTTATATTGATGGACAGAGCAGCTATAGTGTTGTATATTGATAAGGTCAGATAGCTGTTGAAGTATAAAAATGAAGTCTCATACTTGGATTCAAAAAGTCAACTTCAAAAGTCCAAAATATTGGTGTCATTTCTAGAGAGTAGTTTGTCTGAAAAAAGGTATAGTTTAGTTGACTACAAACTCAATATAAGTCAACAATATGAAATTGAAGTTAAAAAAAAAGTTAGTCTGATGCTTCCCTTCATTAACAGAAGCATAGCATGAGAACTAGGGAGGTAGCAGTGATGTACTATACCCTAGACAAACAACATATAGAATATTGTATTGAGTTCAGGTGCCACATTTTAAAATTTAATTTAATTTTTTTCAAATAACGAAAATCTATTTTCTCTCTCATTCCTTCACTGAAACAGAGAGAAAAAAAAACTTTTGCAACAAAATTGCATTATATTTTCCATGTATTGTAAAACAAATTACTGTATTGGTCATGTCTCAATCTGTGCACTGAGTTCATCACTACTTTGTCAGGAGATGAGGAACATGTTTCACCATGAGCCCTCTGGAATTATGGTTGATCAAATCATTTATCAGATTTCTTAAGTCTTTATAAGCTATTTGTCTTAACAATGTTTTTGTTGTATACACTGTTCTCCTGGTTCTGCTCACGTCCCTCCAAATCAGTTCATACAAGTCTTCCCAGGTTTCTCTGAAATTATCCCTTTCATCATTTCTTACAACATAATGGTATTCCATTACATTCATGTACCATGATTTTGCCCAGCCATTCCTTAATTGATTAGCACCTCACTTTGTTTCTAATCTTTGTCACCACAAAAAGTTATTATATTTTTGTATATATGATTTCCTTAGTAATTTCTATTATCTTTAGAGTATAGAACTAATAGTAATGTTTACAGTTTAGTGACTTTTGAGGCATGATTCCAAATTGCTTTCCAGAATGTCTAGATTAGTCCACAGATCCACCAAGAGTGCATTAATGCACCTGTTTTCACAAAGCCTCTCCATCATTTGTCATTTTCTTTTCTTGTCAACTTTGCCAAATGTATGAGTATGATATAGAACTTCAGACTTGACTTAATTTGCACTTCTTTAATTAATAATGATTTGGAACATTCTTCCTATGTCTATTGATAGCTTGGATTTCTTTATTAGAAAACTGACTGTTCCTATCAATTGACTATGTAACATTTGGGGAATAGCTCTTACCTGATCAATTTGAATCTTTTTCTTATACATCTTGGAAATGAAACATATCATAGAAATGTGTGGCAAAGATTTTTTTTCCAATTTATCTGCTTCTCCTCTAATTTAGTTACCTATTTTATTCATGCAAAAATCTTAATTTTACATAATAAAATTATACATTTTATCTTCTGTGATTTTTTTTTCTTTAATTGTTTATTCTTCCCTAATCCATAGATCTGAAAGGTGATTTCTTCCTTGCTCCTATAATTTGTTTGTTTCACCACTTATGCCCGTCATGTACTTATTTAAGGTTTATCTAGGTATGTGGTATGAGATATTGGTCTAAAACTATTTTTTACGTGCTTTCCCATTTCCTAAAAGGTTTTTTTTTGTAAAATAGTGAGTTCTTATCCAATAACTGGGATCTTTGGGTTTATCAAAGCTTCACTTGCTATACTTAGTTGCTTACATATATTAACATACTTAACCTGTTCCACTGATTGACCTCTTTATTTGTTAACCATCAAATCTGGGTATAACATTGTAGGGAGAAAATACATAAACTGAATGGTATCCAAAAGAAGACAGCCAAGTTTGGTCAAGGGTTTTAATATCATACCTCAGGAAACTAGGCACATTCAGCCTGGCATTAGGTATGATATGGTAACTACCTTCAAAAATTTGAAAAGCTACCACCAAGAAATTAGACTTGATCTGCTTGTCCTTAAATACACAACTATGAACAATGAATGGAAATCACAGAAGGCAAATATAGATGTCATGTGAAGAAAAAACATACTAACAATTAGAACTATCCCAAAATGAAATAGTCTGTTAGTTACCCTCTTATTAGATGTCTTCATACAAAGGTTAAATGATCACTTGTCAAATATGTTTTAGGGAGATTTTTGTTCAGAAACCGTAAATGTCTAAGTCAAAACAGAAACTAAGGTTTTCTGATGACAAACTTATTGCTCATTACACTATATACCATGTGACCTTTCCCTCATCTACAGTATTAGTTTGGTACTTGGTATAATAACAACACACATTTATGTAGGGCTTTAAGATTTGTGAATATTTTCTTGGCAACTATATAAAGTTGATAGAAGATCTTAGATTTTGAGCTGTAAAGGACCTTAGAGAATATCTTGTCCAAACTCTTCATTTTAAATTGAAGGAAACTGAGGCCTATGGAGGCTAAGTAACTTGCCCAAGGTCACACAGCCAATAAGTCTCAGAGACAGATTTGAACGCTGGTCTTCAGATTCCAGAGCCAATGCTCTTTCTACTGTATCACTGTTCCATTGATTGTTGTCCTCCATGCTTGAAAAGGACCAAAATGACACCACTATGCTGGGGTCAAGGTACAGTGAGTCCAGCCATGGTTGATCAGACTAATATGAGTTCAGAAGACTACCACAGGTTGGGCACAAGTAGTCCACATGAACATTTGGAGCAGAGATGTCTTTAAATTTGTGCATTACATTTCTTTTAAGTGACTGCAATTCTACTTTGCTCATAGAGCAGAGTAACTTTGGGCAGGCCATGCTAAATAGTCATGTGCCAGCATCTCCCATGTCTCACAATCAATTCCAAAGTTCATCAGAGAGACCTTGAGAATGTCCTTAGTATCACTTCTTCTGACCTCCATATGAACATTTGCCTTATATAAGTTCTCCATAAGATGGTCTTTTAGGCAAACATACTTTTGGTATTCAAACAATGTGGCCAACTCATCAATATTGTACCCTGCAGTAGAGTTTAAATGCTTAGCAGCTCAGCTTGAGAAAGGACCTGGTGTCTGGTATCTTGCCAGGTGATCTTCAGAATCTTCCTAAGACAATTTAAATGGAATTGATTCAGTTTCCTGAAATGACACTAGTTGCCTGTTCACGTTTCACAGGCATACAACAATAAGGTCAGCATAACAGCTCTGTAGACCTTCAGTTTGGTATGCAACCAAATAACTCTTCTCTTTCACACTTTGCTTTGGAGCCTCCTAACACTGGGAATGCTTGTGTCAAACTCATCATCTATGTGGACATCCCTGGAAAGTATACAGCCAAGGTAAGCGAACTTATCCACAGCATTCAAATTTTTTCCATTTTCTGAAACTGATGGTTACTGTTAGTTGTAGGGATAGGGACTAAACCTTAGAATTCATCTGCACAAGTCTAACACTCTATCCATTATTCCATGTTATATATAAGAGCTCTCTAAGACTATAACTTGAAAGAATATGCCATCCCACATTGTCTGAAGGGTACCTTGTAATTCTCTTTGCCAATAAAATTATAGGTTCAGTACCCATATACAAGAAAACATCTTGATCATAAAGTTAGCCAGTTCCCTTTCCTTTGGGAAAAGATTTCATGGGAACAGGGAGTAAGAGAACAGGTTTTGACTCTCTGCACCTACTCTTCAATTTCTGCTCCACTCCCAGTCTAATTGTATTTGTGTACTATGCTCATGACCATGAGTTCCCATGGCTCTAAAAGTGCTCACCAAGTTCAGAGATGGTGAGTTCTATTTGAGAATCTCAGAAAGAAGACACCTCCTAGACACTTTCAATATATTTTTCCTAGTCCCACTGACTTTTTCCCCCCACAGGAAAAAACTACTTAACCTCTTTAGAACACAGTTTTCTCACCTGTAAAATGAAGTAGTTGGACTAGATAACCTCTGAGGTCCTTTCCATATCTAAATCCATAATCATCTGTGAATTAGTGAATACATTCCTGAGTTTTGCTTTAAGTCCACAAAGGTAAAATGTGACAGAAATTTAAACATCCCCAAAGTCAACCTATGTCCCCATCTAACATTCAAGGTTTGAGTCCTCCTTCTAAGACAAGGATTGGAGAATGAATTAGCCAGATCAGTTTCTCACTTTCCTCTTCACATAGCATCTACCATTAATGTTAAAAGGAAATCATACAAATGACTGGTGAGAGAAATAGACTAGAAAATTGACTCCTTTTGAATACTGCTTACATTTTTTAAAAGGAACATGACATTTTCAAATTTTTTTAATACAGTACATTTTGGTTGTTTAGTTGTATTCTGACAACTTAGCTGCAGATGGCTTCCTATGTAAGGTTTTCATATTTGGTGCAAATCAACTGAACATATTGTATTCCTACCATGTACTAAAGTACTGTGATAGGTTAGGAGGCCAAGGATATGAAAGAAATCTACTCCTTCCCCTCAAAGAGCTTATAGTCTCCTCCTCTAACTGCTATGAAAGGTTAAAACTGGCTGTCTGACAGAGAGCTACCGCAAAACTTAGTCATTCCTCATGTGGAACAAAATCTAAGACAATTCTGCTTTTAAGTGGTTTCCTTGGTTGTCAAGGGGGTAATAAGTTAGAGCATCAAAGGAAATAATTAGAGAAGGTGATTCCTTAGGACTGTACAGTCTGGCTAAAACAAGTATTTCCCTGAAAAATGCTTCCAGGACCACCTGGTTCCCACATCTATTGTCAGGGTTCTGCTCTTACCTAAACACATTGTGGTTTTTCTGTAAACAGAAACTAAAAATGACCTTATTCTTAAAATGCAGAATAAATCAGGGCTACAGTTTTAGCTAATGCCACTGATATCTTTTATCTTAAAGGGGAAAAATATTCCATAAGATAATCTTATGCCATTATCTTCATCTCCCACTGACATGAAGAATAAAAGACACAAATTCAAACCATTTATTTATGAATTCATAAATCAGAATGTACTAGGCCTGTACTTACCTCCAAAGTCACTTGAACTTGAATAAAATATGGAAACAGAAACTTACAGTGATATTGGAATTAAAATTCCAGGCTTTGAAAATTATGAATTGAGAAAACATTGGGGGAAGCCAAGATGGCAGATTAGAGGCAGAAATCCAGCTGAACTCTCTCAACATTCCTCTTCAAACAACTTTAAAATAACACTTCAAATCAAAATTTGGAATGTCAGAGCAAACAAAATGTCAGGGTGAGACATTTTTCTGGCCTAAGAAAATTGAGGACATCCATAGGAAAAGTCCATGAGGCTGAGGTAGAAGCCTACCTAGAGCACACTCATGCAATGATAGCAATAGTGGCTGTAGCAGCAGCAGCTTCAGGAGCTCTCAGCTCAGAGATGGTGAGGGGGATAGACAACTGGTTAGAGGATTACAGGAGTTCCTTTGCTGGTGCTGGGTACAACTGACACTGATTGACAACACCGTTGTCCAATGGAGAGGAGTACTTGTGGTAGGTCATGAGGGAGTAGGTGCCCTAGTCACAGTTCCAGGGCCAAGAGGAGTGTTAATGCTTGTGGCTGTGGGGAAGTAGGGAATCTTGCTAGATAAAGACAAGTGCACAGATCAGAAAAGCAAGAACAAAACCTCTCCCCAGATTACACCACTTTGGAAACACTGAAACTTTCAGACCCACAGAATTAGCTCTGAAAACAGCAGCACAGAAAAAGCCTGAAGCTTGGGTCAGTGCCTCCACACTGCCAGATAAGGAGAACCCAATTTTAACATAAAGTTCAAACTAAGAAATAGGTTGAAAAAAATTAGGAAACAACAATGACAAATAAAAGAAAGAATTTGATCATAAACAGCTACTGTAGTAACAGGGAAGACCTAGACATAAACTTAGAAGACAACATTGTGAAAACAGCTACCCCCCCCAAAAAAAAAGTCTTCAAAGAAAAATGTTGATTGGATGCAAGCCCAACAAAAATTCCTGAAAGAGTTTAAGAAAAAGATAAAAGTGGTAGAGAAAAAAATTGAAGGAAAGAAATGAGAGTGATGTAAGAAAATTATGAAAAGAGAATTAACAGCTTGGTGAAAGGGGCACATAAAATTACTGAAGAAAATAATAAAGAATAGAATTGGCCTAATGATATAAAAGGCACAAAAATTCACTGAAGAAAAGACCTCCTTAAAGAGCAAAATTGGTCAAATGGAAAAAGAGGTTAAAAAAAAAGCTAAAGAAAATAATTACTTAATAGTTAGAATTGACTCAGTGGAGGCTAATGACTCCAGGAGACATCAAGAAACAATAATACAAAGTCAAAAGAATGAAAAAAAAAAGAAGTGTGAAATTTTCATAGGAAAAACAACTGATTTGGAAAATAGATTGAAAGTAGGTAATTTAAGAATTTTTTTCATTACCAGAAAGCCACCAACAAAAAAAAAAAGAGCCTAGACATCATTCTTTGTTGAGGACGGGATCTACCTAGAAAATCTCTAACTATTGGGGATCAGTAAGGGTAAAGGCAAAGGCCTTCTCTGGATCATCTGTCCTTGACTGTACTCTGGACTTGCTTTGCTGCTGAGTAAACATTTGCTGATTCCCATGGGAAAGCGCATAGTCACAAGTAAATAAAAAAGTCTTAGAATAGACAATTAACCTTCACCCTGAAGTGATGCTCCTGAGGTGTCTTATCTAGTGAGAACTTTGTATCTTTAGCTTTTGCTCTTGGGATATTGTAAATCATCATCTCACTTTTATGTATAAAAGTTCAAGCCTTACTAGAAATAAACAGTCCTGTGGCTGATCACCCTTGACTCGCCTAGCCCAGCTTTTTATTTCTCTTTATTTTTCTGCACCGCTCATTCGCCAGCTGCTGGCAATTCTTCAAGAAACTATCAAGGAGAACTGTCCCAATATCTTAGATCCAAAGAGAAAAATAAAAATTGAAAGAATCCACCAATCACCTCCTGAAAGAGATCTCCAAAAGAAAAGTCTCAGGAATATTATAGCCAAGTTCCAGAGCTCCCAGGTCAAGGAAAAAATATTGCAAGCTGCCAGAAAGAAATGATCCAAATATCACAGAGCCATGATCAGGATAAAAAAAGATTTTGCAACTTCCATAATAAAGGAACAGAGCATTTGGAATAAGACATTCCAGAAAACAAAGGAAGTAGGATTACAACCAAAAATAACTTACCCAAAAAATCTGAGTGCAATCTTTCTGGGGGTGGGGGATGGACATTTAATGAAATAGTGGGCTTTCAAACATTCCTAATGGAAAGACCAGAGCAGAATAAAAAATTTGACATTCAAACAGAAGACTCAAGAGAAGCATTAAAAAAAAAAAACATGAAAAAGAAATCATAGGAAAGTTAATGAGGTTAAACTTTACATTCTTATAAGGGAAGATGATTCATGTATCTCCTAGTAAGTGTATAATTACTAGGGCAGTTAAAAGTTTACATAGACAGAGGTCATGGGTGTGAGTCAATTACGTTGGAATGATCTCCAAAAAAAAATGAAGGGGTGAGGAAGAGGGATGCACTGAGAGAAACTGGAAGGGAGAGGTAGACTGGGGAAAATTTTCTCAAATAAAAGAGATGTGTAAGAAAGAGCTTTTACAGTGGAGGGAAAATGGGGGGGGAGTGCAAAGCTTGAAGCTGTCATCAGAATAGGTTTAAAGAGGGAATACACACTCACATACATATACATATACATACATTTATTTATTTATACACACACACATTCAACTGTGTATAGAAATCTGTCTTATCCAATAGAGAAATAGGAAGGGAAGGGTATAAGAGAAAGGGGGATGATAAAAGGGGATGATAATAGAGTCAATGATTAGAAGCAAAATAGACTTTTGAGGAGGAACAGGATAAAAAGAGAAAAAGAAGAATAAAGAGAAGAAAATGGAATGGAGAGAAATATACAATTAATAATCATAGCTATGAATGTGAATGGGATGAGCTCACTCATAAAACAGAAGCAGATAGCAAAATGGATTATAAACCAGAATACAACAATGTGTTGTTTACAAGAGGCACACTTGAAACAGAAAGACACAAACAATTAAAATAAAGGACTAGAACAGAATCTAATATGTTTCAGCTGTATTAAAAAAGGTGGGGGTAGCAATCTTGATCTCAGACAAAGCAAAAGCAAAAATAAACCTTATTAAAAGAGATAATCAGGGAAACTACATTTTGTTAACAGGTACCACAAAGAATGAAATAATATTAAAAAAATTATAACAAATTTCTCTTATAAAAACCTCATTTCTCAAATATATAGAGAACTGAGTCAAATTTATAAAAATAAGAGCCATTCTCCAATCAATAAAAGATCAAAGGATATGAATAGGCAGTTTTCAGAAGAAATCAAAGGTACTTACAATTATTTGGGGAAAATGCTCTAAATCTCCAGTGATAAGAGAAATGAAAATTAAAACAACTCTAAGGTATTATCTCACACATACCAGAAATAGGAAATGTGGAGGGGATAAGGGAAAATAGGTACACTAATGAACTATGGGTGGAGTAGTGAACTAGTCCAACCATTCTGGAAAATGATTAGGAACTAAGTCCAAAGGGCTATAAAACTGTGAAAACCCTTTGACCCAGCAACATTACTACTAGGTCTGTGTCACAGAGATCAAAGGAAAAGGAAAGGGACATATATGTACAAAAATATTTATATCAGATCTTTTTGTGGTGGCAAAGAATTAAAAAATAGTGAGAATGCTCATCAATTGGGGAATGGCTGAATAAGGCATACATGATTGTGATGGAGTAGTGTTGTGCTACAAGAAATGTTGAGGGGATAGTTTCAGGAAAAAAAAATGTGGCATGATCTATATGAACTGATGCAAAAAGAAGTGGGAAGAACCAGGAGATCATCGTGCACAGTAACAGCAATGTTATAAGGATGATCAACTGTGAAAGACTTGGCTACTCTGATCAATACAATGATCCAAGACAATTCCAAAGAATTCATGATGAAAAAATACTATCCACCTCCAAATAGAGAACTGATGAAGTCTAAGTGCAAATTGAAGTATAAGTTTGTCATCTTTATTTTTTTTTGCAATATGGCTAACATGGAAATATGTTTTGCATGATTTCACATGTGTAATTGATATTGTAGTCTTACCTTCTCAGTGGGTGGGGAAGAGCTTTGAGGGAGGCAGATAGTTTGGAACTCAAAATTTAAAAAGAAAGAAAAAGAGGAAGGAAGGAAAGAAGAAAAAGAAAATGCAAATCTTCCTTCTTAAGGTACAGGGAAGGAACTAACCATTGGGATTTTGCATTATCAAACTGATTCTCATTTTGATACTTCCATTAAAGACAGTGTGCTACAATGAAAGAGTACTGTACCTAGGATTGGAGATCAGGGCTTGAATTTTGCATCTGACACTTGACAGATATGTGATCATGGCTAATGTACCTTATCTCCCTGGCACTCAGTTTCCTCATCTATAAAATGGGTATATTATTACTCCTTCTAACTCTCTTGAGAAGTTGTTATAGGAAAAGCACCTCATAAACCTTAAAGAACTGCGTAATTGTGTTATTATTCTAAGTGGGGAGAATATCTTTAATTTCAAGTTCTAGTGCCTGATCACCATTCTAGCTTGGAATGCAACATTTTCCTTGGAATTGTCATAGTTTTTGAATACTTAAAATACTTCTTGAATACTAAATAGTGATAATTATTCATAACAATTTGTTCATATCATCATAGATCACTGAGTAATATGGTCAATTGTTTCTTGATCTTTGAGCTGTGATATTGCTATTTATTTTCTGTTCTCATGTTGATTCATTTTTTATTCTAGAAAAAGTTTGCTTTTATCCTTCATGTTAATTTTTCAACAAGATAAAATCACCTTAAGAAAGGCTTTCCTTACCTTAGGAAAAATTGCTGTTTGTTCTTTCATAGATGATAGACAGACAGACAGACAGATAGATAGATAGAAAGATAAATAGATAGATAAATGGATGGATGGATGGGTTTCTTTCACAGACTCCCCTCCTCTTAAAAATAGATCCCACTACAATTACTACCTAAAAGTGGTATGATATCATTAAAATACCACAACCACCACAATCTTGCCAAACAACAAGTTTGTGCTGATTTCCAAGTCTGATTTTAATGAGCATTATTGTACTACTTTAATATTTCAAAAATTAACATTTCTGTTATAGATCAGTAGACTTTGGGGTTTCTGTTTTGAAACTAAATAAATCTATAACTGTAACCCTATAGGTAGGGGGTAGGAATAATTATAATGAATTCACTTCCAGTAGGACTTGAGTTTTTTAAATTATGCATTGAATCAAACTATTTTTATCAATATTTTGATAATGTGAATATTCATTCAACAGAACCTATAATATAGTCTAAAAGGGGATAGATTTAAATTTGTTCTTGATTAAGAGGAGTCTGCTACCATTCTCCCCTCTCATCTGACCTTGAAATCCCATGGTACCTTTCCCTTGAATGCTGTCACATCACTTTCACTTGTATTCTTGCTTTCTCACTCCCTCCCTGGCTACAGAAGCTCAACCACAAAAAGAGTGTTCCAAAGAGCAAGAGATAACTACACAGAGACTTTCAACTAAAGTGTTGAGGAGTTTGGGTTTCATATTATGGGTGCATTCATGTCTTCACTTATTACTTCCTCTTTTCCTGTACTACCTAGTTTTCATCTTTCCTTGTAGGTGAAGAGCACTGAAAGTTAGGAACTGTGTCATTCAGATATACCATATCTGGCCATTTAATCCATTTTCCCAAAAGAATAGAACTCCTCTACAAGCCTGAGTACTCGTTTTGTTCCACTCAAGTCTATAGCACATGTTGCATACTTGACTGGAAGAGAGTAACTCATGGTTGCCAATTGCCTCCCACAAGTTATAAAGGAACAGTAAAGGCAGTTTTCTAATTCCGTTAACTGGTCTCTTTCCGAGGCTAGGACAATATGTAGAAAGATAGTCAAGGGTTAAAGATCAATGGCAGGATTGTGAAAGGCGGTGATAGCAGGAGAGAGAGTGATGAGAAAATGACGTGGCTATATGAGTCTGTTGGAGTAGTTAGTGAGTGAAGCCAGGGTCAGATCAATATAAGACTGAATTTGACCATACAGTAAACTTTGACATAAGGATCAAATTGAATTTAAGGATTAGAGTAGTGATGAAAATGAATATTGGTAACTCACACCTACCCAGATTACACAGCTAAGCAGTGAAACCAAATATTCTTTATACCCTACTGTGTTCCCCATGAAGGGATTCTATTTTTCTGGGGACAGGGATGAAAAAGCCAAGTCAGATGCGATATCTCTGAACAGCACAGTTGTAAGCTGTCAGCATTCTCTGTCCACAGGGAAAGAATAGGACTGGTTCAAAGGAAAGAGGAAGGGGGTAAATGAAGACAACTGTGAATGTACCCATGATATGCAAACCAAAACCCTTCTGCCTCTTGTTCTTTGACCCCATCTTCTGTGGCTGACTTTCTGTAGCCAGGTGAGAAGTGAGAAAATAAGAGTACAAGCAAAACTGAGGAGAAATGACATTAAGGGGATAGTCCCATGGGGTTTCAAGGACAAATGAGAGGGGGACATGGCAGCGGGCTCTCCTTACTTTTGTTCAGATCCATTTCCTTAGCTCAATAAATGATAAGCTATCCACTGTACAAAGGAGTTAGAAGGGGCTAGTATCTGCCTGTAACAGGACACTCAATGGAAAATACTAACACTAAGAGCTTTTGTCTACACAAAAAAATTCACCTGAGTCTTCATCCTCAAGCTACAAGGAGGAACCAAGTCCTATATACAGAGCTCCTGAGATCTTCATTTAATGGATGGCCTTATTAAATGTTGTGAGTCTAACAGAAGTTAAGATTTACATTATTTCCTCCACTCTTTTGCTTACTTCTAGGAGGATGGTGACTGTAGAGGGTTGCACCACTGAATCACATATTTCTAAAACTCTTGGGTTCTGAACCCACCTATATACTACTTAGATATAGTCTGGTTGTAGGAGAGGCTACAAGGAGATAGTAAATATTCTATTATTCATTAACTAATTTTTGGTGGGTTCTATGCAAAGAGTAAAAATCATGTACATACCTAAGCATGTCAGTGAAGAAGAATGTATTAACTGCTTACTCTGTGTAAGACAAGGGACAAGGAGCTCACATTCAAATGGAGATGAGAACATATAACTAACTAGGTACATAACACAAGTTATATGCAGAGTAAATGGAAGGTAATCTCAAGCTTAAAGCAGTAGCAATAGGGAGACCAAGAAAGGCCCCCTGGAAAATGTGAGATTTCTACTGATAATTGAAGAAAGTCAGGAAGTAGAGGTGAGGAGGAAGAGTATTCCAGGCATGAGTCAAAGAAAAGTCATTGAATCAAGAGATGGAGCGTCATGTGTGATGAACAACATGTGATGGGCAGAAAAGTATAAGAAGACTAGAGAGGCAGGAAGAGGCCAGCTTGTGAAGGACTTTTACAGCCAAATAAAGTATTTTCTATTTGATCCTGGAGGTAATAGGGAGTCATTGTATTTTAATGAGGGTAGGGGTGACATGGTCAGACCTGCACTTTAGGCAGATCACTTTGCCAGCTGAATGGAGTATGAACTGGAATAGGGAGAGACTTGAGGCAGAAAAATTAACCAGAAGACTATTGCTATAATCCAAGCATGAAGTGCATGCTAATCCAAGATAGCCTGTACTAGGGTAGCAACTGGGTGAGTGGAGAGAAGAGAATACAGATGAGAAATGATGTGAGGTAAAAAGACAAGCCTTGGCAAAAAGATTAGATATGTGGGGTGACTACAAAAAAGCAGTGAAGAATGACACCAATGTGGTATTCCTTGGTGACTGGAAAGATGGTAGTCCCCTCAATACTAACAGGGAAGTTGGAAGAGGGGAGAATTTAGGGGGACAATTGAGTTAGGAGAGAAGTGTTTTGGTGTTGAAATATTAAACTTTAAATGTCTACAGGACATTTGATACAAGATATCAGAAAGGCATATCTGTCTGTTCACCTTGGAAGGCTCACTCCATTATATGAGTCTAAGGTCAAAATACTAGGCCTCTGTGAAATACAACAGATTCAATAGCTGAGGATAGTGTAGGCAAAACAACCTGTGAACTGAGTGACTTTCCCCCTTTGTGATGACCAGATTTGGCATGATGAAAACACAGTTTTAGAGCAGACACTTTTAGAGCCATAAATTGGACTTAAACTTACTATTTAACAACCTCCAACTTAAAGCTTTAAGTAGTAAGGTGCACATTGTTAGGAAAGTAAAAGTACATGTTGGAGTACAGCTTGCCCATCAATTTGTCAGGTACTCAGGTACTTTATCCTGAAAGATAAGGATCAGTCTTTAAGCTAGGAGCAGACTCTAAATATACATTTGTCCAGTAAATTGTTTGAAAGAGAGCCAAATTTCAGTCCATCTGGGGCTATGATGATAAGAACAAACATTTTGCTGAGTTTCTGTCAGCTAAGCCACCATTTTAATTAATTATTGCAATAATAGTTCTCACATAAAGTCATTGCCTATCATATAATAACAATGTATATTATTTTCTGCCAAAAGAGAAAATCAACATTTCTGTAAAAAGGAAAAAACTTAGTCTACATCAAATTAGTTCTCCATTAAGACTTAATAACCAATACCTTATTTTTAAAGAGTATGATGATTGATTTATTGAAATTAAATTTTTTCCCTTATCCAGGCTGACAAAAACTCTGTGAGCTGTTCTGCATTCTGACTCACAGGTACTTCATTCATTTATATGTAAAATGATTGAAATGCTGATAAGCCTTTAAAAGGCAAAAATCCAAATGCATTTGGATAAAGGAATACACAATAAAGTATAAATTGCTGATATTAGCTCAACCCCACTTTAAGAACAAGGAAGGGAGCTAGAGAGCTAGAAGTCACTCAGTACTTGAATAGGGAATGCTTCTACTCAGAGGGAAATAAGCATCAAAAAAAGCAAATCTAGGAGAGAAACATTGCTCATTTCACTATTTCCTTAGGGCCTGCTTGGTTTACCTCAAAATATGCACAATTTCAAGTTATGTACTACATTACATTCTGTTTTCAAAGACTATGCACATGTATAGCTTGGTGGCAACATGGCTCCCAAGCCAGTATTCTTCACACTAGATCATGCTGTTTCTTTAGTGATTTTATTTTTCCATAAGTTTCTCAGAAACCAACAGCAAACAATTCAAGAAATCAAACAGCATGAGCTGGAGGAGCACATGTTGACTCCCCAGGTTATCCAAGAGAATGAGGTGTTCCTGCAAAGAATAAAAGAAGTACTTCAAGGAAAAAACCAAGAAGAAAAATGGATAGAATATGGCAAAGGGGAATTCTTAAATGTCAGTAAATTACATGTTGGAAAAATGAAATAGAAAAGATACAGAAGAGAGTCAACTAAACATCCAGGCGATAGGATAGATATGAGGCTCTTCCTCATCGCTAATGAATCATATCTGGAGGAAGCAAATCCTCCAGATGTAGATCTATAGATGCTAACTGATGAGAGGCCATTCTGTAATAGGTCCCCACAGAGGGTCAATGAGGCAGCTATTTGTCCCCCAACAATAACAAAGAGCTGTGGTATTATTTTCTCTGTTGTGTGTGTGTATATATATATGTATATATATATATATATGTGTGTGTGTGTGTGTGTGTATATTGTGTATATGTTGTGTATATATACATGTATGTATGTGTGTATATTTATATATATGTATGTATGTGTATATATTGTATATATGTTGTGTATATATATATAGTACGTATGTATGTGTGTATACATGCGCATGTACATCTATGTGTATCTTTATATACATAACTCTGTGTATGGATGTGTATATGCATATGCATACGATGTGATGGAGAACATCCCAAGAATTGCCAAACATAATGATCATTACTCTCTTCTAGTGAGTCATATGGGAACACATGATTGCTGTTGTTCAGTTCAGCCAAGTTTGATTCTTCATGACCCCATGGATTTTCCATGGAGTTTTCTTGGGGAAGATACTGGAATGGTTTGCCATTTCCTTTTCTGGTGGATTAAGACTAAAAGAAGTGAAGTGACTTGCCCAGGGTCACATAACTAGTAAGTATCAGAGGCTGGATTTGAACTCAGGTCTTCCTGACTCCAGGTTCCATCCACTAAACCAGAAACCAAGGAAGCATTGCTAATTATAATAAATTGAGTGGCGTGGGCAGGGGAAGTGGTGATTAAGATGATAAGGGAATCAAAGTCCTTAGACACTAGTTTTATTTAAGTCACTGTGAAGAATTAAGAGTAGAGGGTTCAGAAGAGCAAGACATATCTAGGAAATGAAAAGCAAGGTGAGAAGATGGTACCTAACAACAGTTTTTGGATTTCTGAACTGTGTCTTGAAATAGAGAAATGATGAACTATTGGAAATGGATGTAATGTACCTAACAGGAGCTAGTAAAAGTATATTTGCCTGAAGTCTTACAAAGATGAGCTTTAAATTAAAAAGGGAAATGGAGGAAGAAAACTGCCTACACAAAACTGATGATACTGATACAAGAAAGAAATAACAAATAATTCATGACACAGTATTCAAGAAGAAAGCCATCAATAAAGCCCATGACCTTTGATGTCGAGATATATAATTCACAAAATATAGGTTAAAAAAAACAGTAGAAACTGAGTCTAAAGTAAAAAAAGTCAAATTTGACCTTACAGATGTCTCTGAGACTTAGCTAGGCTTTGGAATTATGACTGAAATTTGACTCAGGAAAGATACACCTCATTTCAAATGGAGCAGAATAGATAAAAGTGGTGTTGCGTTAGTAATGTACATTAATATATGCACTCATGTAAGGAAATCAAGAGTAGAAAAATGAGGGTGAGCACATTTGTTAAGTATAAACAGAGGCTGAAACAGAAGCAATACAGTTTGGGGGTATATACCACACTTCCTGGACAGAGAAGAATAATGAGGAGTTTTAGAAACAGATCACAAGCTTCAAAGGAAAAAAAAAATTAATGTTGTAGCCATCAGATATGACTTCATTCTGTAAATACCTGCTAAAATGTTATCTGTATCAATCAATCAACAAGTATTTATTAATGTTTATAATGGTCCAGGCAATATTTTAGGTGTTAGGGATACAAAGACAAAAATTAAGCATTCCTTTCTTTCAATGAGTTTACTTTCTATTGAGGGGAATGTATATTTTTGTTGTTGTTCAGTATTTTTAGTCATGTCTTACTTTTTGTGACTCCATTTGGGTTTTTTTTGGCAAAGATATTGGAATGGTCTGCCATTTCCTTCTCCAGTTCATTGTACAAATAAGGATCTAAGGCAAACAGGGTTAAGTGACTTGCCCAGAGTCACACAGCTAGTAAGTTTCTAAGGCTGGATTTGAACTCTGGAAGATGAGTCTTCCTGAATTCAGGCCCAGCACTCTATCTACTGTACCACCTAGCTGCCCATATGTGTGTATGTATATGTACATGTATATGTATATATATATATATATGTATATAATTAAATATAAAGTATTTATGTGGCAAATACATAGCAATTTCAGGGAAGGAAAAAAGTAGTAAGCAACTAGAAGAGTAGGCATGATCAAGAAAAATCCATTTGTGGAGCTTGCACTTGAGCCAAGTTTTGAAGGAAGCTAAGGACTCTAGGAGATGAAGGTGAGGAGGAACTTATGTTCTAGGAATTATAGAAGGATTGTACAAAGGCCTAGAAGTAGTATGTAGCATATCATATGTACAGAAAAGCATGGGGGCAGCTAGGTAGCTCAGTGGCTAGAGCTCTGGCCTTCGAGTCAAGAAGACTTGAGTTCAAGTCTGACTTCAGACACTTGATACTGCTAGCTGTTTGACCCTGGACAAGTCACTTAACCCAGATTGCCTCACCAAAAAAAAAAAAAAAAAACTTGTAGACCTGTTTGTCTGAATTATTTAGTACAAGGAGGGAAATAATGTGCAAAAATCCTGGAAAGGTAGGCTAGAACCTTATCATAAAAGATGTTAAAGGACAGAGTAGTTTATATTTGATCTCAGAGGTAATACATAGCCCCTAGACCTTTTTTGAGTAATGGTATGTGATGGTTAGAACTGTACTTTAGCAAAATCAATTTAGCAATTGTGCAGAGCATAGTTTGTAGAGTTAAGAGCCTAGAGATCCATAGATAAATTAGGAGACTATTATAATAGTCCAGGTAAGATGAGATGAAGGTTTGAAGTTAGGTATTATGTACATGAGAGGAGAGAAAGGAAGAGATGTGATAGACATTGTGAAAAAAAGACTTTCTAATTGGAAATATGAGGTGAAGAGTAGAGAATAACTCAGGTTATGAACCTCTGTAACTAAGATGGTAAGATGTAAGCTAGATGGTAGTACTAAGATGAAAATAGATCATTCAGAATAGGCTTGATTTCGGGGAAAAAAATCATTAATTCTACTTGCGACATGTTGAATTTGAGATGCTTATGGGAGATATGGTTTGAAAAGTCCAATAGGCCTTTGGTATTGGATTAGAGTTCAAGTGAGAAATTGGGCTTAGAGACAGACCAATATATCATTTTCATAAAAATAACGATAATATCCATGAGAACTGAATCGTGGGATTTGAGATTTTGAGTTGGAAGGAATCTCAGTGATGTAGTACAACCTAAATACAAAAGGAATAATACCACAGCAAAACCAACAAGTGTTCATCCATATTCTCCTTGAAGACACCCATGGAGGAGGAACTCACTACATCTCAAGGAAGCCCATTCTAGTGGGAGGGACAGGCCTGGTGATGCAGCAAATGAGACTGAGGAGCGGCCAGACAGGAAAAAGAACAAAGAAAGGGTAGTATCATAAAATCTCATGGAGGAGAGAGCAATCAATGATGTTAAACTCTGGAGGGAATACAGGAAGGATGAGCATTGAAAAAAAGCCACTATATTTGATAATCATCAATAATGTTGGAGAAAGCAATTTCAATGGAGTAGAGATTGAAAACAAGGTTGCAAAGGATTGAGAAGTAATATTGTCCATTACTAGAGTATACTACAGAACTTCTGGACAGATAGAGGATAAAGATGAACAGTTTATGAAACAGGTATAAAGCCTTTTAAAAATAAATGTTAAATAATAGATTTTAAGTTTCGCATGACTTCACATATATAATGGAAATCATATTGCTTTTTTATCAATGAGTGGGGGAGGGACGGGAAGAAGGGAGAGAATTTGGAAATAACATTTAAGAATAAATGTTTAAAAAAAGAAATAAAGCCTGACACAAAGGCCTGATATAAAAGTAATTGAGATTACTAGAAGACTCTCTTTAGCAAAAACAGCACTACTAATATTTTCTTGACTTGCTTTATAGAAAATTGTGACTTTCAAAAAGGTGGAGAAGCCAGTGAGCAGAAGGAAATTATCCTCTGGACCTAATTTTCACTAATAAGAAAAAATTGGTACTAAGGCAGAAATCATGGGAATTTGGTCATAAGGGTATTAAAATGAGGGATGGGGACACTATATTTTCCATAGAAATAAGAAAAACCCAGAACAGTCTGGCAAGCATCTTAGAATTTGTGATTGTAGATTTCAATGAGTTCAAAGACATTATAGGTTCAGTGGGATGAACACTGGATCTGGACTCAGAGGACATAGGTTCAAATCCAACCTCTTACATTTACTAACTTGTGACTTGGCAATGCACTTACTCTCACTGGTCCTAAGTTTCTTCAACTATCAAATGAGAGGGTCTGGGGCAGCTAGATGGCTAGAGCACTGGCCCTGGATTTAGGAGGACCTGAGTTCAAATCTGGCCTCAGACATATAACACTAACTAGCTGTGTGACTCTGGGCAAGTCACTTAACCCTATTGCCTAGCCAAAAAAAAAAATGAGAGGGTCTTTCCCTCCCAGATTGATTATCTTTGATTATCTTTATGGTGGTAAATTGAGTCATCTTTTGTCTCAACTCTTACCTAGCCCATAGTCATTGAATGAGCATGGCCTCAGACAAACTGCGACCAGGAAAAGACCTTAATTTTGAAAAGCCAAGGTCATCCACTGCATCCTGGGTCATCATCAGTCATCTTGACCTTTGTCTAGTCACTGGACTTTGATAACTCTGGAGGAGACAGTGAGGCTCAGTTCTACTTCACTTATATCCAACTCACTTGCAAGTCAAGACATCATTTTTGTGATTTCATTGGTATTCTTCAAGAATGAAGGATTAACAACAACAAGAACAAAATGAGACTATTAGAATAGATGACTCCTACAGCCACTCAAAGCTCTAACTCTATGATCCTATGCACTAAAATTGCATGCCAAGGTCAGCCCAGAAGGAATGGAAAGCTCTTGAAAATAAAATTCTTCCTGAACATGAGGAAGGAAAGGGAAACTAATATACATTTATTAAGAGCCTACTCTGTGCCAGGTACTGCACTAAACACTTTAGAAATATAATCTCATTTGATCCTCAGAACAACCTTGTACCATAAATGAAATTATTATCTCTATTTTATAGTTGAAGAAACTGAGGTAGAAAGAGAAAATGTGACTTGCCAGGGTCAAACAACTAGGGTCTAAGGCCAAATTTGAGTTCAGGTCATCCTGACTCCTGACCCAGTGCCCGATCCATTGCACGACCTAGCTTCATGGCCATGTGCACCTGTAATCCCAGGTACCATGGAGGCTGAATCAGGTGAATCTCTTGAATTCTAAAATTCTGAGTTGCAGTGGGCTAAGTCAACTAAGTATCCATACTAAGTCTGGAATCAACATAGTATTGAAAAAAATTCTGAGTTACTTGAAGAAACTGATATGGGTGTACAAAGAACTCACCCAACAACATGTGTGTATATATAGATAGATAGATAGATAGATAGATAGATAGATAGATAGATAGATAGATAGACATAGATATAGATGATATAGATATAGATATATAGATATATCCACATACATATGTACACTTACATTTAGCAAATTTTATGGGCATGCATACATATATACATATACATACATGGAGCAGGGGAGGTATATGTGTCATTTGTGTGAGATATAGATGTGTGTGTGTATATATATATATACATGCATAACCACACCTATTAACCATGTCATATATGGCTCCCCTGCTCCAGGGGCCTCACTCTGCTGATGACAGACTTTGTGTGGACGGCCAATCAGTTTACCCCACTGTACCTTAGAACTCCTAAATTCAAGACATCTATCATCTTCAGTTTCCTTGGCAACAGGGATTACAGACATGTATCTCTGTGACCACCAGGATGAACTTTAAAAGAGATACATGTAAAGAAAAAAATTTTTTTTAAAAAATGAGCCATCACTATTGAAATATGGGTCACATATGACTAGATAGCAATGCATCTGAAAAAAAATATCTGGGAGTTTTAGAGGAGCAAATGGTTAATATGAGTCATCAATGTTATGTCTCAATCTGAAAGCTAAAGCAGTCTTAGGCTGCAGTATGAAAAGCATGGAATCCAGAAATGAGGATGTTATGATTACATATGATTACAGTTATGGTTGTCTACCACCATGATCAGACCACAGTGTGAATATTGTATTTAGTTCTGAATGTCCCTACTTAGAAAGGCCATTAATAAGGGGCAAGGCATCCAAAAGATGGTAAGCAGGAGGGTGAAGAGGCTGCATGAAGACTGGTTGATGAAACTGGGGCTGTTTAACCTAGAAGAGAGAAGAATAAGAGGAGCAGAAGAATAAGAACAGCCTCCAAGTATTTGAAGCTGCCACATGGAAGAGGGATTAAAGTTGTACTACTTGACCACAGAGGGGAGAAAATCTGTAAAGCAGAGACATTGCAGAAGCAAATTTAGGTATCCTATAGGGAAAGATTTCCCATTGGAACAACTCAAAAGTAGAAATGTCTTCAAATAAGAGCTGGACAACCACTTATCAGGTATTTTGTAAATACTTACTCAGATGTGTGATCTACTAGATGATAACTGAGATAATCCTCCAACTATGAAATTCTGTGATTCCTTACCAAGAAAAGAGCACTTCTAAGCACTAGTGTGCTTATTTTAAAGCAATAAGACAGGTAAGAGTAAAGACAAAAGAAATAATTTTAATAAGGTCAAGTTAATAAGCATTTATTAGGTACATGTCATACAACAAGCCCTATGCTAAGCACTTGCAACACAAACAAAAGCAAAAACATTGTTCTTGCAGTCGAGGAACTTACGTTAAAATGGAGAAAACAACATGTAAATAACTAGGTACAAAAATTAGGTACATATAAAATATAGAGACAATAGAATGGTGGTATTATAAGAGAGGAAGGCATTAACAACTGGTGAGGGGGCCTGGGAAAAAACTTCTTAGTGTAGATAGGATTTGAGAATTCTTGAAGGAGTCAGAGAAACTAAGAGATAGACGTGATAAGGTAAAGCATTCAATGGAGTAAAGTATTCCAGACACAGGAGACAGCTGGAGATTGGAGATGGAGTGATATATTCAAGGAAGTGCAAATAGGCCAGTGTCCTGGATATAATGTGTGGAACAGAGCAAAGAATAAGACGACTAGAAACATAGAAAGAGGCCAGACTATGAAAAGCTTTAAATGCCAAATAAAAGAGTTTATATTGGATCCTGGAGGTGACAGGAAGCAAAGGGGGGGTGACATGGTCAGACCTACACTTTAGAAAAATTACCTATTTTAGTTGGTGATCTCACCAGCTCCCATGGTTTCAATTACCATCTCTTTGCAGATTACTCTTAGATATATTTGTCTAGTCCTAACCACTCTCCAGATATATAGATAATACCACTCTGATGGCAGAAAATGAAGAGGAATTAAGAAGCCTCTTGATGAAGGTGAAAGAGGAGAATGGAAAAGCTGGCTTGAAGCTTAACAACAACAACAAAACTAAGATCTTAACAATTGGTGCCTTAACTTCTTGGCAAATAGAGAGAAAAGAAATGAAAGTACTATCAGATTTTATATTCTTGGACTAAAAGATCACTGCAGACAGTGGCTGCAGTCATAAAATTAAAAGATGCTTGCTCCTTGGAAGAAAAGCGAAGGCAAATCTGAACACCATATTGAAAAGCAGAGACATCATCTTGCCAGCAAAGGTCCATATAGCCAAAGCTACGGTTTTTGGTTTTTCTAGTAGTAATGTATGACTTTGAGATTTGGACAATAAGGAAAGCTAAGCACCACAGAATTGACACTTTTGAAGCATAGTGCTGGAGAAGACTTTTGAGGGTCCCTTGGAAAGCAAGGAGATCAAATCTGTCAATAATAAGAAATTAATTCAGGTTATTCACTGGAAGATCAAATACTGAAGCTGAAACTTAAATACTTTGGCCACATAATTAGAAGACAGAACTCATTGGAAAAGACCTTGATGTTGGGAAAGATTGAATTCAAAATGAAAGGGGGATGGCAGAAGATGAGATGGATAGATAGCATCATGGAAACAATGAACATGAACTTGGACAGAATTCAAGAGATAGTGGAGTACAGAAGGGTCTGGTGTGCTGTGGTATATGGAGTCAAGAAGAGTCAGACATTGCTGAATGACTGAATAAAAACAACAACAACTACAAAGTATATGTAGGATAAGTGATTTGAGGTTGATACCTAAGTTGCATATTTAGGTTAATGGAAGGATCTCCCAAAATACTAACCCTTCCAACTACCCTTGATAGTAATAGGAAAGTTGAGAAGAAGGGGAGATTTTAAAGAAAGCTAGAATTCTATTTTGGTCATGTTAACATAATGATTTTGAAATGCCTATGGGACATCCAATTCAAGACATCCAAAAGGCAATTGGTGATATGAAGGTCAATGGATAATATTTGCAGATTAAATATGAGTTGGTTCTGATTCAGTTTGAAGGACAATTATGAGGTGTTTATCATGTGCAATATAGGATGCTAGATACTTGTAATATTAAGACAAGAGATAAGACAGTTCTTGCCCTCAAGGAGCTTGCATTCTTCTTCCTGGATGTGTAAATCTGGGAATCACAGAGATGATAATTGAACCTATGCAAGTTTATGAGATCTCCAAGAAATATGTGAGAGAGAAAAGAGAAGAATACCTAGGATAATGCATTGGGAGACACTAATGATTAGAGAGTATGGCATGGATGAGAACCAGTGAAGGGAACTGAGAAGGTACAGCTAGGAAGATAGAAAGAGAACCAGGAGACAGTATTGTCACAAAAACATAGTGAGGAAAGAGTACCTAGAAGGAGGTGGTCAACAGTGCCAATTATGAAAGGAAATATTAAGTATCTGAAGGAAAACATTATGGAATCTAAATGAATGTCTAGAGTAATGGGTAGAGATTGAAAAGGGGTAAATTAAAAGATGGTGTCTAGGAAAATTTTTTTTTAAAATACTCTTAACAATAGATGTGTACAAAAGTGAAAAGAACTGCCTCAAAAGAGTGTTAGTTCCTCCTCCTCAGTGGTCTTCAAACAGAACCTAAATGATCACTTGTCAGGTATCATATAGAAAATATTATTTTCAGAGAGATGTTGGACTAGATACACAGTTGCTGAGGTCCCTTTCTACTCTCAGATTCTGTGAGTCTATGATTCTGTGAATGTTACTCATCATTACTTACCAACTGATAAGAAACAATTTATAAACTTCCCAAATAGTAAACTGAATATCTCAGAAGAGTTTCTAATTGCAATGTCATTGTTTTGCCATTCCTCAGCACTTGGCACTCTAATTTGAGATCTACTCAAGGGCAACATTGCAAATTAGAAACATAATTGAAATCCACTACTGAATAAATTGAAGTTTGCCACTACATAAAATTAATGTAATAGTTTTTAAAAGTGTAGACTTCCTTGCTAGCCCTAACACCTCTCCCTTTTAGACTCATATCTCTTTAGTTGAATAGTTTTTTAAAGGCTATCCCACCCCATTCTCCACAATGATAAATATGTACTATGTTTAGGGCCAACTAGATTGAAAGATGGCACTGAAGAATTGTTTCTAGCATCAGCATGGATCTGAATTTTGAGGAAGAAGAATGCAAGCTCCTTGAGGGCAAGAACTGTCTTATCTCTTGTCTTAATATCACAAGTATCTAGCATCCTATTTTGTACATGATAAACACCTCATAATTGCCCTTCAAACTGAACAAGAACCAACTCATATTTAATCTGCAAATATTTGGTGCTTAGTAATGTTTGTGGTTCAACTTGACATTTTCCAAAATACCAGGATGTAGGGATATGGCTTCTGTCTGTGCCTCAACGGTGTGAGTAGCAACATGTTTGGTTTAGTATCTATTCAAGGACTTTATTACTAGAATGGAATTTCTTGGTGTATATGAGAATAAATTTCAAAGTCAATGAATTTTGTTTTACAATTTTTTATTTACCTAGACAAAATTAGTTACCAAATTGTGTTCATTCCTTCAGTCTCTGTTGTCTTTTCTATTCCCATTAATACTACCCTAATCCTCTCATCCTGGATGGTCATAAATGTTCTCCCTGATTGTAGCCCTGCAACTCCAGAGACTATGTCTCCCACCCACACAGCTAGGAAGAATTAATCCTTTCACCTTTGGGGTCCTGCTTGGGCATGAGTTTTCCTGATTGGTGGATGAGTTAGAGAAAATTTATCTTAGTCTACTACATATTGGGTCAGCCCTCAAATCATACTTCACATTGCATCTAGCCACCAACCAAAACACTAATGCCTATTCAGTAAATGCATCATACTAGTTATTTTGTCGCAATGGATATTACTCTCCCTCACCATTCCTCTAACCATCTTTTTTTTCTAATCATTTTTTGGTCTGAGAATAATAATCAAATACAAATTATGATTGCTACTAGAAAGTTCATGATAACGTATAACCCTGTGAATCTTCTCACAATCCCTGTGATTGCCTAGACCAAAAGAATCTCTTCTTTAGTCACTACTCTCCACTGTGTTGCATTAATCAGTTAGAATGGAATTTTCTTGAGTACAAGGACTAGTCTCGCTTATGTATTGCAACCCCAGTACCTAGCACAGTGCTTTCAAGTGACTTGCCCACAGCTTTTTAGTAATGGATGCAAGACCCAAAGGCAAGTCTAGACAAGTCTAATCCATCATGAATTTGCCAAGCACTAATGTATTCAAGGCACTGTGCTAGGCATGAGCTCATAAAGCCAAAACAAACTAATAAAAATAGTCCTTAACCTCAAAGAGTTTATATTCTACTTGGGGTATAGAAACTGCAGATATGTTAATTGAAACATGATAATCTAAGGAGAGAGAAACACATTAATAAACAGTAAGGTGGCACAGTAGCTAGAGCATTGGATTTGTAGTCAGGAAAACATGAGTTTGAATCCTGTCTCAGACATTTACTAGCTGTGTGATCCTGGGCAGGTCATTTAAATTCTGTTTGCCTCAGTTTGCTCATCTGTAAAATAAGGATAATAGCACCTAAACCCCAGGGTTGTTGTGGAGGATAAAATGTGATAATATTTGTGAAACCTTTTACAAAGGTAAAAGTGCTATAAAAATGCTAGCTATTATTATATGTAATTAGGTGATAAAAAGATAAAAGCTAAATTGGAGACAGAAAGACCTGAATTCAAATCCTATATCAGATACTAGCTCTGTAACAAAGAGCAAGGCATTTAACCTCACCCAAACTCTATTTCTTTATCTGTAAAAAGGGGATAATCCTAGCACCTACAGTACAGAACTCTTATGAGTGACAAAGAAGATCATATTTGTGTGTGTACTACCATATAAATGCTAGCTGTGAAAAATAACTAGTGAAACTATGTATATTCACTAAAAGGGTTCTATTTTTTTTTCCCAGAAGGATTGGGGAAGGTGCAAGGTTAAAAAAAAAAAGTTTGTTAATTGAAAAAAAAATAAGAGGCAGCTGGTGGCTCAGTGAATAGAGCCCTGGGCTATGCTTCCAGGCAGGAAGACCTGAGCTCAAATCCAGCCTCAGACACTTCCTAATGGTATAACCCTGGGCAAGCCACTTAGCATCCGACTGCCTTGCCTGACAAACTAGATCCACTGGCTCCATCGGAGGAGAAAATGGCAAACTACTCCAGTATCTTTGCCAAGAAAACCCCAAATGCAGTCATGAAAGGTTGAGCATGAATGAAATGACTGAATAACAATTGAAATAAAAGGAAAGAGGAGAAAGAAAGAAAGAAAGAAAGAAAGAAAGAAAGAAAGAAAGAAAGAGAGCGAAGAGAGAGAAAAAGAGAGTAGAGAGAAAGGAGAGGAAGGAAGGAAGGGAGGGAAGAAGGGAGGGAGAGAGGAAGGAAGGAAAGATTCCTCATAGGTGGAAGCACCTGAGCTGAGTCTTGAAGGATGCTTAGGGCCTCCTTGTCCTGTGCTTTTTCTCCTATAACATTTTGTCCTTTCTCCCTGTGCTATTAAGTCTCTCATTCCTAATCTCATCAATTCTATAATCTTGTCAAAACTAAGGTCTAGGAATTTTCAGTGAGTAACCTAATACTAATGAGTATTCACTGAAAAACAACTGCATGAAACCAATTATTATACTTAGTTTTTTTTTCCTCCAGAATCTATCCACTCACCAGAAAAACCAAAAATAAATAAATAAATAAAGTAAATCCTTGCTTTGAATTTTCCTTTGAGAATCATTATGAGGGTTATTATTACCTTCAGACAAACAGGAAGGTGACAGACTTTGATACCTGTGTGGATACAAGTGGATGCAACACATAGCCCAGACCTTTCTTAGCTACCTCAAAGTCCAATCAATACATCAGCTATATCCAAACATGATGAAATCACTCTAAGTGTTAACACCCTGGGGATCTGAAAAGACTCGGTGGGAACTGGACCAAGAATTGTGATTCTCTCTCCAGATTGGCCAAGGAGCCCCCTGCAGCCATGCCTCCAAGTGCAACAGAAACAACTCTTCACACAGAAAAAAGGGAGGCTTAGAAACAGATGACCTTTGAGTCTATTGACACCTCTGGACAAAACAGCAGTTAGGTTGGAAGGAGATCTGAAAGTACTTCTTTAATAGGAGCAGCATGCCTTCTGCACCTGATTGAAACCTGATTGAAAGGTAGGAGAAGCCATAAGAAAGTTTGCAGCCTGTCTGCCCTTAGGCAACCTAAGAAACTGCTTTTATGCATTCTTCCCTTCAGCTTTCCCTTCCCCCACCCCCCACCAATCATTTTCCTATTTTGGAAAAATAATGATTTTCATATAACTTTACCAATGTATTTTGCTTTTCAGCAACAAGAAGCCCTGGTGTCTTGGTTCTGCTATGAGTATTCTTCTAGCTAGCTAGCAAGTTACTTTGATTCAGTTCAATAAATTAGGCAGTAAACATAGTTTATAGTTTATAAAACATGCAATTGATTGCATTCTGAAATATTCATAGATCCCTGAATAAATCAACTAGTTAGGAAATCCGATACCCTCTGACAGGCCAAATTTATTCTAAATGGAAATAGCAGAAAACAAAAACCTTTTCCCATTGTGGCATTAAAAGAGAATCAAGAAATTAGGAAGGATTCCAGAAATCATCTGCTTCTAGTTAGCACTGCATCTAAACTCCTCCAGTCAAAAAATGTATCTATCCTATTCTTAAATATCCCTAGGGAAGGAAATCCCACAACTTCTCCCATTAGTCCATTCTAATACCTCAGGATTATCTTCCTTACAGCTAACAAGTCCCTTCAGTAGCAGCTGATGTGGAGACATTAGGCTATTGGAAATAAATAACTTCTATATTTACTTATCTAGTATTTACTTTCCAGGGTGTCAAAGCTCTTCGCCCCAATAAGAGGTGGGTGTTTCCACCTCCATTCCAATTAATGTAATCATAGAAGGCCCCAGAGAGCTCTGAGAGAATCAATCAACCAATCAATCAAAGATCTAAAACTAAGTACAAATAGGTCCTTAAATCAATATAACAGAAATAAAATGCTTTCCTCAAGACAGATGATTCTATAGAGGAAATATTGGGGGAAACAATATGATGTAGAGGAAAGAAGATGGAATTTCCCACTGAACTTGGACTTATGAGACTTGAATTCAAATTTCGATTATCACTTGCTATCTCTATGACCTTGAAGAAAGGCATTGAACCTCACCAGGCTCAAATTATTGATCTATAAAATGAAAAGTTTGAATTAGATGAACTTGGAATTCCCTTCCTGCTCTTGATCTATGATCCCATAATTTTGTGATTGGCCGAAAGAATAAGACCCACCTCCAGGCCTTTGGATAAAATACCAGTTCAGAATTGTGAAGTCAAACCACAAACTATCCTAGTGGGGACCCGGCTCCAGCCAAACCACTAAAAGGCAATTGATTAGAGGGGGGAAGGGCAATTTTCTCTTTATATATATTCAAACCAACTTCTATCCTCAGGTGACCCAGATATGTGGGAGATTTAGAGATCTTATCAGAGGTACCTACAGCAATGTAAAATGAAAATATCATTAAAAAGAAGTTGAACTCTGAGTAAGAGAAAAACCAATGAAGGTACTGGAGAAGAGATAAAGAAATATACTTCTTTTGTTATAGCAGAAAGGTAGAGGACTGCTAGGACAGAATATTGTATACATTGTAAGACAAGTATTCTGAATGTTTTTCTTCATTTTTTTTTCTTAAACACAAGAAAGAGGAGGAGTGGGAGATAACTGTGATATAAAGATAAAAAGCATTAGTAAGATACTTTTAAAAGAATATTCATGTCATGATCTTTGTCCCTCAGTATAGCATTTTCTTTCCTTAACGAATTTGAAGAAAAAGTTATGTTTGAGCATTTGGAAGACTAACATGGGAAAGGGGAGTGAGACTTATTCTCTTTGGTCCTGAAGGACAGAACTAAAAACATTGGGCAAATAAGGAAAACTTCCTAACAACTAAAATTGTTTTCAAGTAGAATGAGCTGCTTTGAGAAATAGCATGTTCCCCTTCCTCTGGAAGTCTTCAAGTAAAAGCTGAAGACTCCCCTATGTGTGTTATCTCCATCATTGGAACATAAGTTATTTGAGGGAAGAGACTATCTTTTCTATTGTATTATATCCCCAGTGCTTAGCACAAGGTTTGGCACATAATAGATGATTAATAATTTTATCTACTTATCCATTCATTCATTCTCTTATACCACCACAAGTCCAGCCTGCCTGCCATTAAAAACACAAAGGAGGGTAAGCAGTAAATCACCATAACTCTCCTATGTTCACCTTCAAACAAACATAAAATAGTACCCCAAAATAAATCCTGGAACAGCAGAACCAACACAAAGTTGGGGAGAAACAATCTTTTAGCCCAAGAAACTTGGAAGATTGGCAAGAAAAGTCTGTCTCACTTGTATAAAAGGGGAATGCAGTCCAGGATAGCCGGGATAGGAAGTATCCCAGCAAGCCAGCAGCAAACCCCACCTCAGCAAACCAGAGGAGATCCTGATCCCCACTGCAGTGGAGCAGGCAAACATCAACACCAGGACTGACCCCCCTACATGCTCAGCATAGCCAGGGGAACCAGCAAACTCCAGCTCCAAGAACCACCACATGCTTCAATGTAGCCCCTGGCAAACAGGCATGCTCCAGCAGCCAGACCTCCATGTGCTTCAGTGTAGCCCTGAGGGAAGTGTAAAAACACCCCACCAGGCCTCAGCAAATGCTAGACACCAGCACTAGGATCCTAGTTTAGCACCAGGTAAGCTGCCAGACCTTATGGGCTCCAGTAGTACCAGCCACCCCTCACCCATGCCTTTAGCATGGTACCAGACACAAGGGTTCTTCATGGGCCTCAGGGCAACATCAGTGCAGCACCATGTAAACAACTAGGACCTGCAACCCCTGGCACAAGAAGCCTGAGACTTGACCCTTCTACCCGGGGAGCAGAGCTCAAAAATTTAAAAGAAAGGGAAAAGGTCAAAAAAGATGAGCAAAAAACAACAACAAAAAAGAATCTGACCATAGAAAGTTATTATGGTGATAGGGAAGATCAAGGGACAAACTCAGAAGAGGACGACAATGTCAAAACACCTATGGGCAAAACCACAAAGAAAAATGGCAAGTGGTCTCAAACCCAGAAAGAACTCATAGAAAAGTTCAAAAAGGAGCTTAAAAATCATAAAAGAGAAATAGAATAAAAACTGGGAGAAGAAATGAGAGAGATGCAAGAGAATTATGAAAAAAGTCAAGAGCTTTGAAAAAGAAAATAATTGTTTAAAAAGTAAAATTTGCCAAATGGAAAAAGAAGTACAAAGGCTAACTGAGGAAAACAAGTTCTTAAAAGTTAGAATTGGGCAAGTGGCAGCTAATGGCTCTATGAGATATCAAGAATCAATCAAACAAATTCAAAAGAGTGAAAACATAGAAGAAAATATAAAGTACCTCATTGGAAAAACAACTGCCCTGGAAAATAGATCCAGGAGAGATAATGCCAGAAGCATTGGACTACCTAAAAGCCATAATCAAAAGGAGGACCTGGAGGCATCTTTCATGAAATTATCAAGGAAAACTGCCCTGATATGCTGGAATCAGATGGCAAAATAGACACCACAAGAATCCATAGATCACCTCAGGAAAGAGATCCCAAAATAAAAACTCCAAGGAACATTATAGCCAAATTTCATAACTATCAGCTCAAGTAAAAAATACTGCAAGTGGCCAGAAAGAAATAATTCAAATATTGGGGAACCACAATCAGGATTCCCGGGACTTAGCAGCTGTAACATTAAAGGATCAGAGGTCATGGAACATGATATTCTGGAAGGCAAAGGAGCTAGGACTACAAGCAAGAATAACCTACCCAACAAAATAAAGCATAGTACTCTAAGGGAAAAAATGGTTATTCAACGAAAGAGAAGGATTTCAAGCTTTCATAAAGAGAAGACCAGAATTGAACAAAAATTTTGATCTCCAATATCAAGACCCAAGAGAAGCCTAAAAAAGGGGAGGGGGGGGAAATAAAACTTTAAGTGATTCAATGGAGCTGAACTGTTTACATCCCTACATGAGATGATGATACTTGTCATTCTTAAAAATTGTACCACTAATAGTACAGCTAGAAGGAATATGTGTGTGTGTGTATATATATATATATATACACACAGAGAATATAGGTATAAGGTGAATTGGAAGGAATAATATTAAAAATTATTAAGGAATGAAAAAGAGGAGTACACTGGGTGCAGAAGGAAGGGAAAGGTAGAATGGGATAAAATTATTTCACAAGAAGAGGCACAAAAACCATTACAGTAGAGGGAAAGATGGGAGGGTGGGTGATGGACATCACTTGAACCTTACTGTCATCAGTATTGGCTCAAAGATGGAGCAATATATACAGTCAGTTGCAGATAAAAATCTATCTTACCTGAGAGGGAAGAAGGAGGGGAGGAGATTAAGTAAAGGCAGGAGTGGGAGATGGATAGAAGAGAGGGCAGACCTGGGGAGACAGTCGACAGAAGCAAAACACTGTTGAGGAGGGAAAGGGTGAAAGGAAACAGGGGACAAACAGGAGGAAAAATAGGATGAAGGAGGAGAAATAGGATGAATTGCACAGCTAGCAATCATAACTGTAAATGTGAATGGGATGAACTCTCCCATAAAACAGAATTGAATAGCAGAGTGGATCAAAAACGAGAGTCCTACAATATGCCTTTTACAAGAAACACACTTGAAGCAGAGAGACACACACAGAGTAAAGGTAAAGGGCTGGAACAGATTTGATTATGCTTCAGCTGAAGTTTAAAAAAAAAACAGGTAGCAATCCTGACCTCTGACAAAGTAAAAGCAAAAATAGACGTAATTAAAAGAGATAAGGAAGGAAACTACATCTTGCTAAAAGGTACCATAGACAATGAAGCAATATCAATATTAAACATATATGCACCAAGTGGTATGGCATTCAAATTCTTAAAGGAGAAATTAAGTGAGTTACAGGTTCATGACCAAACAAGAGATAGAGAGCATTACAAAATATGAAATAGATAATTTTGATTATATTAAATTAAAAAGCTCCTGCACAGAGACAACCAATGCAACCAAGATTAGAAGGAAAGCAGAAAACCGGGAAACAATCTCTGCAGCAAGGGTCTCTGATAAAAGCCTCATTTCTCAAATATATAGAGAACTGAGTCAAATTCCTAAGAATATAAGCCATTCCCCAATTGAAAAATGGTCAAGGATATGAACAGGAAGTTTTCAGATGAAGAAAGCAAAGCTATCTATAGGCGTATGAAGAAGTGCTCTAAATCACTTTTGATTAGAGAAATGCAAATTAAAACTCTGAGGTACCACCTCACACCTATCAGAATGGTTAATATGACCAAAAAAGGAAAATAATAAATGTTGGAGAGGATTTGGAAAAATTGGGACACTAATGCACTATTGTTGGAGTTGTAAACTACTAATCCAACCATTCTGGAGAGCAATTTGGAACTATGGCCAAACAAACAAAGAGTGCCAACAGTGCATACCCTTTGATCCAGCAATACCACTACCAGGACTATATCCCAAAGAGATAATAAAAAAGGGTAAAGGACCTACATGTGCAAATATATACATATATATATATACATATATATGTATATATATACATATCTATATCAGCCCTTTTCATGATGGAGAAATATTGGAAATTGAGGGGATGCCCATCAATTGGGGAATGGCTGAATAAGCCATGGTACATGAATATAATGGAATACTATTGTGCAATAAGAAATGATAAACAGGCAGGTTTCAGAAAAACCTGGAAAGATTTGTATGAACTGATGCAAAATGAAAGGAGCAAAACCAGAAAAACATTGCACACAATATCAGCAACATTATGTGATGATCAACCATGGATGGCTCAGCTCTTCTCAGCAACACGTTGTTCAAAACAAATACAAAGGATTCACAAAGGAAAATGCTATCCACATCAGATAAAGAACTGATAGATTCTGAATGTAAATCAAATCATACTTTTTCACTTACTTTATTCTTTTTTGTATTTTTTTATTTTGATCTGTTTCTTCTTTCACAACTGTGACTAATATTGAAATATGTTCTACATGATAGCGCATGTATAACCTATATCAAATTGCCTACCATTTCAGGAATAGGGGAAGGGAGGAAGGGAAAAAAAATTGGATCTCAGAATCTTTTTAAAATGAATGCTAAAATTTTCTTGACATGTAATTAAGGAAAAAATAAAATACTATTGAAAACAAACGAACAAACAAACACAAAGAAGCTATACTAGACGTTGTAAAGAGATGAGAAGAAAAGACCTAATGGGTGGAGCAGGGGGAGGACATGGTCTAAGGAAGCAGCAAGTATCCATAGACAAAAAAGAAGGGTAAAGGGAAAGAGAAAAATTACAAGAGTAGTAATGGGGAAAGGGGTGAACTTCCTGGAGGAGCTATCCCCAAGTGTCTTCTCTAGGTCAGGCACTGCTTGTGCCTATGTCACCTGTGACTCTAACAAGCTGTAGCATGCACAGCAGCTACACCCTGGTAAAAACCATCTCAGCAAATGAGCTAAACCAGGTTGAGAGTAACTGACTGTCCTCAAATCCACTGGTGAGTTAAGGGGTTGTCTACCCCAAGCAGGTGAAGACCTCCCCTGGCAGAATGGGTAGATGAGAACAATTTGTTCTAACAGCCATGAAGGCAGTTGAAGCAGGCACTGTGGAGTGCTTAGAGCTTGGTCAGACATCAAAGACACCAAGGTCATCCACTATATCCTGGGCCATCACAAGTTGTCTTGACTTTTGTCTTGCCACTAGACTTTGATGACTCTGGAAAAGAGAGTGAGGCTGATGACTTTGTACAACTCCCCAAATAAAGGCCCCAAATAAGGAACCCCAAGACTAGATGGACTTTGAGTTCCTCCCAACTCTGAGATTTTATAATTTCATGGCCTTATGAATAAAAATAGAAATGTACTATTGAAACCAAGGCATGGATCATACTAGGTATTCCACAAGCAAAGAGGAATAAAGGTGAAGGACATTGAATTCATTATGGAGCACAACCCCTTAGGAGTCTCATGGCATACTAGACAGCTAATGTCTAGAACCTCAACTCAGGACTTCATTCCCACTACATGGAGTGGAGTAAAACTGCTAGGCTCCATTGTGACCACCTCATCGCTCCATCCTTGGTCACCTCACAAAGGAGCCCTACCTTAGCCACTGCCAAACTAACAGGCCAGTGAAATAAGTAGTTATCTTGATGGGATTCCCTTCCCAGAATATCTCCCCTATGCCAATGTCATGGTACTGTACCTAAAATTCATCAGGAGTAATTTATTCCTTTGAGGTATGCATTGCCTTCCCCTCACTTTCTTCTTTTAAAAGGTAAATCCTCATAGCAAAAGTAATATTTATATAAAACCTTAAGCTTCACAAAGCAGTTTCCTCACAACAGTCCTCTAAGGTAAATAATGAATTATTATTCCCATTTTACAGTTGAGGAATCTGACGCTCAGAGAGGTTGAAAACTTGTCCAGCATCATACTGTCAATAAGTATGAGAGGCAGGATTCAAAGTCAGGTCACCTGCTTCTGTCACCATGGTTCTTTCCATGACAGCTCTGCTGCCTCAGGGCAATGTTGTCAACTAAATTAAATTTAACAATCATTTTTAAACACCTGCTCTGTTCTAGGCATAGTTCTAAGGACTGGAGCTAAACAGACTATGTATGCCTCCCTCAAAAAATAATTAAATCATCCCTCTCTCAAAGAGCTTATATTCTACTTTAGGGAAGCAAGATGTTCATAGATAAATAAATTTAAAATATCTACAAAGTAATTCAGGGAAGAAAAGAACATTGAGAACTGCAGGGATCAGACAAGTGTTTCATTCACCTTCACTTTAGTCTGAATGAATTGAAAAGATAAATTCCCTCTTGACAGGTTGGAGTGGAGGTGAAATGACAGGTGAAATGAAGAAGGGTTGCTTTATCTACTTCAAAGAATTAAGCTGCTTCCTATGTATGCATATGATAAAGGGAAAGCTTACTAGAGACAGAAGAGTGCCAGAAATAAAGAATAGGATGACTCAGTTGGGTCAAAGGGCCTATGTAATCATGCTCTAGGGGGAGGATAATACTAAGTAACCTTATGGAGCTGTTCAGCAGCTGGAACATGACTCAGCAAATGGATGACTCAACTGTTCCTCCCAGAGGCCTGTGGGTAACTGCAATGTACAAACTGTCCCCAACTTATAAATAGGATGTGTTCCAAAAGCTCATTGATATCAGTTCTCTAGAAGTTGAAAAGCACTTTTTCCCATGGAAACAGCACTATAAGTGTTAATTCAATCCCCAGGCCAGTCCATAAAAGCCTAATTATGGCAGCTAAGCAGTGCAATGGATAGATCCCCAGGCCTGGAGTCAAAAAGACCTAAATTCAAATCCAGGCTCAGACACATACTGGCTGTGGAACCATAGGAAAGTCACTTAACCTTTCTAAGCCTCTGTTTCCTTGTCTGCAAAATAGGGATAATTAAGTAGCAATCACTTCACAGGGTTGTTGTAAAGATAAAATGAGATATTTCTAGGATGCTTTGCCACTCTTATAGTACAATATAAATGTTACATACTGTTATTTAACCCATAATGTACCTGAGCATGATGATGTTTAAAAAAACTAACCGCTATGTAGAAGTATTACTGTGAGGGCTGGGGGAGGAGGTCCTACTTGAATGCTACCAAATAGTGTGGGGTGGTGGAAAGAGCACTGAACTAGGAGTAGCCGAACCTCAATTTGAATTACCACTCGGGCAACTCTCTGGGCCACACTTTCCTCATGTGTAAGATGAAGGGATTGGACCAAGGGACTTTAAACTCTCTTCTGCCTTTGAAGCTATCATCTTTTCCTGTAGCTTGAGTAGAATGCTGTGGGACTTCCTTAACTCAGTGTCCCCCCTAAGAGTCAGAGAACTTAGACAGGAAGAGAACTTAGTAATTATCTTGTCCAGGCTCCTCATTTTTCAGATGATGGAACTGAGGTTCAGTGGTGGGGAAGGGGGGTAACTTACTAGTGATATGACATACATATCACTATTTACAGGCATAAAGTAGTAGTGCTGGGATTTGGATTAATGTCCTCTAAGTTCAAATCCAAGGTTATTTCCAACATATGGGCTGACACAAACACACACACACACACACACACACACACACACACACACATAGCATTATACCTTCTCTCTCTCTCTCTCTCTCTCTCTCTCTCTCTCTTTACTTAGAACCCATAAAATCAGTGGTCACAAAGGTAGTAAAAGTTAGCATTTGAGTAATGAAAATTTATTTACATTTTCAAATAAATATAGAGGGACAGGGGAGAATATAGAACAGGATCAGAAAACTGGGAAGTACCTTAGAGGTTATCCAGGACAACCATACTGATTTTATAGCTAAGAAAATTGAGACAAGGACGTTAAGAGACTTTCCCAATATCACATGTGTTGTAAGTTGCAGAAGTAGAATTCAAAACCAGATTCTCAGAGGCCAAAAGCAGTATTCATTTTATTGCAAAGCAACACCTAAGCCAAGGATAAGACTAGCTTTGTTAAAGAGGGAGAGTAATGAAGAAGCAGTTCTGCGGGGAATTTATCCTCAGTCATCTCCTCCATTTAGTCCTCCAACTCCCAGACACACAGTCTAGAAACCCTACCTTGAAGGAACTTCCACATGGGGCCCAGCTGTCCTCATTGGTGACTGCCTCTCCTCTTCCACTACTTCAGGAAATCCCTATTATACTTCATTTCATTCTGTACTCTCTGGCCATCTCCTCCACAACCTCCTCAACTGCTTTACTGCCATGTGAATGTTCTTTCTTGCTCTATCACCCCCTCTCCAGCTCAAGAACCATTAACCATGATCAATTCTGCCATTGTTTCTGGATTAGCTGTGCCAATTACATGGCTATAGTCCTCTCACCATCCCTATAGACAAAATTCACTTCTCTGACCACCACCTTCTATGTATTTTGTCTCTACTATTGGAATATAAGTTATTTGAGGGAAGACATTGTCTTTCCTATTGTTTTTGTATCCCCAGCGCCTGGCACAGGACTCAGCAGATGAGATGCTTAATGAATGTTTTTATTCATTTTCCTAAACCACCCCAAGTCCTACCTACCATTAAAGACACAAAGAAGTTATCCTAGAACTTTCTGTAAAGAGATGAGAAGAAAAAACTTGGTGGGGGGGTTGGGGGGGGGAGAACATGGTCCCAGGTCTCAATAGGCAAAAGAGAAAGGTAGAGGGAAAGCGAAAAATTCCAAGAGTAGAAACAGGGAAAGGGGCTACCTGCCTGAAAGAGCTATTCTCCAGTGTCTTCCTTGAGTTAGGCACTGCTTGTACTAGATTCCAGTTAATAAAGACAGAGTACAATCTAGCTTCTCAAAAAAAAAAGTCTCCTGGGCCTGTTTCACCCAAGGGACATTAACATCTGCAACACATTCAGTCTCACAGGAGGAGCAGGAGAAAAAATGGATTTCTTTTCCCCATGAAATATTCTTTCATCCGATAAAGAAAACTATACACAATTGGGATGAGACACATTGCTACACTGTAATTTTGGCCAGATAGAATCCTGTTGTTTGGAATAATGGCTTTAAAATTACTTTAAAAAAGAAAAAAAAAAGTTTCCCAACTACATATCAGCTAGCTGTGTTAGAGTTTCAGGTAAAGCCCAGCACACCCAATGTTATTTCATTTTCAACCCAAACTCAAGCCAGTCAAATACTGCTACTTTTCAAGGTCCCATGAAAGTTACCAAGGGTTCAGATCCCCACTTCTGATGCTCCTTTACCCAGAAGCAAAGAGACAGTGAGGTGATAGTGGCTAGAACACTTTACATGGAGTCAGGAAGATCTGAGTTCAGATCTTACCTTACATACTTACTAGTATGTGACCCTGAGCAAATCATTTAACCTCTATTTGCCTCAGTTTCCTCAAACATAAAATGGGAATATTAATAGCAGCTATCTCAAAGGATTATTGAGGATCAAATGAGATAATATTTGTGAAGCATCTAGCATATAGTAGGCACTACAGCAATATTTTTCCCTTCTACCCTGTGGTCCTAGATGTGCTATTTTACCACTCTAAGCATCAATTTCCACATCTGAAAAATGGGTATGATATCTATAATTCCAAGCTCACAGGGTTGTTATGAGGACTCATCGAGCAGCCCAAGGCCATTCCAGGTAATAAGGTAATGGGACTTACCCAAGCACATCAGGTACTGTCCTCCAGGAGAACCATTCCCTGACCAGTATGAACTATTTGGTGTTTCCATGGAATCAGCACTGAGCCTGGAGTCAGGGAGACCTGAGTTTAAATTTTGCATCACTAGCTATGTGAACACAGCAATTTGCTTCACTTCTGTTTGCCTCAGTTTCTTCACCTATAAAATGAAGATAATAATATCACCTGCTTTCCAGGGTTGTTGTAAGGATCAAATGAACTATTTGCAGCACTTTTAGGTGTTAAAACACTACATAAATGTTAGCTATTAACATTTCATGCTTTTGTCTTTTGTCTCCCCAGTACCTAATGTAGAATTTGGCTTTTAATAGATGATTAATAAATACTTGCTGAATTCAATCGAATTGATTTGATTCAGAGAACTGTAGTTTTCACTGAGTAAAATGTTCATCTCAGGAGACTGAGGATCAGTGTGTCACTTACTCTGAAAATAGAACATTGCATCAGACAGACTTCCCACTGCACTAGAGGATGACTAAGCATATCCCATCACTGGGGGGGGGGGGGAAGAGAATATATATACGTATATATACACATATACATACATATGTATATACATACATATATGTATGTGTGTGTATATATATGTACCTTCTATGTGCATGGCATTGTGCTAGACACTGAGAAAACAATGATGAAAAAGGCACAATCCCTGACCTATCTTGTTGTATTTATTTTCAGAAGTCCTAAGATTGAAGACACCATTTTTTTTTTTCAGAAGATAGTTTGCCTTTGGTTTCTTTAAAATGAAAAGATCATTGATTGTGTGAGATCAGAAGAAGGAATGTCACTGATACAGTCTAAAGAGAATATGGTGTTAGTAAACTGAATGGAGGAGGTCATGATAGCTGCCAGCCAGTGCATAGATGACCATTTGGAGTCATCTCCCTAGCAATATCATCACTAATGCAGGTTAGTGATCAATCCTCAACGTACTTATAGAATTTTACAATCACCTATACATGTTGGTAATATTTTTTTGTCTATCCTTTCTTAGTTTTATTGTTTTCAACTTTATTTTTAATAAACATTTTATGGATTTTTAAAATATTATTGTCACTTTCCAATGATTCCTCTGCTTCACCACAAACCATAGAAACTTCTCTTTCACAAAGTATTACAGCCAACCAAAACAAACCAAAACACTGTCCATGACTGACAAAATATGACACCATTAGTTCACTGCCTCTCTACAAAGAAGGAGGAAGGTTTCACCATCAGTCCTTTGAACTCAAGATTGTCTCTCATGTTTCAAATTCCTTAATGAGAGAGATCTTTCCTGTCCTATACAAATATATGCCAAATGTGGATGAGAACAATTTGTTCTAGAGGCTATGAAGGCACCTGCAGCAGGCACTGTGGGGCACTTAGAGCTTGGTCAGACAATGAAGATGCCAAGGTATCATGGACCATTGTCAGTCATCCTGACTTTTGCCGTGCCACTGGACTTTGGTGACCCTGAAAGATAAGGTGAGGCTGATGACTTTATGCAACTCTGCCTCACTTAAATCCGATTCATATGCAAGTCAAGACATCACCCCATGATGTCATTGGTCTTCTTCAAAAATGAAGGATGAACAATATATACCAAATATGTAAGACAAATACTACACTGTCTAGCACATCCCTAATCCATACTTATTCTCTACTTTGTCATGATAGATCTGTCACTCAAAAACTGATGAACAAGAAAAAAATAAGGCTTTTGATCTCTTTATTTCTTTGAATTTTAATTTCAAGCTGTGGTGAAAATGGGAGCATTAATGTGGAGCTGAAAGGGACTGATGATGATGATGATGATGATGATGATGATGATGATAGTATTTGTGTGTGTATAATTTTAAGGTTTGCAAAGTGCTTTACAAATATCATTTCATTTCATTCTCACAACTCTGGGAGATAGGTGTTATTATTATCCCCATTTTAGATGATATTAAGTGTTGTGCCTGTAATCACATAGCTTGTAAATGGCAGGGCCAGCAGTCAAACCCAAATCCTTTGACTCAAAATTTGGCAATCTCACCATAGCACCATGTGGAAAAACCTAAACAACTCCTTATTTGCAAGAGAAATTTCCCTTGGTTCCCATCCACAAATCCAGAATACTATTTTAGAGGTGGCTTTTTGAAATCTTAAGTGTGATTACTATTTGTATTTTAATTGTGGAATTAATGTATGGGAAATATTAATCTTAAAGAACCTATAATCCTCAGTGAAATCATTTTCTTCAACGTACTTCAATCCATTTTCTATGACTTGCAATAAGAAGATAGTTAAAACATCAGATTTATTGATCATAGTATGGCTCTTTAGGTCTTTAACAGTAGAATGAGACTCATAAAAAGGATACTTATTTTCCCTTTTGTTTGTTTCTAGCTGAGAGGTATGAGGAGGGGGCTTCAATTTTCAGGTAATTGATTTCCAAACATGGGTTTTTTTTTTTTTTACAAAAACCTCACCGATGATATTGGGGAAAAGATTTATCAAGATTAACAGAAAATAATAGTGCTTTGTCAGCAGAAGGAAATATGATGTGTGTGATTCTTCCTGATTTAATAGTAGTGCTATATTTTACAGGGCCATATTTTATAAACTATATGTACCACTTACAATTACAAGTACAAAGACATATCTTTGCAGATGCCTGCAGTGCCATAGAAACGAGGTAATTATTGTCTAATCACAGTTAAATGGTAAAAAGAGCGTGCTCAAATCTGCAGAATAATAGAAGGTATACCTGATTTCTAGGTTTCAGGACTATTTTCAGTCCTGTTGACTTCACTCATTACAAAGATCTATTCTGTTCTAAATCACAGAATATTTGAGTGAGAAATAATCCATATAAATATAAAGGGGAAGAAACCTTATGAAACATATAGCCTAATTCCTTAAATATAAGATAACATAAAATATAAAATATTCTAGTTTTTAAAGCCCTCCATAATCTCACTACTTTCCACTGGCCTCCTTGGTGTTCCTTGCAGAAGACACACCGTCTCCCATTTCTTGATTGTGAACATTTTCACTGGTTGTCCCTTGTACTTGGACTTTTCTCCACCCCCATCTGTACCTCCTAATTTCCCCAGCCTCCTTCAGAACTCAGCTAAAATCCCACTTTCTGCAAGTCAGTCCCACCCTACCCTTCCAACTTTATTGTACATTATTCCCCTTTGTGCATTCCATGGTCTAGCCAAACTGGTCTTCTTGCTGTTCTTCATATATGGCCCCCCATTTCCCATCTCTATGCCTTTGAATTGCCTTTCTCCCATACATGGAATACCATTCATCTTGATGTCCATCTCTCTCAGAATTCTTATCTTTCTTCAAGGCTCACCTCCCATTACCTTTTACATCAAACTTATACCAATCCCCTTGGTTGCCAGTACCTGAAAATTATCATGTATCCATTTTGTTTATATCTTTAAACATACCTATCTCCCCTAACTAAGCTGTAAGCCCTAGACTAGTACTAGACTGTAAGTCTTTGTATCTGTAGCACTTAGTAGAGTGCCTGGAACATAGTAGATACTTAACAAATGCTTAATGATTTATTGATTGAGTTATCCTAAGGCCAAAGGAAGTTACTAGTGCTTCTTGATAGACTCTAGAACATTTATTTGTGCTCAATAACCAGGATGTAACTCATGATTTCCTTTAGCCCCTTACTTAATGGGTTCACAAGAAGGGGAGAAATCACATCATTCTATCACTGTAGATCTGATTCACCACAAAGCCAAGAAATATATTTTCTCTCAATGAAATTTAATCTAAAACGAAAGAAAGAAAAAAGACAGAAAGAAAGAAAGAGAGAAAGAAAGAAAGAAAGAGAGAGAGAGAGAGAGAGAAAGGAGGTAGGGAGGACAGGAGAGGAGAAGAGAGGGGAAGGAAGCAGAAGAGAAAACTACGGAAGCTGTAGAGACACATTAAGACAGTTACTTTCTCAGTATAAAGAAACAGATTTTGTTAGGTTAGGTACATGTGTGTTTTGTTACCTAACGGGCAGGTGGTATTGCTCACAGTTTTCCTTTTCTTACCTGCCATTTCTGTGACTTTCCCACTGTGAGTGGGAAGCAAAGTGAGAGAGGAGGAAGAGGTTGAAGCATAGACGTAATAAAGAAGGGAGTTTCACATTAGAGAGAAATTGGTGGAAAGGAATAAGAAGGATCAGATCAAAGTGATAAAAGGAAGAGAGAGAAAAGACAGGAAGAGACCAGAAAGTGAGGCTGGGGTGGGGGGGGGGGGAATGGAAAGGAAGTAAGTAAAGAGAAAAGTATGTTTTCATTTACCCTTCTCCAAAAGCATATTACCAAAAAGCATGATGTCACTTCCATGTCAGAAGAGGAAAGCTGTTTCAGAAAATAAATCTGTATTCCTTTTTTCTATTAAGACTGAATCACTGCCCCCAGGTTAAAATAATTTTTTCCATTTTTGAGAATGAAGTTCACAGAGGTACACTGACATACCTTTTTTATCCTATTTTATTTGAGCATCTAAAGGTGAATTCATCTATACTTACAGTACTTTTGCAAACCTCAAAATGCATACCACTTAGCCATTTACATCTGGGGTTGTTTGATTTTATAAAATCATGTTTGGAGGATTAGAGCCCAAACTGATCTCATGTTTTTCAGAATTGTCAAGCTTTACTTTTTCATGAACGCACATTTAATAATGAACATTAAA
This sequence comes from Vombatus ursinus, assembly GCF_900497805.2. NCBI lineage: Eukaryota > Metazoa > Chordata > Mammalia > Diprotodontia > Vombatidae > Vombatus > Vombatus ursinus. Next base: position 8,435,927 of record NW_020948840.1, on the reverse strand, counting down.
GGTAACCTTTCTCAACTGACAAAATTCAGTGTTCGCTTTTCTAAAGATTATATTAGTGAATGAATGCTAGCAACTATAGATATTCATGAGGAATGTTTCATTGATGGTTTCTGTTTATGAAATAACTACTAGCTTGTGATTCCTTGCTAGCAGCAAGATCATTTGATATTTTCCTTTTCCTAAATATGAGAGGAGCATAGATTTGAAAAGGACTCAAGAGTCCATTTAGTTCAATCCCCTCATTTTACAGATAAGGAAACTGAGACCCAGAATGGTTGTGATGAGATTAAGGTAATATAAGTATTGAGTTCAAAAGATAAGATTTGAACCCAGGTACTCTGATCCCAAATCTAAAGGGTTTTTTGTTTGTTTGATTGATTGTTTTGGTTTGGTTTTATTAACTCTACCACAAAGGTCAAAGTGAAAACATTACTTTGGTAATTTCCTTTTAAGGGATATGCAAGGAAATGGAAAGAAGAATGGTCATCTTGTGCACTAGCACCAGCAGGCAGTGAACAGAGTGTGACCAAGCCCAGGAGATGAATGCCATGGCAATGGGAGTGTTGCAATTGTCAGAGGACCACGAGATGGGATGTTGGGTTCATGGTTGCTATGGAGATAAAGTTTATACCATGGATATCAGCATTTCAGTCTAGAGCAATGCATCATTATTTCTATGTTAGTTATAATTCTTAGAAGGGTAGAACAAAAGAGATTCCTATCATACAGGTAGCTAGAATAGAGCACTGGGCCCAGAGTCAGGAAGACTTGAGTTTAAATATCGCTTCATACATTATTAGCTGTGTGACCCTGAGTAAGTCATTTAACCTGTTTGCCTCATTTTCCTCCACTGCAAATTGGGAATAATAATAGCACCTACCTCCTAGGTTGGGAGCACTGTCTTGCACATAGTAGACACTAAAAAAATGCTTATTTTCCTCTCTCTTTCCCAGCACCAAACCTAGAGCAGTAGATCCAACAAGTGAAAAATGCACAGAGCGATGACCTCAGCTCATGTGTGTATATGTTGTTGTTGCTGTTGTTGTTGTATCCTTCATTCTCAAAGAGGACCATGACATCAGAGACGTGATGCCATGACTTGTAAGTGACTTGGATTTAAGTGAGGGAGGCCTGTGCAATGTCACCAGCCTTACTTTCTCCTCCAGAGCCATCTGGGTCCAATGGCCAGCTACACAGCAGGATGACTGTAGATGGCACTTAGCCTTTTAAAGCTAAGGTCTTTAGCAGGTCTTAGTTTGACTGAGGCAACACCCATTCCATGATTAAGGTTAGGCAAAAAAAAAGAAGAAGAAGAAGAAGAAGAAGAAGAAGACGTGAATAATGGTCTCTTTAACCTAGTCCAGAAAAAAAAATCAAACTGGGAGGGGAAGACCTTTAAGGTTTCTGGCCAAAACAGAAACAATTCCTTTTTTCACTCACTCTGAGTCAATCAGGTCCCAAACTATGACCAAATACGTAGTAACGCTAATGCCAACCAGATTGGTCCTTCTTAACACTTACTGCCATGGTTTTTTTTTGTTTATTAAATATTTCTGATTAAGAATTAATTATTTAATCTTTTCTGATTTTTAGATGAGAAACACAATGGTATGGCCTCAAGAACTAAAGTAAATAGTAGAAATATGACTCTACCACACCAGGGTTACTCTTAGACCCTGAGAATGCATTGGATAGAGTAGCATGAGTGCTCCTGTCTGAGAAAATCCCTGATCTACCAACCTAAGTACAGGTTGAGAAAAAGAGTTCAGATGCTAACCTCTAAAAAATTTACAAATCTAAAGGATTTTCCACACTTTAAAGCACTGAGTAAATAATGGTTGCTATTCGTATTTAAGTCAAGAGAATTCTGTCCTATTTTAAAGGGAAATTCACTACTGCAATCTATTCTACCAGACTTTTATGTTTCAGCTACTGCTCTGGGGGAGGGGGACAGTATTCTGTATTTGTTATAACCAATTAGAAAATAACTGGTTGTCAGTTGATACTTGCAGTAGTACAAGGATAGCCAATCAGCTAGGCTCCTGACAACTTACCTGTAAGTTCCCTCTGTCCTATTCAAATGCAAACTCTTTAAGGGCCAGGACTCTCTTTTTTGCCTTTGTGCCTCCAGCAAGCTAGCATACAGGTTTGATTATAGCAGACTCAATACTCTGTTTGCAGAAATGAATTGTTGAACCAATAGTCTTCAGAATCTGTTTTTGGAGAGGAGTAAGCATAGATTACCAGGCTGATAGATGAGGACAATGGAAGAACCAGCTGTGGATCAGCAGCTCTGCAGCTGGCAGCCAGTCCCTGGCAAAAATTGCTAAGTGATTGAACTGTTACATCATAACAAATTATATCTTAGTTTCTTCAATAGCACTGTCATTTCAGAGATAAACATGACTGTGTCTACTGAGCTCTTCTCTTGTTTTCCTGTGTTTTGAAGGCAGAGGCAGAGAGGGGAACAGATGAGCAAAAAGGTTGAATTTGGTTAAATAACTGGTAATTTTGAAAGTGTCCAGTTGGTTATTATTATTTTTCTGAGCACAATTGCACATTTTCAAAACACTGTGGTTTTTTGTTTACTTTAACTAAATCTGACCATTTGTTTGTCAAATTGTTTTTGTGTGATTACAGAGCTTTATTTTATAAAGTGTAAATTCAAACTATTGTTTTTTGCCCCTGGTATATTTTGCATCTCCTAGGCTCAGTTCTCTGCTTCACACAAGTATTGTCCTAGGCTTCCGACTGGTAAGATTTCAATATAACTATCCCAAAACAGGCCTATCATGTTGCCGCCACTTCCTGACTATCTTTATATCACACCACCTCAAACATACCCCATTCAGCACCAACCCCACCTTCATACTTCTAGTTCTAGAAACAATGATCAATTTAATACCACCACTCTTGAAAAGGATATATGCTGACCAATTGCTCTACGACTCTACTCACCATCTTTGAAACATCCCTTACCAGAACACCTTGTCAACACCACTCCACTCCTCTATGTGTTTTTTTTCTCCCTGTTCAAAGGTAAGCTTCTTGAGGGAAGGGGCTATTTTACTATTTATAACTACCTCCCTTTAGCACAGTGCCTAGTATGTAGCAAGTGCTTAAGATATTTTTTCCGATTCATTCACTCACACCAGGTTACAACTGAGTCATTGTCTGCATCTACAGGACTCACATATATTTGTTAAGGTTTTGAAGTATGTAAGCATCCATGTCCCTTCAGAGAATCTGAGTTTAAAAAGTATCTCAGAAGCCACCTAGTTCAAATCACATCTAAACAAAAATTCCTTTTACAACACGTTTGAGACATGATTATCAAATCTTGGCTCCAGTAACAGGGAACTTACTATCTTCCAAGGCATCCCATTCCTCTTTTGATTAGCTCTAATTTTTAGAGGTTTTCCTTATATGAAGCCTAAATTTGCATGTTTTCAATTTATACTCCTGGCATACAGTTTTTCCCCTTTGAAGCCAATCAGAATAGATTTAATCCATGAATTAACTCTTTCAGTACTTGAAGACAACTACCACATTTACCCTGAATCTTCATTTATCTAGGTTAAACATACACTCCTAGAATTTTAGAATAATATAACCCATGGCCCAAGGACCCCTAAGCTATGTGCTCACATGGATCAGGTTCATTTTGGAAGATAGTCTAGAAAGGTCAATATATTTCTGCTCATTATGCCACCTTCCATGTTTAACTCTGTTAAATCTCCAAATATCATTTAAATAGAGCTCATTTAGGTTTCCTCAAATGGGAATAACACAGTTCTCAGTCTTCACATAAGCCTTCAAGGTAACAAACGTATATTAGTAAATCACAACATTTTTCACCCTGCAAAAAGTACATGTAAAGATAGCAGAAAAGACTTACAGGAACCCAACAGATACAGAAAATGCGTAAAACATGTAATACCTTAAAAGCTCTTCTCAGAAGAGAATTGAAGTTGCCATTGCTAGTGGGGATACTCCTTGGAATTCTGGTGAAATTCCTCTATCCTCTAGAATCCTACATAGATGTGAAAGGGAGGATACTCCCATGGGGACATGGTGATGAATTCCAGACAGTCAGAAGCAAAGCTGGGAGATTAAAGGATGGCCAGCCTGGATGCATCCTTTAAATGGAGGCACCAGGAGGAACTGGCCAAAGGAAGAAAAGGGCCATAGGGTTATGAGATATCCCAGGACAAGAAAGACACAGGTACTGAGGGAAGTTCCTGAATCAGAAAGCACTGAGACACAGTGGCAAAGAACAGAGAGTCAGAAGCAAATTCCGAAGACAAGGAGTCACATGAGTGATTCTCATCTTTCTCTAAGAGGCCTAGAAACTCTCCTTCCCTAACCAAAAAGTCCAATTCCTAAAATTTCAAACACAGGGTTATTATTAAAGCAACCCCAATTCTGTAGTTGCCTAAGAAATCTACCTTCACTTTTAGAGGACTAGACTATGGGATAACACTAGCTAGAAAATCAAAATCTCTGGGGCAGCTAGATGGCATCATGGATAGAGCACCAGTCCTGGTCAGGAAGACCTGAGTTCAAATCTAGCCTCAGACACTTGATATTTACTAGCTGTGTGACCCTGGGGAAGTCACTTCACCCCATTGCCTAACAAAAAAAAAAAGAAAGAAAGAAAGAAAAGAAAATCAAAATCTCTCCTCCTCTACACAGGAGGAACAATAAGCCTATAGGATCATAAATCTAGAGCTCTTTTTGGTATTTGGGATATTTTAATATTTGGGGGGTGTTCTAATTCAAATCTCTCATTTTTCTTTTACAGATGAAGAAACTGAGTTGCAGAGAAGTTGTTACTTTCTCTGGGTTATACATGTAAGTTACACAACATGTATGACCCACTTCCACATGACAGCCCTGCAAGTATTGAAGACAATTATCATCCCCTTTACCGTCACCTTGAGTCTTTTTCTCCAGGTCTCACCTTACTAGACTGTTTACATTTCTAATCTCAATGGTCTTCAAAATGATCACAAGCTAGAGGTCATCTAACTCAGCTCTCTCATTTAATAGATTAGAAAAGTAAGAACCGATGAGTCTAAATGACTTGTCCAGGATCACACAATTAGCATCAGAAGCAGGATTTCAATCCAGGTCTCCTGACTCCAAGACTAATTGTCTTTCTAATGTATCTCATTTCCCCTCAAAGCACTATATGGATATGAGCCATAGTGATAATGATCCTTGACTATTTACTCAAATGCAGAACTCAGAAAGACTTAAAGAAGTCACATGTATAAAAAGCCAATAACCAATTAGGGAAAAAATGTGTTATTGATACATACAGTGAGTTATTGATATAGACTGTCTGGTCATGAAATCCATTATATCTGCTGAACTCTGGAGTATCCCAAGCTTTAACATCCCCTTCTGAACCTAGGCTAAATAAAAGCAGATGTGCTTCCAATATAGGATTTTTAAAAGAGAGAATAGGTATTTTTAAATCCATGTGACCATTCTTCAAATTTTCATCGAAAATTTACCATAGTTTAATCCCTCACTATATCTATAGTGTAGTTTCTTACCAACAGCTTGAAATTGGCTTCAACATAAAGGTCAGCCATGCTGCATCTGTATTCAACTCAGAGACCATTTTTAATAACAATTAAGGTGATGACCCCCCCCCATAGATGAGTGCTAAGGGAATAGTCAACACGCAGAGACTGCTCCTTCACTAAACAACATCCAAAGATGAGGAGTCTAAGTGTGAAATATACTCAATTGAAAGGAGATGGAAAAGTGTCATGGTGCAATCTCAACCAGTTTTCTAGAGCTGGATTTTGAAGAGGAGAAAAGATATAGCTGGCAAGCAGCCATTTCCAAACATCTCTCAGGACAGCATGATGTAACATTCCATCATGTGCAATAAGAATATGCTGTTGGAGATATTAGTTATTTCATAGCTGTGTGCACAGGGGAAATATATGCATGGAAGGCAAGGAGACTATAGCATCAGGCCCATACCCATTTTCTGATTGCACTTGAGCTTGTAATTCAGCAAGCCTTTGGAATAAATGGCTGGGAAGATTTGAAAATTACTTAGATGCTATGGATATTGAACCTGATAACAGAGGGAAAAGTTTATTATTGAACTCTCCTGGGCCCAAAATTATGCTGGAAAGTATGGCAAATATGCATGAGATGCAAAAAGCTGGATTAAGAGAATACTTTAGTGCAAAGCTAAATATCGAGTCTGACAAATTTGAGTTCAGGCTGGCCAGTAAAGAAGTCATTGCAGCCAGAGAAAAATATGTAAGCAGGTTGTGCAATACAGCACAATTTTCTTCAAATAGATATAGGAATAAGATTTTAATTTATTTCTCTTCCTCCTGCCACCTCCTTCACTGAACTGACACACTGACGATTAAACCAAACTAATCTGCTAGACACAAATTTTTGGAATTCCTAGATATTATGTCAGAGTTATAGTAAGAGGTACAGAAAAATCTCCAAATTTGGTAGCACTAAGATATGTATGCGTGTTAGTTGGGGTAGGGGGGTAGCCTGAGCTCATGGGGCCATAGATTAAGAACCAGAAGGGACATTAAAGGTCATCTAGTCATGGGATCATAGGACATAAAGTTAGAAGAGAACTTACAGGCCATTTAGTTTAACCTTCTCTTTTTACATTTGAAAAAACTGACACCCAAAGTTAAATGACTTAACTAAGGTCATATAGGTCATAAGTAGAAGGGCTTTGGATACTAACATCATAGAGTTAGAGCTGGAAGGGATCTCAGAGACCATCTAGTCTAACTCCCTAATTTCTTAGTTGAGGAAGCTGAAGTCCAAGAAGTTTAAGTGATTTGCCCAATACACATTTAGTAAGTTTCAAAAGCAGATTTGAGCCCAAGAACTCTGACTAAAGATCTAGAACTGTCTTCACTGTCCTGTGCTTCACACTCAGGTCCTTTGACTTTGAAACCAGCATTGTTTACACTGCATCACTACACAACACTGAAAAAGTAGGATGAAATGTAGGAATTTTTCATCCACCATTTACCTATTTGGGCAATAGTATGCTGGTAAATATTTAACAATTGACTCTTTGGGGAGAAAATAATTAGACAACTCACTTGTAAATTTAATTTGCATTATTAACATTTTTTCCTCACTTTCTTGATAGTAAAAAAAAAACCACTACATCAAGCCCTGATTTGTAACATTTGCTGATTTCTGAGGTTTAAATGTTCACGTTGAAAATAAAACAATAGCTCTGGAGAGTCAGTAGAAGCTGGGTCCAGCACACTACTGGTTACATGATTCAAAACCTCTGGAATTTGAAAATGTTTGAATATCTGGAGTCATGGATAAACAATACCCACCTAAACCAAAGACTTCCTCTCCACATTTCACTTTCATTTCTTTATGAAATATATGAGGCAGAGCTTTGGACTCAAATTCTTAATTAAAAAAAAAACTATTTCATAAGAATTAAATTAGAAAAAAAAAAGCAGGCTCATTTTCCTCTCCACACCTTCAATCTGGGTCTAAAATTGTAACCCTGTAGAAGTGACTTTAGCCCAGCCTTGGAATGCCCTTCACCCATGAAAGATAAAAGGTGCCACTTTTCACCTAGCTTCATGCTTCAAATGGTACCTAAGGCAGCTGTATTAATGCACCAGGAAAGCAGGCTTGGTTATTATTACACAATTCCATTTTGGCTGCTATTCACCCGTGAAAAGAGTTAAGAGTTTCATTTTTATGCAGAAGATGCCATATGGTATATGCACGGCATGGGTAAAACCAACCCTAGAAGCCAGATTCATCTGCAAGTATTTAATTGAAGAGAGAATTTGTTTGGGTAGTTGTGTACAGGTGGCGTCATTAAAAATGACCCAGGATGCCTTCAGTTACCCTTTGGGAAGGTGGGGGAAAGGGAGAAATATTCAGATAACTGAATCATTAATTGGTGGCAATGATGGAGCCTGACCCAAGCAAGACCTCACTCTGCTAATTTTTTTTCCTCAATCTGTTTGTCTGTTTGTTTGTTTGTTTGTTTGTTTTTTCCTGGTAGGTTCAGATAAAACATGCTAGGAAAGATACCCTAAGTTGACAGAGGGAGAGTATACCCTAGTGGGAGCAGATATAGAAATATTTTCCTTTTTTTAACCATTCAAACTCCAGGAGGAGAGGTCTGGATTTTTTATTTTTGTTTTGTTTTTAAAGAAACATCAATTCAAGGAGTAACTTGTCAAATATTATTGTTCTGCTCATAGAAGAAAGAAATAAGAGATATCAAATGGATATTCCAATATCCAATGAAATAATCTTTGGAAAGCACTTAGCACAGGGCAAGACCACAAATGCTTATTTCTTTCCCATTATTCCAAGTAGCCATAGAACTTGGAGAGAACAGAGCAAAGACATTCAGTGCCCCACCCCTTCAATCAAGGCACAGATATTCAGTGCCCCACCCATTCAATCAATAAGCAGAGATTTAATTGGATCAGAAATCTGGAGAGGCTAGAATCCACCCAGGCTTTCAGCCTTTTCCACCCAGATCCTAGAAGCCTGATGAGCAGACATTTGAGGTAAGCCACATGGTCACAGACCTGAAGAACTCCGAAGACTTCTGATCTAATGTTATCTAATCATCAGAGGGATTAGACTTGATAAATTCTGGGTCCTTTCTAGCCATAAATGCATGAGCCTTTCATCCCCATATTTTATAGATGAGAAAATATAGATGCCCAGAGATGGAGAGACTTTAAGGCCAGAGCCCTTTCCACTGAATGAAGCTGCCAATCAGCTACTGATGGTCCTCTAGAGAAGAAACCTTGCAGAAGCCAGGCTCCCATCCAGGAATCCTTAAGACCTCTTAGACTCAGTGCCTGGAAGCCTAGATCATAGAAAACAGAATCCTTCCTACACCCCTTGAGAAGATGCCTGGTATTGGTGACCCATGCTCTAAATTTGATTTTGAACTCTGAGGAAGACCCACCCTGCAGGCTCTCATCAGGTTGAGTTCTGCTGAATGAGTATGCTATACCAGTCTACTTCCTGTTATTTTGATTCCCCGCTCCCAGGCATCCCGGCTCATAGCCTAAAGTGCAAGCAACAAGCCCAGACCAACTTCTCCCAAATTACATCTGCTGCCTACTCTATTTAACAGGGATCTGAGCAGACTCTCTCCAACCAACATTCCTCCCACCTCCTGGTTGCTACCTATATTTCCATGTGATTACAAATTACTCCCCTTCATACATTCTGCCATATTTAACTAAATTGCCCTTCTTACTGTTCCCCCTACCATCTTACCAAAGGCATCTACAATGCCTTTGCTCAAACTGTCCCACATGCCTGGAATACACCATCCTTGTCTTAAGCTTTTGGAACACCTAGCTCCCTATAAGGTTAAACTCAAGCGTCATCTCCTTTCCTAATTCCCCCAGCAATTAGTGCTTCCTCTACCCTAAAATTATATTGCATTTCCTATCTTCTCCACCTCTCACACCCAAATGGTAAGCTCCCCAAAGTCAAGGACTGTTGAATTTCATTTTTTCATTTTTACAAAAAGCTGACTCTTCTGTGAAAATACTACATCACCTGCAATTTTCTCCAGTCGTGTGTACTCCTCCTACTCCTACCCAACTAGGGCAGTGGGAAGGAATACATTGTGTTTCCCACTGCCACATCTACAGCATTTCTCTGGCACCATCCCTCAAAACCATTACTCTGAATATACATGAAAACTATGTGTATCACTGCTCTCTTCTCCATATTTACTGCAATCTCTTGACATCCTGGGCATTCTCTAATCTTTTCAATGACTTTAGTGTCTGAATCATGATTTTTTTTTTATCCACCTCATAACTCACTATAGTAGGTAGGGAATTCACTATTCATATTGATGACCCCTCTGGCAAACTAAATTTTTAATTCCTCAATTTGATATTTGTTCCTCTGGTGGGGAAATAAAAGATCTGAGACTGAGTCATCAGTGGGATGTGACATTCAAAAAAATTCATGAAGCCTCAGAATGCATTAAGAGAAGTATAATTGAACCAAGAAAGTGAGAGAGACTATTACAAAAGATAAAAATACGTAAGTTTGATTATAGGAAATTGGAAAGCTTTTGCAGGAACAAAATTAATACAATCAGAATCAGAAGGGGAAAAGAAAAATCTTTGTATCAAATATCTCTGCAAAGAGTCTGATATCCAAGATATATAGAAATCTGACAAATATGTAAGATCAAGTGATTAATATATAACCAGAGAATGCAAATAGCTCTCAAAAGAATTACATAGTATTATATTAATAGTCAAGAGAAATATTCAAATAACTATTATGAGAAATGCAAATTAAATCAACTCTAAAATTTTACCTCACACTCAACAAATCTGAAAAGATAACACAAGATTAAAAAAAATGCTGGAGGAATTGTGGAAAGACAGGCATACTAATACAATGTAGATAGAGCTATGAATTAGATTGTTCTGGAAAGCAATTTGAATTTATATGACTAAAATGTCCATACTACTTATCTTGATATTCTACTTGTAATTATATACTCCACCAGGTCATTGATGAAAATAATGACCCAATATAGATCAAAATGTTTATAGCAAAACTTTTTATAGTTGCAAAAAAACTGGAAGCAAAGTAGATTTCCATCAGTTGGAGATTAGCTATCAAGTTGTGATATGGAAATATAACAATTTTTATAAGAATGCTGAATATTATGAATACAAAGAAGCAGAGGGAGATTTATGGGAACTGATACAAAATGAGTTAACCAGGAGCATGAAAAGAACATACACAATGATTTCAATGATATAAATGAAATTGGGAGGGAGGAAAGCAACATAATCAAAACTGAATGCTATGAAAATATAATCATCAGGCTTGTTACCCCTAGAAGTATCTAAGATGGCACAGCCACCTTCTGTACAGAGGTGAGGGACTATGGGTGTAAAACATGGTATATGTCAGACTTTTTTTTCTTATTCTTTTTTATAAAGAATGCCCCTCTGGGAGGGGGAAAGGGAAAGATAACAATGGGAAATGAAGATGATATATTTAAAAAAAAGATTCCTAAAAGCAAAAAAATAAGATATATTTTCAAATATGGGAAATGTGTAGATTCATTTTGTGTGACTATCCATATGTTTCAAGGGAGGGTTTTTTTTTCTAAAAGATTGTCTTGGGGGGCAAAATACAATGGCAGTAATGGTAATACTTGTGAATAGAAGAAAGGAAAGAAAAGAATGTTAAAAAACATAATTGAGCAGAGGGAAGTTCAGAAGGCGACCCAGACAAGCAAAGGATTGTTGGATTTGACAATGTTAAATTTAACACATTTTTAAAGGTTACATGAAGTGAAAATTCATAATTCCACATGTAGTCTTCCTTTCCTCTTATTCTTTGTATATGGATTTGTTCATGTTTGTTGATATTTGTCAGAATCATAATAATAAAAATTAATTTAAATATATTAGTAAAATATGTTTTTAATGAGGTGTGTTGCATCACTGGTAGGTTAGTAAGTAGCAAATATACAAAAAGGATGCTTAACAAATCTTGTTTTAAAATACATAGAAGAAAACAAAAAAGTGCAGAAGGATACACAGAGTAGTTTTGTAACGACCATGTTAAATGACAGAGAGAGAAAGAGAGAGAAAGAGGGAGAGAGAGAGAGCGACAACATATAAATACACACAATAGGAGTTCACAGATTGTTATATAAACCTACGATCCTCTTTCTTACTTTCTTATTTTTCTTTTTATAACTGAAATGTTTGTGTTCCTTGATGATTCTTAAGGTCATTCTTAAAAAAAAATGAAAATTTAGGGTGTTTTGTTTTGTTTTGTTTTTAAAAAGAAATGCAGTGTCCTTAGCTAGGAAGATAATAGCCCCACTATGTTCTGCCCTAGTTAGACAACATCTGCGGGATTATATTTAGTTTTAGGTGCCACCACATTTTGGCGAGGACACTGATAATGTCAAGGTGTCTAGGACTGTGCAATCAAAATAACAAAGCTGAGAGAAGGGGAATAATCATTTATATACTGCCTACTATGTGTCAGACATTTTGCTATGTGCTTTTTACAAGTATCTCATTTGATCCTCAGAACACTGTGAGGTAATTGCTATTATTATTATCCCCATTTTACAGTCGAAAAAAACTGAGGCAGACAGAGGGTAAGTGACTTTCCTAAGGTCACACAGCTAACAAGTGTTTGAGACTAGATATAAACTTACATTTTCCTGACTCCAGTTCCAGAGCTCAGTTGCACCACCAACTGTCTTTAAAGGGCCTTGAAGTCACCCTTGACAAGGATTGGTTTAAGGAAATGAAGACATTTGCTCTGGATACTTAGGAGAGACATGACCACTGTCATCAGATTTAGGACTTACATTACTAGATGGGTTCTGCTTAGCTCAAGAAGGCAGAACTAGGAGCAATTTTATACAATTTGCCCAGAGGCTGGTTTTGGCTCATTAAAAGAAAAATCTTCATAACGATTAGTCATCCCAAAGTAGAATAGGTAACCTTTGGAAAGAGTAGGATTCTCCTTACTCCAGATCCGCATACAAAGGCTGAGATAAACACTTCTCAGGTATGTTGTGGAAAGGGAATTTTTATTGGTGTATGGACTGATGTATACCCATGCTATACAGGTGGATGGTCCTTGGGTCCTTTTCAAATCAGAGAATCAATGGTTATTTTTGTCTTTATTTCTCTATCTTTGCCTTGAGTCACTTCAGCTTCTCCAAGTCCATCTCTACAACTCTGGTTTGGGTTGCTAGTCTTACCCTCATGGTTTACAAATAGCTATGGTCTTAAACTAAAATTGTTTATCTGCCTGACTTTCCATTGGTTCTCATCATGGAACCTTGTCCATAGATTGTTCTCTGCTCCTACTTCAGGGATACTGGTCATCTCTGAAGACTATTAAAAAAAATTCCCATTACATATTCATGATACATGATCATACCTAGTCCCGTGTTGCTACCCCCAAATGAGTACTCTACCTTTAGACTCCTTGTCTCATCACTCACAGTGACAATTCTCTTGCCACTGAACCCACTCTCATGTTTACACATAAAACCTAGCCTCCTATTGCTCTGATAAGATTAAAACTATCTGAAATGGAGCTTCCACTGGCCTTTTCTTCTTCTCTTCAAATATTCTCAGCACCTTCACATTCCCTCTTTCTTCCTCCAAGCTCTTATTCAGAATTCATCCATTTTCTCATAAATCTTCATTCTATCCCTTGCCACTATCTCTGTCCCATCTTCCTAGAAACATGCTCTAGTCATCACAATTCTAAAAGCATCTCCATGTAGGTATTATTTTAAAATGCAGAATTTTAACATCAGGGAACCTTAATTTTAGCTAAACCCATACAGTGGGTTTGTTCTTCTGTAAGTAAAGAAATTGAATTCCTGGGGCAGCTAGGTGGCGCAGTAGATAGAGCACTGGCCCTGGAGTCAGGAGGATCTGAGTTCAAATCCAGCCTCAGACACTTGACACTAGCTGTGCGATCCTAGGCAAGTCACTTAACCCCAATTGGTTCACAAAAAAAAAGTGAATTTCCAAGTTCATGTTTCAAATTCTGATTGCTAGGAGAATTATAGAAGGTGATTAATAAATGCTTATTCATTGATTCACTGACTGGTTATACAATTATTCACAAAATTAAGCAATAGGAAAGAAACAATTCATTAAGTGCTTACTATGTGCCAGGTGTTGTGCTAAGTAGTGATGTGCTAAAATGATCTTACTTGTAAGCAAAAAGAAACACAGTTTCTGCCTTCAAGGAGCTCACGCTCTAATGAAGGAAAAATTTACAAAAAGAAACTAAAAAGTGAGTGGGGAGGAGATGAATATACCTGACAAAGGGATATAGTTTTGATGTCCAGAGGTCAGATGTAGAGGTGGGAGAGAAATGAAGGCTGGTCAACTGAAGCCCCTCCCCAAAATGGAGGCCTTAGGAGTCACTCATCAAGAAGAGGGTGGGCCAGGCAGAGAGATATTCCAAGGTAAGAAAGCTACAGGCTGCTGAAATGGTTGGAAGTTCTAGGATAAAAAAGCTCTTAGCACTGAAGGAAATTGCAAGATGAGAGAGTAGTTGAGGTATGGTCTTGAAGTCTGGAAGTCAGTAGCAAGGCTTGGGAGAACGAAAAGTATACATGGCCCAAGCCTCTCTATAGAATGGTAGCCCCAGAAAGACCTCACAAATGAAAGAAGGATGTGGGCCTGGCAGAGGGTTATTCCTTGATGAAAAGATTGGAGGGGTGGTTGGACGATCCAGGGTGAGGAGGCCCCAGTTGCTGAGGAGAGTTCTAAAATGAGATAGAAAGTGAGGTATGGTTTTGAAATCCAGACATTAGGTAAGGAGCTAAGAGGGCAAATAGTTTAATGAACTTTCAAAGGATATATACATCTTGCAGCTTATATACCCATTGTGTTATCCAACCAAACACACCTCCTACATTCTTATACTTCCAGTCCAGTCCTCTTTGCATTACATCATGCTTCCTCTAATGCACTTATCTTACAATAGTTTACATTGCATGTATTAGTGTTGGTGTTGTATCTCCTTTACCAGAGAGATAGCATATTTTTATTGAAACTTTATGTTCATATTTCTCGTAAGGGTTTCATACCCAAGATATAGACATCTAAAAGAAACATATGACCAAAAATCATTGTCCAGTAAAGACTTGGCCAAAGGTTATGAACAAACAATACTCAAAAGAACAACAAACTATTAACAACATATTGATTAACAAACATATATTAACAACAACAACAAGCTTCAAATCACTAATAATAAGATAACTGCACATCAAAAAAAAAACCTCTAGTTTCACTAATGTTTTCACTAACTAATAGTTTTACCACACACCTAGAAAGTTAGGAACATTTATAAAAGATGAAATAGTTAATGTTGAAAAGGTGTGGAGAGACAAGAACAGTAATGTATTATTGGTAGTAGTGCATCAGCTTAGAAAGTTTCCACCCTAGGAATTTGCGTACTTTCATGAAATTGTGGGTCTCACAAGTATGTATATGCACATAAATATACATATGCACATACATATCAATGGCACATGCATATATCCATATATATTTGTGTATGTGTGTGCATATATGCTGCATTGTATATGTATATGTATATGTATGTGCATATGCACAGGCATCTATTACATGTGTACATATGGGATAAATTTAACATATCAGAAGGTGCATATACATTGTTGACATCAATTAGTCAATCAATAGGTATTGATTAAATGACAGACACTGTAACAGGCCTTGGGGATACAAAGACAAAGATGTGAGCAAAATATTCACAGATTCTTCAAATCATGGAAGCAGTTATAGAAAATGCAGAAGGGAGTACCATTTTCTCCTTTATACTTGACATTTGTGTGTATGTGTGTGTGTGTGTGTATGAGAGAGAGAGAGAGAGAGAGAGAGAGAGAGAGAGAGATGAAGAAGACACTCCTTTTCAGCAGCATTTTTTTTTTTCAGGAAGATTTCAGCAAGAAAAACACCCAGGCTGTTTTTTGTTTTGTTTTCAGCTTTGAAATATGGAAGAATTTTCCCAAGGACATAAACTGATCAGCAGAAAATTGGGAGTGGGAAGGCTACACAAAAATCCTCATACTGGGTTTTGCTTTCATTTTTGTAGAAGAAAGAAGATGAGGGCAATGTTGAGGCTTGTGTTTCAGGGATGGGGAGGAGGAAAGGATGGATTTAATTGCATTGCTTGCTCCCTGACCCCCTCCCCCAAGCTAGAAAACTTATGACACCAGAGACTGAAACACAAAACATTTTGTATATGTGTATCACAGATACATATATACATATAAGGTAACTCAGAGATAATTTATCTAGCCCAACCCATACCTAAAAAAGAATTCATTCTAAAACTTCTTGGCTCCTGCGTCCACTTTACTATGTGTACTATATATACTATACACACATATGTATATGTGTCTATGAGTATATATTTAACAATACAGTATACACATATATACATATACATACACACATGTAACAAGCAGTTTCATTCTGACCCCACTCTGAGGGTCAGGTTTGTTATATTCCCCTACCCCTACCCCCCAGAATTTTCCAGTACCATGAAAGTGTTGCTACCAATGGTGTTCTCCCTTTCCTAGGAATAAGTGACTAACTCCCCAGTTCCATTTAGCCTCTTAACATCAGATTAGCTTTTACAAAAGAATATTACTTCAAAGATACAGCAAGAACATAGAAACATTTCCCCCAAATCTCAGGACATAATCCCCCCATGTCACCTCAGTACCTGGCAGAGAATGAGATTAGGTTCACAGCTCAGCTCAATTCCTATATAGCAGTAGATGCCCGCCAAGTTCAAAGCTAAAGGCCCCCTTAGGTTAATGTCAGGGTTCCTTTGCTTCTCAGACCTTCCTTGCTGGGCTGGTTGCAATATCTGGCCTGTAATTCTGTACTCTAAGATCCCCATGACTTGAGCTCCTGTACTGGGGACTACTCTCTCTGAATCTATAATTTAAAAAGACAAATCTAAGACCAAAATCCCAAACTCATTTCTTGGGTCCAAAGGACCTGAAGAAGTGGGAGGGGAGATGCATTTAAAACCTCCCTAATCCTCCTTACTACATAATATTCCCTACTGTAAGTAAAGAAATTCTTTACAACTTTATGCAAATGCAGAGAGGAAAAAAAGTGTGACTTGCTGAGTTTCAAGCATCCTAATGATGAAGAAAGTTCCAACCATGTATGCAAAGGAAAAAGGCTGCTCCCAAAACAACACAAAATGGCCACATACCTGCCATTTCTACTATCTTCCCAAAGCAGGTCCCTGAGCATCCCCCACACAGATGATGTCATCCTAGCTGATCTGGCAATTAACCAAACCCCAATTACATATATAGGTTTAGGTATAGTTGTGTGTGTGTGTGTGTGTGTGTATGTGTATGTATATATCTATACATATGCACATATATATACTATTATTAAAGATATTAAAACTTAAAACTTCACTGTGGTTTTTGGAATACCATATGCATACATACATATATATATTTTGAACATATTCACATGCATATGTACATATACATGTATGTGTGTATATATACATGCACACAAATTAGTGTATGTATACATATACAAGTGTGTATATGCATACATGCATGGACAATTGTGAGAGGGACTAGATTTTTTATTTCATTCATGTAAACTAGATATGTCAAATTCACTGCCTGTAGGCTACATGCTGCCCACAACACTCACCAGCCAAAATAGATTAATATGTAATTAACGTAATTGGGAAATATTTTTAAAAATAAACTATAAACAATATAACAAAGATAATGTTAATTCGTAATTTTTCTAAGTCAATATGTAACCCATGGCATTTTGTTTCTATGTGAGTTTACACCATGAGGTAAGTAGTTTCCTTCTACCAATGAAGACAAGCCCCTGTTCCATAGTTTCTAGTACAGAGCTACCTGAGACACTGAGAACTTATGTGCATGAGGCAAGGTTTCACAGCTAGTAAATATCTGACTCAAGATTCGAGCCTAGGTCTTCTTGGCTTCAAGTCCTATATCCTATCCACTGCACTATATTTCCTGTCATATGAATAATATAAAGTCATTTGTTGATATTTAAGAAAAAAAGCTGCTTCACAAATAAAACTCCTAAAGTTTTTTTTTAATGTGTTATACTGTCTCCCCATCTCCCCAACTAGACTGAAACATAAATTTAGCTCTCGTGACTAAATTGATTGGTTTGTTGAGTTCACCCTGCTTAATGGAAAAAAGAAATCAGTCAAAAAATTTATTTGTCATTATGTAGAAAATCCCTCCAAAACTGATTCTTTGACTGTTTTTTTTTCTCTTTCCAACTGGTTGAGCTGACAAAACATGGACCCAGCCTATGACTAACAGAGAAGACGCTAACTTTAATATGTTCAAAGGATTCCAAACCCCAAAGTAATCATAATGTCTCTAGCAGATTTATTTTAAAATGCTTCAAAATGCCTGTATTTTGCCTATGGGTTTTAAATTCAATTTAAAATATAATTTATCATCTGCATTGCAACACACCCAATGGAAAGCAGTAATAACTAATGCTGGGGAAATGGTATAAACAAGGAGAGTGCATTTCAGATGCCATCCAAGCTGCTAGAACATGTGAAATACAGGATAGATTAGAATGTGGTTTCACTTAAGGTAAGTGAGGCTTTTTGAATTAGGCAGCTTAAATTCAGTAGCAGAAAAGATTGAGACTGTCAATGACTTATACCCCTGGTTAGAATCAGAAATTCTCAACCACTATCAATCTGATTGCCTCCATACCTTACAGTTTTCCTTGGATTTTTCAGCTCCCTATATTCTGTTCTTGCTGTCCCCACTGTCCTTTATCTTGGTTCTCAGCCTTTCCTAAGGTGATTTCTGGTATAACTGCCTGGGGAGGGCACTGCAAAATCCCACCTCTGACAATTATTGTCTGTGAAATCCTCCAGAAGTTACCCAACCTCTCTCAGCCCCATTTAGCTCATCAGTAAAATGAGAAGGTTAGACTTGTCACTCTGACTAAATGGCCTTTGAGCTCCCATTCAGCTCTAAAGCTATGATCATATAAGGCAAAAGCAACTGATTTGGATGTTGAATATCTATATTCCAGTCCCCACTCTTTAATTTACTAGCTGTGTGACCTTGGGCAGATTATTTCTCTTCCTTAGCCCTCAGTGTTCTCATTTGTAGAATGAAGTGGAGTTGGGAAAGAGGGTCTAGCTATATTCTTTTTAATTCAGCTCCCCAGATAGCTATAGCCCAGTGAAGATTTATCATCTTGTTCCCTTTCTTCTCCTTTAAGTAGTAGTTGTTGTTCAATCATTTCAGTTGTGTCTGGCTCTTCATGACCCCATTTAGAGTTTTCTTGGCAAAAACACTAGAGTGATTTACCATTTCCTTCTCCAGCTCCTTTTGCAGATGAGATGAGGAACTGAGCAAACAGGGTTAAGTGACTTGTCCAAGGTCACAAAACTAATGTGTCTGAGGCTGTATTTGAATTCAGGAAGATGAGTCTTCCTGACTTTAGGCTCAGTACTCTATCCACTGTACCACTTAGATGCTCCTTCAATTTTATTCAATAAGCATTTATTATCTTAAGCAAGTATTCAAAAATTCCTGTTTACTCTTCCTTGGGGTGGGTATGCATTAGGGAAGGATATAGACTTATTCAGTAGCTCAGTCAGGTGGCTTCTGCCCCAGCTCAGATGTACCCCAGACCTGATATAACTGTGTCTTGAGCATGACACTGCGAGGGGAAAGATTAGTTTGCTGTATTTAATGTATTCACATAGACAACATAAATAAAGACCTTCATGAACAGTTGCTCAATTTGCTGGAATAGTGGGCCTGACTCAATATCATCAAGTAGGGGAAGCTTAATACCATATATGAAAAGATGAAGAAACCCTGTCCACATTCTCTCTACCCCAGGGCAGAGCTCTGGCCACTAAACTCCTAGGGGATCATGGTCTCAGGTGGGGCAGGGCTACCACTATTTCCTCAGATAATTATCAGGCATTTGTCAGCCTAGCAACATTCTTTTGTAAACTACACTCAGTAGCTAGACTTAGGAGAATTTGCCCTACCCACTTTGTGAATCTCTATCCCTGGGGCATATTTGGTAAACATTTACCAAAGTGCTTCAAGGACTTCTAAGGACAATATACTTTGTCATCCTGAAGTGTGTGCCACCTTGAGCCCTTACACACCTGGAAGCATAGCTACAGACAAAACCCAGGACTTTACCTAGTATAATCTAGTATAATTTTCCATTAAAATCCAGCACATTTTTATCCATCTGAAACATTTTCACTACCAATGGCCCTTCCTCGTAAAAAATCTATATTTAGATTTAAAACACTGATTTCCTCCTTCTCACTGCATGTTCCTCTTACCTCTAGCTCCCTTCTCTCTGGTTTCAGATTCCATCCCTTGGTGGGCAGAGGTAGGTCTCCAATAGATGATTTAGATGTTTTATTCATGCATGGTAAGAAGCAATGTATGTGATGGAGGAGATGAGAGCTGGACACTTAACTTCTCAAGGCTGCATTATACCCAGAAGCTTATGCATATGACTGCAAGTTCAACATTTAGCACCCAAGTAAAATTCTTCCAAAGGTGCCCTTTCCTGGGGCTACCGTTTCCAGGAACACCCTGGTCATTTTTTCTGAGAAGAAGGGAAGCTATAATTTTATCTGTTTATAAACCATGTTCTCTTCTCCTATTATAAGTATTTAAGAAATGGACCATTGAGCACCAAACATTACAAAGAAAAGGAAACATTTGCAAACATTACAATTAAAAAGAAAAGGAAAACATTTTGAAGTCTCCACCAGACTCCCCATCACTACCACCATCACAACAACACACATATGCTGACAACAGATCACTCATTCTTGTTTCACTAAGATAGACCTTGAAAATGTAAATCACTCAGTTTAGCCTTTGGATAAGGGGTCCACTTCTAATGATAGCACAGCCATTCTTCCAATCATTCGATCTCAAAACCTCAATCATTCTTGACTCTTCCTTCTCCTTCCTCCCCTATATCTAATTGATTTTCTAGTCCTAGGAATTTACCCTGTAAATTATCTCCCATCTTTGTCCTCTTCTTTCCCTTCCCATTGCCACCATTGTAGAGCAGGACCCCCTCACTGCTCACATAGTTGATAGTTACAGTCTTTTGAATTGTCTGCCTTCCACCACATAATAATTACTTCACACCATGCTAAAGTCATCTCTCTAATGAGCAAATGTAACTATGTAAAAAATTCAATGATAGCTTGTTTTTTGGACTAGATCTGTGATTTTCTCCATTTAAAAAAACTCTCAGAATTGCAACAGATTGGCTACTAATAATCTTAAAGAATTTCTTGGGGCACTGAGAAATTAAATGACTTACCTAAGGTTACACATCCATTAAAGGTGGGGCCTGAACCTAGGGTTTTATTTTGTTTTTTATGCTAAGGGAAGCTCCCAGTTCCCTAACCATTATGCCATGGCTACCCTCCCTACCTCTTTTTTTTATTTTTAAAATAAATTTTATTGATTTTGGGGGGTTTCTTGTAGCATCAAATTTCTCCTAGTATCCCTCCTCATCCCCTTCCCAAGAACCATTCCACACACAAAAAAATAATATTTTTAAAGAAAAAGAAGAAAAATAAATAAAACTAGAAAATACATTAGAAAAGTCTGAAAATATGTGCAATGCATCACTCCAATATACCTCACACATTTGCAATGGGATGAGCTAAAGGTGGCAACTCATGTCTTTTATTTGGAGCCATGCTTATTCTTTGCAGTTTTGCAACTTTCACTTTCAATTGTTTTGTGGTTGCTCTGCTTGTTGTTGTAATCATTGTATATGTTGTTTTCTTTTCTTTACTTACCTCACTCTGCATTGGTTCTAATCTTTCCATTCTCCATATTCATGGTATTCATTCTTTCTTTTTGGGGGGCAGGGAGGCAATGTGGTTAAGTGGTTGAGTGGTTAAGCTTGTAAAGGTAGGAAGGGCCAGATTATTAAGGGCTTTGAATGCCAAACAGAAAATTTATATTTGATCCCTTGATACTTTAGAAATCTTAAAGTAGATGTATAATGAATGGTAAATAACATGCTTTTTTTATCCATCTGAAACATTTTCACTACCAATGGCCCTTCCTCGTAAAAAATCTATATTTAGATTTAAAACACTGATTTCCTCCTTCTCACTTCATGTTCTTCCTCTTACCTCCAGCTCCCTTCTCTCTGGTTTCAGATTCCATCTCCTGGTGGGCAGAGGTCACATAGCTAGTAAGTATTAGTTGTTTCTTACAGTACAGTAATATTCCATTATGTAGCCCTTCTCCAATTGATGGGTATCTGCTTCATAAATTATTTTCTCCTTTTATGCTATTTTTGGCTCTACTGACTTGTGATCCTAGGTAAGTCACTTAACATTTCTGAGCTTCACTCACTTCATCATTAAAATGAGAAAGTTGGACTATATAATGTAAATATCTCTTCCAGCTCTAATACCTTTGCAACTTATTTGTATATATATGATTATTCCCTTCTAGGCTTAACTTTCATGAAGGGACAGTCATCTAAGTGTTTTACTCCACTACTCACCAAAGCCTAACATCATTCTGCACAAAATACATGCTTTATAAATATTTGCTGAAAAGAAAGCTTAATCATCACCCAGCAGATATGATCCCTCCCTCTCCCCCAACCATCTCCTAAATTCATGGTGCTCTAGGGCAAACCAGATATCTCCAACCACGGGGCATTCATAGCACAGCAACCTTGTCTCCTCTTGTTTTTGGCCAATCCCAATTTGTTCCTAGCCCAAAAGAAGGGGGGGGGGCCCTTTAGGGCTTGGCAAGAGAATCTCTCCATTTTCTATCTTCTTTTCCAGTTTGGAAGGTGGTCTTCCCCTCTGGTATCTTTTTTGCATTCAAAAATGTAATTCAGTAATGCCACTTTTGCAGCTGTACAGACACATCCCATGAATCGACTCAATAAAAGGAAATGTTTCCTTTGTACTTGGCTGTGCTTTGCTCATAGCATTTGGGATTTTTCCCTTTCTGAATTAATAAAACATAGAAAATTCAGATGGCAGCATATGGTGCCTTCCATGGAAACATTCCAGATAAATTATTGAGGATATCTGCAATCCAACTCTGCTTTAGTAAACAACCAAAAAGTATATTTTCGATTGTCAATGTATAGTCATCGGGATTTTTTTTTTTATTATTCTTGTGTTTTGCTGCGTTTTCAATACTTAAAGTGCTTAAAATTAGCCCTGAATATAATCAAGGAAAACAAAGCATGTTATTTACCATTCATTATACATCTACTTTAAGATTTCTAAAATATCAAGGGATCAAATATAAAATTTTCTGTTTGGTATTCAAAGCCCTTAATAATCTGGCCCTTCCTACCTTTACAAGCTTCTTGCACCTTACTCACTTACCCCACATTCCCCAAGTACCCTGCAATTCAGTGCCACTGGCCTCAATGTTATTCTTTGCACAAGAAACTCCATCATCCAACTCCATGCATTTTCACTAGCTGTCACCCCTGTCCTGAAACTCTGCCTCCTCATCTCCATCTTTGGATTTCCCTTGGCTTCCTTCAAGTCTTAGCTGAAATTCCACATTCTTCAAGGAGCCTTCTCTGGTTCCCTTTAATGCTAGTGTCTTTCCTCTGATATCATCTCCAATTTATCCTGTATATATTATGTTTGTCCGTAGTTATTTGCATGTTTTCTCCACCATCAGACTACAAACTCCTTGAGAGCTGGGACTGTCTTTTGACTTTCTGTCTCCAGCACTTAACATAGTATATACCACATAGAAATGTATTTAATAAATAGTTATTGACTAACTGAAATGACTATATCCACATATGTCTTATTATAGCCATAGATAAGCACCAGTACTTCACACAATTTTATGCTGTTATGTAGCCAGACTTCATAGTAGACTAGCTAGTCGTTGATGCCTAACCTTCCAATTTCAAGATAATTATGTGCAACATCCCACCCATAATTCAATTCTTCTGGATGTCCTTTCTCCCACTGAGGGTTACAACTTCTACCTTCATAAGAAGACTATAGCCAAGCAGGTCTGATAGCCATGAACACATGGCAAAAATCTCTGGAGCCTTATGTTATTGAGGTATCACCTGCTTCCACTATAGCATTCAGATCCACCTACTTTGATCAGTTTAACAAAGTGAATTGCAGAGGGATTAGGTCACTTACCAAAGTTTGGCGGGAATCTTATGAAAAAGAGATGAGATTTCAACTCCTGTTCTCTGGCTTCTGGGCATACTTACCCAGAAGTCACAGAATTTTTGAACATAGTGATTAAAAGCTTACTTAGACTCTGACAGAAATAATATATTTTTGATATTTTGAGGTATCTGTAATGTCACTGATAATAGCATTTCTTTTACCAGTGCATATTGCAACCAATCAACCCCTTCTTATCCTGCCTGATTCTCCCCCATAACCCTCCTACAAAAGCCTCCAAAGTGCTGGAGGCCTTCCTCTAGTTCTTTTAATATTTCATGAATGCTGGTGAAGAACTTATGTTGGCCATCTGTTATGGCTCATTTTCCCTGCACAACTGGCCCAATCTCCTTTTCTGGTCATAAACATAATGTCTTTTATGCCACTTTTTGAATACAAGTCATTCTTAGTATGAGAGACAATATGGCACACTGGACAGAATGTTAGTTTTGGATCCAGAAGTTATAGGTCCAAATCCTAGCCCTGCCACTTACTACCTAGGTGACCTTCAACAAGTCACTAAACTATTCTGGGCCTCAGTTTCCTCTACGAGGAAATGTAACAAGAAGATGTTGGATTAGATGACTTCCAATGTCCCTTACAGCCTTAAACCCATAATCCTGAGGCAGCAAGCATGTGCTGGTTCATGTTCCCAGGGCCAGGATTGCTATATTATCCCCACAGGCCCTGAGGAGTTTGTGGGTCTCTTTTCTAAAGATATAAGCGTGAACCACCACAGCTATATTCTGCCCTCAATTAAGTGCCAGACACTAGCACCCCAGTTCCATTTAATCATGTAACGTCAGTTAGCTTTTACAAAGGTACATTTCCTTCAGAGATATAATAAGAACACACATACAAATATTTTTCCCAAGCCCTTAGATCCACACTCCTCAGCTCAGTGTGTCTATAACATTGGTCCCACCAAATTCACTCCCAGATGCAACCTGACTGTTGGATGAACCAATATCATTTCAGCTTCTCCTGACCTAAGTTCCAAAAGTTACTCTTAAAGGTTACTCTTTGCTCCTCAGACCTTACTGCTGGGTTGACCACAAAACCTGGTATGTACTCTGACTCTCAAATTCCTGTTGCTCACTCCCCTGACTTTTTAAAACTCACTCTCTCCACCTAGAGCAGAAGTAAACAATTACAGAGCCCATAGACCAAGATTTGTTTCTCAAAAGGGAAAAGGCCTCAGTTTGCGAGGCAAGAGCA
This sequence comes from Vombatus ursinus, assembly GCF_900497805.2. Classification (NCBI taxonomy): domain Eukaryota; kingdom Metazoa; phylum Chordata; class Mammalia; order Diprotodontia; family Vombatidae; genus Vombatus; species Vombatus ursinus. Next base: position 8,410,847 of record NW_020948840.1, on the reverse strand, counting down.
TGACAGAAGCCAACTAAGGTCTTTGAATGTCACTGAAGTCTATCCAAGACCCTCCCATTTATCATCTGGTGAACCAAAACTAATTTCAAAATATCTAAGCATTCTCTATGGTCCCTCCAAGAAATTTCCCTTACATAACATCACAACTTTTCCAGAAGCAGGCTCCTCAGTCTTGTCATGTGAAGAGATACTATCTGAGGTATTCTACACATGCACAGACTCCTGATACACTAATACGCTTATAATTATAGTAGTATATGATTTACTGCTATGTAGAAGGCAACACAGCTGTGGTTTCAGACACATGGCAAGTCAGATTTCAATCTGGCATCACCATAAGATTGCAGAAAGAAAAAAAAATAAACAAACAAACTTCCTGGACCAAATCAACAAGTTACCACACTTAATGATGATAAAAACAGTCCCTGCCCTCAAGGAACTTTTATGTTCATTGCTATGGTAAAGGTAAGGGCGTGACCCTTGTCCTCAAGATGGCAAAACAAATTCTACCTATTTCACAATTTTACTTAAGTTTGTCCCCACATTTCTATATCTATTTGATTGTCTAATAAGAAATCTAGAAAGGAGAAAGTTGGGATTTTTTTAATATTTTTCATGACGAGTCATGGCTGCATAGAGTATGTCCATAGAATTTGAGGATAAAGTCAGAAAGGTCACCTTTTGAAATTGAAGCTAATAAGGATCAATGTAAAAATGAGTGAGATTAGCCATCTGAAGAATTAACTCACCCTAAAAGACAGCATGTAAATGGATTCCTGATAAGATTAAAGATCTTTCAAAACTTCTTGAGGGAGCCACCAAATTAAAACATACCTTGTCAAAAAAAAATTTTTTAAAGCAATGATACACTCAGTTTTACTAAAAGCATATGCAAAATAATGTCATTCTAAGTGAAGAATAAACAGTATAACATAACAGATAAAGCCAGCCTTGGAGTCAGAAAGCTCTGGGTTGAGCCCTGCCTCTGGCACGTAATATCTGTATGACCTTGGGCAAGTCATTTAACCTTTCAGTGACCTATACAACCCACTAAGACCAAACATTACAAAGGAGTTGGATTGTCTTCATTGGAGCAGGGAGCTTCCCCCCAACATTTTCTCCACCCTGTTGAAATTGCAGGTCTTAACTAAAACACACAGAATCCAAACACAAAAGGAGCAGACTGCATAGTCTTCAAAAAACAGAGGAAAAGGTAAAGATGTGCGAGTGTTTCTCCATCATTCTTCCAGAGAGCAGGTGCCCCAAGCAGCCAACACAAATATCTAGTCCACTTGGCAGTTAAAGTTTTATGGCAAAAAAGGTGCCCCAAGAAGATACTGAGGCTGTTTGTAGCTTAGGGATAAAAGCCCTAAAGCTCCTCTATCTCCCTTTGTTCTGGCTCACCAAGCAACCTTCTGTTATTAATTTGGCTTTCCAAGGGAATGTGCTGACCAGCCAACAGAAATATCTGGTCCACTCAGCAGTTGCAGCTCCCACTGTAGATTACATAAACTGGCATTCTGGTTTATTAGCCAGCCTTGTGATTTTGATTTGTAGGAATTGTTTCCCAGAGATTGGATACCTTTACATGGAACTGGGGACCAAGACCCTTGACCCTGAGCTGACCCTGCCAGGGGTACTACTGGCTTAAGAGGTCCAGCAGGAGCAGCCCTGCTACATGTTCACCCATCATCTTTTTAATTGCAAAAATCCTTAGTTGTTATCTCCTAGGTCTCTCAGTTGATAGCTATGTGACCTTGGGCAGAGAATTTCAGCTCTCTAGACCTCAATTTTCTCCAATAAATTCAATAAGTACTTGTTAAGCACTATGACATACCAGGCACTATGCAAAGAGCTAAATAAATAAATATAATAAGAAAGACAGTGCCTTCCCTCAATGAGCTTATACTCTAAAAGGGGAGATTAAAAAAAGGAGGTGAGAAAGGAGAGGGGGATGGGACACCAGGGGATACACAGAATGGGGCATTTTGTTCCATGGAGTTGAAACCAGGCAGGGTAACAAATGTGAAGTGGAGTGACGTGAGAATATAGTTTCTACCCTCTAAAGGAAGGCTTTGGAAGGAGTTTGATATTCTACTCCCCTCCAACACAGGGGAGAAGAGTCTGAAAGAGGTGGCATCAATCAAGACCTGAGATAACAGCATAGTAGTGAGTTTAAAAGTGATGAGCTTGTCCTGGGAGGGGCATCTTGTTCTGTGGAGCCGAAACCAGGCTGGGCAGCAGATGTATCATCTGTAAAATGATGGAATTACACTAAATGATTAATAAAGGAACCAGAAACAGACAAATTTCTAATGCCAAGGGGGAAGAGAAAGACACCAGGCTGTTTCTTCAATTCTGAATATCCCCATCTGTGTGGCTTGAAGTGTTAAAGAGAAATAACAGGATAGAAGGAAGAAGAACTCCTAGAAAAATGAGTAGGGAATGATTTCCTAAGACAAACAATGTCAATATTTTAATACATGAAGATGTAAAATGTGAAAGGAAGTTAAAAAACATGTACACAAGAGTACTATTCTATCAAATCCAAACAGTGTTTTTTAAGATGCTGGGGTAGATGAGCTTCACTGATGTTTATTTCCAAACCTAGCTGTCAGAAGCTTGTCAGTCCCTAAAATCAACCATTCGGTAATAGCAGTTCATCACAACACAAGCTGACAGATCATACCACATTTTTAATATTAAATCTTTCAGAGCTTCACACCCAGGCACTGCATAGGGGTCAAAAACCTGCCCTCTCTGTAAATAGGCTTAGCTGCACAGCTTTTCCATGCCCCAGAAGCAGGACACCCAGAATTCTCACTTCCTCATTGTGGGTATTGAGAGGAAAGAAAGGAAAAAAGCTTCAGGTGCTCAGGAGAGGGTAGAGTTATTTATGATTATGGTGATTGTGGTTGAAGATAAGAAGGTGGGCACTTTGACTTCCTAATCTCTTCTAATCAGATACAAATGCTGGTCAAACCAAAAAGGAAATCATGGTACTAGGGAATTTAAGATATGATTTTATAGCACCAAGTTTTTCTTTCCTTTTCTTTCTTTCCTTCATCCTTTCTTCTATCCTTTTTTTTGTGTGGAGGAATAAATGTGGGGGGTGAGGGAAGCTATTCACATCAGAACATCAATCTAGGTGTGTTCTGTACTCATACAATGAATGTTCCATTTTAAGGGATAGGTCATTATTATAAAGCAACCACATGACATGAATCTGATCTAATGTACAGGAGTACTTAGTTATTTAGTCAGTTACAACATAATGGAATGGATAAAAGGAAGATAGATCATCTTTGTGCATCTTTGCCAAAATGAAAACGCCAGTGTTGATGGCAAAGGAGCCCCTGAACTGAACCTTGAAGTAGGAGCAGACTGACTTTCCTATTGAATAATTGAATAAGAGGTTAAACCTATAAAAAAAAATAAGGCAACTATGTACAAGGGACAAAATTGGAAAACTCAAGTTTACAAATGCTCGTGAACGAAAATTTCAGTAAACTTTGAAGTTGGGATTTCAATGCCTGTCAGAATGAAAGCATAGCTTGGAGGCTTTGGGGTGTAGAAAAATTGAATCACATTGTATTGTGTTGATCTCACTGGTAGGTGAAGGGCATGTGGGTGAGAGATCCTGCAAACTCAGATTTCAAACAGTACATGTTTGTTCCAGACTGATTGCAGGGAGGCAACACAGTGGAAAGAATGCTGGGTTAGGAAAACATTGGGCTGGGAAGTTGAAGATCTGGTTTCTAGTCCTAAGTCTTCAATTACTAGCTATGTAACCCTAGGCAGGTTATTTCAACTCTCTGGATTTCAGTTTTCTCATCTATAAAATGATGGAATTGTACTGGATGGTTATTAAATAACTTATTTTTATCAAGCACTACAAGATTTACAAAACACTTTCCTCTGTGAAGAAGGTACTACCAGTATGTCATCCCCTTTTTTATGGATGAGGAAATCATGGCTCTTAGAGGTGACATTACTTGACCAGGATTACACAGACCTCTTGGCTTTAGTTCTAGTATTCTTTCTTCTATAACATTTTGCGTCTGAGAGAAATGAGGTCCCTTAGAAGTGTATATCCTCTAACCTCTGAGTCTAACTTCATTTAGTTGGAAAAGGAATTTGGAAAACTCACTGACTTTCTCAGTGCTTACACCTAACAGTCAAGAGCATATTTTCACAGTATGTAAAACTAAGAAAATTCTCAGGATATAAACCTCTATCCCCTGGGATGAGGTAAAGGTGGTTAATCTGGTTATATCTTCTTCTGAGTCCTGAACAATGCATCTCTGTCCACCTGGTGCTTAATCTGAGAAAACTTGGGGGTGGCATTGACTTAGAATGAAGTACCCTAACAGATCCTGACAATTAGGTTATAGTTCCAAAGGGAAGAAATGCTTGATTCCATTCTAGGAAGGAAGGAAGGAAAGATACTAAAGTAAAGATGAAGTTTGTTATTGTACCTTATTCCTAATTTTGGATTTGTACATCCATCTTAAGCTCACAAATAAATCCTGAAATTAAAAAAAAATCAATCAGTCTATTAGGAAGTATTTATTAAGCATCTGTTATTTTTTAAGCACCATAGTAGACACTAGAAATAATAAGCCAAGCAGTGGACAAAAGCAAAAATGGCTCTTGCCTTCAAGTTGCTTAGAGCCTGGCCTGGGGGGAGGGTAAGTAGGGGGGACAACATGTAGACAAACAAGAAGGCACCAAAAAAACCCCATAAAGTATGATTTTTGAGTGGAAGGCACTAGTAGAAAATGAGGGGGAGGGAAAAATAAAGAAAGGCCTCATGTAGAAGGTAATGTTTGAGTATATCCTTGAAGGAATCTAGGGATTCTGAGAAAGGGAGGTGAGAAGGAAATGCATTTCAGCCAAGGGGTGAGAGACTAGCCAGTCCAAAAGGTATTGGCAGCCCAAAGCATTCAAATCTCCTACTGGGAGCATTATAATAAATGCTAGTTGAAAGGAATAGAATGGAATGAAATTGAATTGGAATGTTTGTACAATGGAAGAGAAGTGGTCCAAGTTGCTAATCACTAACTCAGAAAGACATCCCAATCATTTCTGAAAAAAAAAAAAAAACATATATAGGTATATGTGTGTGTGTGTGTATGTATATATATGTGTGTGTGTGTGTATATATATATCTCAAGCTAAGCAGTCAATAGCCTGGAAACTTTACAGAATTGGGCAGTAAAGAAAAGACTTACTTTTTCCTGGAGAAAGCACCAGTGGTAAAGGCAACTAGTTGGAATAGTGGATAGAGTGCTAGACTTGGAATCAGAGAAACATATGTTCAGGTCCTGCCTCAGATATATACTATTTGTGTAACCCTGAGCAAATCACATAACCTTTCTTATTCTGGAAAATGGGGTATTAATGTTGTTATCAAATGAGACAATATATTTAAAACTCTTTGCGAACAGAGAGAAAGAGGAGGAGAATAAGAAGAAAAAGAAGAAATAAAAAGATTGTCATTCCTCTACCTCCCAGAAAAATAAGTAACTCTCCCACAGAGAAGCAACGATTGCCCTATAGTCCCCCATCCCCTGCCCCACTCCACCTTCCAGAAGAAAAGAAATCTATTATAGAGAAACCTATTATAAAGTTAGGGCAGGCCTAAGCTGCTGTTCTCTTGTTTTCCTAGAAGGGAAAAGAGAATAACATCAAGAGGATAGACGCCCGAAGTCCTGAATCTTTAAACTCCACATACTAAGGCAAGTCTAATCAAGTTGCATGCCTTCATGTGCTTCTAACACAGCTCATATGGTATCTTGCTAGAATCCAAGTCAGAATCTCGGCTTTTCCTCCTTTACCTCACAGAATTGTAAATGTTATCTCCTGCATTCCTACTTCTTCCAGCAAAGGAACTGATTTTGAATCAAAGGGGTCCAACATTGTAATAGTAATCATCCTTAATCCAGTCTACATGACTCATTGGTGATAACATTTTGAAGCAATGGTGATTCTACTAAGTTTGTGAACATAAAGTTATCCCTTTAATGCATAATCCATTGAGTATCATCCCAGTATTGATGTAGGTCAATTAGGGGAAAGAATTCCTCTCTATCCCCATTTGAATAGCTAGAAGGTGTCAGTTATTAACTCTAAGAGGAAGAACCAGACATGGGAGCAATCTTAAGAACCAGGGATAGGGAGAGTGACAGAACCAGAGAAGGGAAGCAGCCTGGTGGCAAAAGCAAAGGTGAACATATGACTCATGGTTAGAAGAGACCTTGGAGACTACAAACTAGTCCAAACTCCTCATTTTACTGATGAAGAAATTGAGGTCCAGGAAAGTGATATGATTTGCCTAGCAGCACACAGATGGAAGGTAGCAGAGGAGGAATTTGACCTATGGACCCCTGACACCAAGTCCTATAATGGACTTTCCATAAGATCTGAGAACGTGGATCAAATTCCATTGTTGAACTTGTCTCATCAGTCACTATGGTATGAGAGCAATAGAATTTTCATCAAAAAATAAAGGCAGCTAGGTGGTAGAGTGTATAGATCCCCAGACCTGGAGTCAAGAAGACCTGAGTTCATATCTAGCCTCAGTCACTTACAAGCTATGTGACCCTAGTCAAATCACTTAATCCATAGCTGCCTCAGTTTCTTCATTTGTAAAATGTGGATAATAATGGCACCTACTTCTCAGTCTTTGTGAGCATAAAATAAGCTAATATTTATAAAATACTTTGCAAAATTTAAAGTGTTGTATAAATGTAAGCTAGTAGTAGTAATGATAGCTACCTTTAATTGCTATATAAGCATAAGCTATGTGCATTATACAAGTGCTAGCTGTTAATAATAATATCAAGAATTTATGTAACACTTTAAGGTATGCAATATGCTGTGTATAAGTTATTTCACCTATACCTCCTCACAATAACTCTGTGAAATGGGTACTATTATTGGTTCCATTTCATAGATGATAAAAATGAGACCAAGAGAAAGTGACTTGCCCAGGGTAACACAATCAATAAGTATTTAAGGAATGGTTTGAGCTTAGGTCTTCTTCAATCTAAGTCCATCACACTCCCCACCCTGCTATGGGACTGACAACCATCATCATCTCTTCATCAAACACACACACACAAAATACATTTTTTATAATGAAATTCATCAAGATCCATATTACATAAATTTTCTTTGCAGAGAACTTTATCAGAATATTTATATTCAATTAATAAAATAATTACACTTGCAAAATATGTTTGTAATACTGTTAGCTTAAGTGATTGTTAGTAAAGTATACAGTGTGGCATACTATTTAATAGGTTACAGCCCATTGGGTAGGTGTGAATGACTTGCAATCCATACCTCTGGAAGGAGGGAATACTCGCATTGAGTGTTTCAATGTAATATGGAAGAAGAAGCTTCATCATGGACAAAATAATTTCCTTTATGAGAAGTGACATGCGAAATTATGTTAAAGATTTCCCAGAAATCTATTCAAACCCCCTAATTTCTATTACCTTCCATTTTCTAACTCTCAAGCAACATGCTTGCAAGGAATTAAAATTGAATGAAGAACTGTATCTTCATAATTTGTTGGATCACAAATACCAACAAGTTAAACACAAGTCCCACCACAGAGGAGAAAAGTGTTCAGTTATATCAAGAGAATATACCCTCTCAAATAAGTTGCATCTGGCTATTTTCAGAAATGGTTGAAAGTATAGTTTCTGCTATTTCTTTGTTTAAAGCTTTTATTACAAAAGCCCTTTGTTAGTTGTATAATTCACATTTGCACAGAAGTGATCCAGATGTATTTTAGAGGCTATCTTTTAACTGAGCTGTATGATGATTATAATCAAAGATATGAAGAAGGATGTACTCTTTTTGGAAACCAAAAGAATGTCCTTCCTGCTCTCCTAGGATGGATTCATCTGCAATCTGCTGACTAAAAAAAAAAAAAAAAGATTGTTCCTGATTCGTAGATTCATAGACTATTAGAGATGAAGTGGACCATAGAGAACATCATGTCCAACCTCCTCATTTAACAGATGAAAAGACTTATGCCCCAGTATTTAAGTTAATTGCCCAAATTTATTCACCTAATGAATTGAAGAGGTAGGACTGAAAACTAGTTCTCCTGCCTACTGGGTTATGAGCCTTTCCATCAAGTCAAAAATTCCACTACAATTTGAAGGCCCTCTCTAATTCTACCAAAATTCTACTAGTACAATGATAGAGTGATCCCAACTCTTTCACCCAGAAATTCCCAAGTAAAGCAACCAGAGTACTGGGTGTATGTAAAAGGGAAGGGAAAAATGGAGCCTAAGAGTGCTTAACTTAGTGATTTGGTCATAGATAATTCTCTCAAATCCTCTCTGACTCTAAACCCCCTTCCTTTGCATTTTTTATTAGTTCCTTTGATATTCTTAATTTTTTGTTCTTCCAAATGAATTTTGTTATTTTTTTCCTAATTCAGTGTAATAATCTTTAAGTAATTTAATCGGGATGGCATTGAATATATAAATTAGTTTAGGCTAAATTGTCATTTTTATTATATTGGTCTTGCCTATCTATGAACAATTAATATTTCTCCAATTATTTAAATCTGATTGTATTTATATAAAAAAAGTTTTTTATAATTTTGTTCATATAATTCCTGGGTTTGTTCTGGTAGGTGTACTCCTAGGTATTTTATACTTCTAGAATTATTTTAAATGGGGTATCTCTTACAATCTCTTTATGTAGGGTTTTGCTTGTGATACATAGGAATGCTGATGATTTTTGTGGATTTGCTTTATATCTTGCTACTTTGCTATAATTATTAATTGTTTCAACTAACTTTTTAGTTGAGTCTTTGGGATTTTCCAGTACATCATCATATTGTCTGCAAAAAAATATAGTTTTATTACCTCATTCCCTATTCTGATTCCTTCTATTTCTTTTCCTTACCTTATTGCTCTATGGATGGTAAATATTAAGGTGTGGACATGGTGCCTATGAAGGGTGATATAGGACTGGGGGGTAGTGAATGGGTATAGTAGTCATGAGGAGGGAAGAAGTGATCATAGGGGTTTATTCTCGTTTTTGTCTTTCCCTTCACCCTTGCCATCTCCTAATAACGGAAATCCCTGGCTGCCACCAGAGTTAAGAAGCAGCAACTGAAGTTGGAATAATTGAGGAAATAACCATCAATATGTAAAGGACTTCATAAGTCAGGGACTAACTATTAATTCCACACTTTATTATGACAAGTAGAGACATAGTAGATACAAGATCAGCCTTAAAGTCGAGGCTCAGGGTTCAAGTCCTCCCCCTGACCCATAAAAGCTATGTGAGCATGGTCAAATCAAGTTCACTGTTCTGGGGAACTCTCAACAACTATAGTAAGAAAAGAGAGATCTCCTATGTACCAAAATACTTATGATAGCCCTGTTTTGTAAAGCAAAGAATTGGAAACAAAGTTTCTGTGCATTAAGTAGGAAATAGATGAATGTTGTGGTAAATGAAGAAAAATAAAATATTAATTTGCTATAAGAATTGATGGAAATGAAGACTACAGAGATACTTGCTTGAGAAGACTTATATGAACTAATACAAAGCCAAGTAAGCAGAAACAGAAAATCAATATACACAATGATTAAAACAATGTAAGTGGAAAGAACAACTACTAAACCAAAAACTGAACATTATGTAATTACGATGAACACACCTGGCAAAGAGGACATGTGAATATGCATCTCTCCCCCTTCTTTGTGGAAGTAGGAGCCTAAGGTGGGGAACAACTTAGGATATTGGCCTTGCTTTACATGTTGATTAGTTTTTGTGACCTTTTCGTCCCTTGTTTTTTTTTATTATTTCTTACAAGAAATAGTTCTCTGGGTGCAAGAGAATGGAGAGATAATGCTGAGAAATGAAGGTGATGCAAAAACAAGTATATATTTTTTAAAGCTAGAAATCAATTGTCCAGCTGCATTAGTAGAGGAAATTTCCACAATTAGGATACCTCTACACTGAAGAAATCATTGGTATAGAGCAAATGAAAAGAAGGGAAAGAGATGATCAGAAGACTAGGACAGCATACAAAAATTGTGGGAAGAAAAAGTGGAGAAAACAAGAGACGCAGGCATAGAAAGATAAGAGATGAGAAAGACAAAGAAGTAGAGTGGGTCAATTATTAAAGCAATGTAAGAGGTAAAACAGAAAGAGTTTTTAATTCTACCTTCCCTAAAATGAGAAGTATAATACCTCCCCATCACAACCTCTTTAGAAGACTGAGACATGGAGGCAAGGTGGCAAGAAAGAGATGATTGTAATAAGTTCTGAGCTCTTCAGAAGAGCACTATTGCCAAAACAACAGGCAATCTTTTCTCTGGGATAAGGAGAAACAATGTTTCCAATTCAATGGGTGTTTGAGTTGTTCGTTTCTCATTTTGAGTTGACCTCTCTCAGGTCCCAAGCCCTTTGAACATAAAATTCAAGTGGAATACTTCAAGGGTGTTGACTTACGAAAAACATCAAATGATGGCTCTTCAGGTGCTAAAGAACAAGATAAAAATATGCTCTTGGTGCTTTTCAAATTCTCTCCTCCCTCATTGTCACAAACCCACATTGCCACACTTTCAGGTGCTATGATCTCATTTTCATGTGAGGTGACAGAAGATTCAAAATAAAAATCCTGTGAGATGCAAAAATTTTCCTTTACACCCAAGGGCTGTGTGGAAATTCTCAGCTGTGAAGGTGCCCTTTTTAAGGACCACTTAGGTTTCTCAGAATATAAGAACTGTTCAGATACAGCCTCTTCAATTACAGTCATATTGATAGAAATGAATATCCATATCCATGCATGATTGGGCATATTGTTTTTATGTTCGAATATTTTGGTTTCATTTTTCCTATGTTTCATTCAGTTACTTATTATATCATCCCATGGTTTTTATTTTCCAATGCCTCAATTTCTTTCCCAAGACTGGCTCTAATGTAAAAGGCATGGCTGAAGCATGATGGGGTAAGGTGTGAGGTCAGGTTGACATGTGGCAAATCGTTAGTAGACACCAAAGTGTTTTGCCAAATGAAAGTCAGGCCATCATTTCATACAACTGAGTCTTCAGGGACATTACCAACATTTTTAGCTAATGAGGCGATGACATCCCTTTTAAATGTTGCTGCACTTTGACTGAAGTACCCCTACCTACCTAAAAGACAGGAGGCTCTCAGGCTACTCAGCTGACAACATCTGTTAAGCTAAGAAAATATACACACTTCATTGCATAAGGCTACTACTAAGGGGGAACAGTGGTATCAATTTGTTACCTAAAATATCCGGGCTTAAGCAAATAACCTAAAATATGAAAGTGGTGATACTTGTCACTAATTTGTTGTTTTGTTCAGTTGTTTTTCAACCATGTCTGACTCTTTGTGACCCCATTTGGGGTTTTCTTGGCAAAGATACTGGAATGGTTTGCTATTTCCTTCTCCAGTTCATTTTCCAGATGAAGAACAAAGGCAAACAGGGTTAAGTGACTTGCCCAGAGTCACACAGCTAGTAACGTCTGAGTTCAGATTTGAACTCAGATTTTTCCTGACTCCAAGCTTGGTGCTACACACTGCACTACCTAGCTTCCCTATCACTAATTTAGTGCATGTTACACAAATCTAACACCGTGAATCTTTTATTTACCTGACTAGTTGGTTCTCTTAATATGCTAAAATTATATATCTACTTATAAAGCACAAGAGATAGTGAAATTCTTGAATAGAATACTTTTATTTTAACTGAAACATCCAAATAATTAAGGTGCACATGACTTTTTGTTGTTTGTTTTTGGACAAGAAGTGACCATGCTGAGATTTTTACACATTTTAAACATATAGTGACTTTCAGTTGATCAAGTTTTCCATAAGACCAAGTTCAATGAAAGTGTCTATAGATAAGAAGAAACTTATTGTTGTAGGAAAAAAAATATTGAATGAGGAAGGCAAATACAGAGCCATAAGCTACGCACTTGAGATACTGTGCTGCTTGCATCAATGATTAGTGGTAAGCCGGGGCAGGGGGGAAGGGGGGAATGAAATAAGGTAGCATATTGGTGTTATAGAATAGATTCTGCTTTAAGAAAAGGAGAAAGGATATCTTGAAGTAGAATTTTGAGGTATAAGCTGCTCTAGTAGAATATAAGCTCTTTGAATTCAGGTACTATTTCATTGGTATCCCTAGGACCTTGGATAGTACCTGGCAAGTGAAGGTGCTTACTAAATGTTTGCTAGATGAAAAAACAAATGAATAAATGTTGTTTATCTGTTAAATTGGATTTGCATTAGTACAATATTACCAACATCTCTAGCCTATAGTTTTTCATCACTGTCATGACTAATCTAATTTCAAATGTTAACACTTTATAGAGATATTAGTTGTTCTTGATATCATATCTTTTGCCTCTGATACCCATAGAACCTATCCCCCAGAAATGTTCTGGGGTTCTAATTAAAGAGTGTTCATGAAATACTTCAAAAACTTTAAAGCATTATAGAAATAGAAGCTATTATTCTTTTTCATCTTGTTCTAATCCTTTTGATAGACATGGTGCTAGAACAAATCACTATCTTACTATTATTCTTTTATACTTTGAGAATCAATGTGCTGAGTGACTATGTTTTGAAAGCTTTTCATTTAATGCAGTGTGGATGGTGTATTTGGTGTGACAATATCTATTAAATACATTGTTCTTAAGTTCTCTTGCTTTGTCTTGTTTTATGAATCAATGTTATGTCTGGACAATTGTGGACAACAGTTCTCTGCACAGCTTATTAGTTCAGCTCTCCAGGGTATTTTGAATACATATTTGTAGTATGGGGATCTTCCATTTTTCAGTCCATGAAAGATAGTGATGTTATATAATTCTACCACCAGGTTATGTCTTGCTAAATATTCAGTAGGTGCTAAGTTTTTGCACGCTGCTGTGATGTGTGATGCAATTTTGACCATATCTTTGCATAATTTACATTGATATAATATCCATATTATTATTATGCCATTTTCATGGAGTTTGAATACAAATAGACAATCTGCTATCTTGCTATTTTTATTTAGTGTTCTATAGACTATGCAAAGAAGTATAATATTACTGGTTTGTAGAATTGAGAAAGAGTACCAGGATATAAGTTTATTATCTATAGACCTCAAAAGCATTTTCAAGACAATTACAGTGACAGAATAACAGGGTTGACATGCACATTGTCCTATTCCTGCATGAGTTTAAATTTTTCTCTAGGTTGCTATATTCTGGATTTTTTTCATTCTGCATAGTTTAGAGATTATGGGTCTTCTGTATTATAGCATCTATTAAGTTGCTACTAAATTTTGGTGGATCAATGTTATGTCCAGGTAATTGTGAGCAAGTTCTGTCTATGATGATACTTTGATTCTAATATAGTTTATTTGTTAACTTCTTAAGGATATTCAGAGGTTTATATTTGTAGCATGGGTATTATTCACATGTTATTTCTAAAGGATAGCAAAATTCTGGTGCATAATTCTAACCACATAATCATGTCTTTCTTAGGTAAGTGATAGATGATAAAACTGCAACCTGCAGTTATATGCTATAAATTTGATACAATTTCTTTAATAATTAGAGGCAGCAGGCACAGAATAGATACTCAATGGATAGACTATTGGACCCAGAGTCAAGAAGACCTGAATTCAAATCTGGCCTCAGATATTTACTAGCTATGTGATCCTGGGCAAATCACTTAATCTCTCACTGAAGTCCCAGAGTTATTGTGAATGATGATGATGGGTTTAAGTATAGGAAGAACAATGACAAATCTAAATTGTATCCCTGGAAGGTGCCATGTTTTATACCAGTTGTTCTTTACATTATTGCATTGGTGTTATGCTTTATAAGTAGCAAACAGTTTTCTATGTGGACATCAGATATGCTACCATTCTGATTTGCTCACATAATTTTATATATCGGCAGAATATCTCTAAGTATGCAACTGAATCAGAGTTCTTTTTAAAATAATGCATAAAGGTGGTATAAATGGTATGGTACTTTTAGATGGCTTGTTCAATTGTCATCAAATTGTAATGATTTGTTCTTTAAATGCCTATGACTTTTTTGGTATTTATATCTTCAGTTCATTACATACATAGTTATAGTCTACCCACTTTAGTGGTAAGTGCCGTTTGTGCCAAAGCACTTCCAGTAATTGAGGGATAAGTATTTTTAATTCTCCTGATTATCTTGTTTCTTATGCTACCTGATCCCAGAGGGGTGCCATTTGTTCCATTGTCCTTCATGTCAAGTTAATCATCATGACAGTTTTGTGTAGTATAAGTCTGCAACCCTATGTAACTCTATTTCTTAGTTTTCTTGAATTGTTAATATTATCACACTAGACAAAGGGTTAGAGCCAAGTGAAACTACCAGCTCCTACCCACTGTCAGGACTCCACTAGGCCATAACTTCCATTCCTTCTGCCTTCTGTAAGTCAGGACTCCTAGGGACACAACATCACCACCTGCCATGAGGTTGGAAGTCAGGAGAAGACCTGTTATACTCTAATCACCTATCTCCTTCAATGAACCTTTTTCCAGACAATGATAAATCTAACCAGAATTATTTTTTCAGTAGTTAACATATTCTCAATCTCTCATACTCTTTCCATTCCAAAGATTCTGGATCCCTAGATGCTATTATACAAACCTGGTTCCCCACCCTCAACAGCTCACTCCCTTACCAGCATCCCCTTTAACACCCCCACCCCTAAATCCCTAAATTTCTGTTTTAGATCTTTCTCCCCCTTCCACTAACCTCTCTGAAGTGCCTGTTCCATAATTAACAAACTTGAATCATTTCCCATCTTCTGGCTCTTTCCTAATGATGTTGTATCTCTGGCTACCCTTCCCAGTACTTGTTGATGTTTCACTTATATCCATTGACTTGCTGGTCATAGTAGGAGAGTCAGAACACTCCTTGCTCCCTTTTGGCACTTTCAGACCCTCCCTCTACTGACATTACTTAATTCTCCTTTAAGGTTCACGCAATCCAAATTTGTCTCCCAATCAAGATTCTAGTAGTTATTATCTATAGATACCCCCACCCAGGACATTCTCATTCCTTCCTCAATGAGTTCAGTTTCTAACTCATAGGCTTTCTTTCTACTCCAACTCTTATTCTCATACTGGGGGACTTCAACATAATTACAAACAACCTCTCAGGTACCCTAACTTCCAAGCTCCTTGATCTACTCAAATCCCATGACTTACTCCTGCACTCCAGCTCAGCTACACATGAAGATTGTTATAACCTTAATCTTGCCATCACCTTTCCTCTGAGATTACATTCCATTTATAATGTATACATCTTCTCTGTTCAATGATTTATCTCTTCCAATAGATTATGAGCTTCTGGAGGGTAGGCATCATGTGTTTATCTTTCTTTAAATCCCCAGACCTTAGCATGGAGCCTGACACATAGTAGGTGCTTAAATAAATGTTTACTAGCTGCTAACCCAATCAGTAGTATGCCTAGAACCCTATCTGGAAGCACTTCAGAGTCCTTTCCTGGCCTCCATAGCTTTCCTGTTGGTATAAGAGCACACTATTGTCACACAAATTTGAAAGTTGATTTTATATCTGTATAAAGTGAGGTCTTCCTTGTTTTTGTTTCAGTTTTTATATTTTCTTCTTTTTTTTCCTTTGGATCAACTAGAAGATCATGTTTTATTTTAAAAGCAAAAATGAGAAATGAAGTGTGCAGAGGAGCATGTTTAACTTTGTGTACCTGACTCATCTATCCTGATAAAAATCCAGCTGGATTCCAAGACGGATTTATGTGGGTTCTTTGGAGAGAAAGACAGATGAATGGAGATAGAAATCCTTCATTATCATATTACCTTTTCCCAGATAAGCACAAAATCCTGAGTGAAATTTCACCAACTCTTCCCTCATATAAGTAATTATAAAGTTTTCAAAGTTAATTCATTTCTAAGCTAGAGTTATAATGGCATTTTATATGCTCACCCTTATGCATAGATAGATACTCTACACAGAGAAAATATTGCTGTGATCATTAAAATTGATGCACATTCCAAATCACTCAAATAACTATACTCGTTCCCATCTGTTAGTGGGGCATTGTGCCACACAGAAGGTGGTATGCTAGATCTTTCCAGACATAAAAGTCAAGCAAAGATAGGATCACACTTAAACTATGACAAATGCAACAAGTATTCTACCAAATCAGACTTTCTATTTGGTATTATTGTCAACTCTAAGTAATTATTTCAACATGTAGCATATTTATAAATCTAGTCTGTTTTATGATATAAATAAAGTATATAATATAATTTATGTAATATGTGTATAATATATAATATGTACATATAATTTATAAATTAGTTTTGTTAGTTACAGCACTAACAAATAATCAATAAGTGCATTGAAATTATCCTTAGTCTTCATATCCAAATGATGGCTTGTATTTTCTATCCAGATTTCCAGATGCATTCAACTATGAAGCATTCCTCTATTTTATCAGTAATAACTCTCCTAACAATCACAACTGAAACCTTCTTTTTCACAACCAACTGAAATGATTTAAGGAGAAAGGCAATTTTGTTACTACCTTTTAAAATTTAATATAATTTTAAAAAACAAAATATTCATAACAGAAATTCATTTTATATACAATCTTCTTTTTTGTTCTTTGCATATTGGAATCTTTGTTTATGATTAAGCTCACAATAAAAAGAAAATTAAAATAATAAAATAAACAGGAAAATTACTTAGAATAACAAGATTTAGAGCTATAAAGAATCCTTAAAATCATGGGTTCAGAGCTACAAGGCATCTAAGAGGGCATCTAGTCCACCCCTCTCATTTTATAGATGAAGAAACTGGAGCCTAGTAAGGTTAGGTAATTATCGAAGGCCGTGTAAGTATTTTATAATCTCTAACTCCAAATTGGGTATTCTTCCACTACATAACCCAATCTTTTTATTTTCCAGTGAGGTAACTAAGATGCCTGGAAGTAATTTAGGCATACTTCAGGAGATATATGGACAATTTGCCCATAGTGAAATAGGGAGTGAATTTCCACAACAAAGATTTGATCAAAGTCTTCTTACTCCAAAGCCAATCTTCTTTCCACTACAGTATGTTGTCTCCATTTATGCCTTATTACCTTTCATCCTTATCCTCATCTACCAGTTCTCCATTCTTCAATACCCACCTCTTCCAAATACCTCATGCCTACCACCTACAAAGCTTCTGAAATAACATCTTGTACCTGGAACACTCATCCTATTGCCCAACCCACTAAAGTCAACTCATTTACAAAATGCAATCAATTAGCAAATACATACAAAATCTCTTCTCCATGCCCCTACACTCACCATTCATCATAGCTTGAATGCACCCCTTTATCTTTCTCTCATTTTAGAATTTTGTTTCTTTCAAATCTCGGCTCAAGCTGCACATGGTGGTGCATACCTGTAGTCCCTAAAGTTGGGGAGGCTGAGGCTGCTGAATTCCTTGAGTTCAGAAGTTCTAACAAACATAAGTCTCCATTAAGTCCAGCACCAATATAGTGAGACCTTGGGAGTATAAGGCCACCAGGATGCCTAAGAAAGGGCAAACTGTCTAAGGACAGAAAAACAGTGAGTTAAGGCCTCCATGTTAGTCAGAATTGGGATCCAGCCCATGAATGACTTCTAGCCTGGACAAGATAGATTGAATCATACATGTACACACACACATACACACACACACACACACACCCTTCTTCTGTGAAACAACATCTTTTACAAAATGTGTTCTTAGCTCCTATTGTTCCCTTTTTATAAAATGTACCTTGTATTTATTTTGCATATATTTATCTCTATATATGTTGTCACTGCCATTAGAATAAAAGCTCCTTGAGGGCACGGTCTATTTCATTTTTGTCTTTGCATCTCTAATGCTTAGAGAGTGCCAAATATGTAGTAAGTACGTAATAAATCCATGTTGACTGATTGATTCCAATAGGTGTTAGGCACTATACTATGTTCAGAGGGGGCTACAAAATAGGAGACAATACTCCTGGCCCTCCAAACAAGTGTTCTCCTAAAAATCAAGCCCATACTTTTTAAAAAGATTCCAAAAATTACAAGAAAAAAAATTACATATGCTAAGTGAGCCAAAAAGTGTCATGTGAGACTAAAGGAGGGGAAAATTTCTATTTACTGAAGCTGTCAAAGTGCAGAGAGCACTTTTACACCTTGGGTTGGCCTTCAAATCACATACATACTGGCTGTTTCCTGAATTCACTTAAATCTGTAGTGAAATCTGTATAAAACTATAGTGTATTGAACATATTTGTTTGCCGTGTAGCAGTCTTCAAAATGGTAGTATATGAATGGATGGATGAGTAGATGAAAAATCATTTTTGAAATGCTTATCATGTGCCAGGCACTGCACTAAGCACTCAGGAAACAAATATGAAAGTGAGACAGTTGTTGCCTTGAAGGTTCTTACTTTCTAATGGAGGCTATAATTCATATATAGTATCAGTCACTGGAGAACGGAATGAATGTCTGGGAAGTCACAGGGACAGTATATTAATCCATAAGGTGATCAGTTGGTACTCCTTTCCCCAAAACAATGGTAATATAATAATAATTTGCTTATTGAGTCCAGAGCAAGAGGTAGAAAAGAGGGTGGGAAGAAATGGCAGGGCAAATGGCAAGATGGCTAAGGTGGATGGCTAGATGTGAGGTGAAGCACATTATAGTCAGGTGGCCTGGGGATGGCTAGATTGAGTAGGCTATTTACATTTATGTACATTCACTCCCCAATAAAGACAACTTTCTCTTTTTCCTTTTATTTTCAACTAAATCCTTCACCAGAATTATAACATTCTATGTAAGTATATTTTTATAAACCCTAGTTAAGCGAGCTCCATTTCTGAGCAAAGGTTCATTATTCATATTTCAAATAACAGTCCCAAAATCCAAATCCCATTCACAGTCACCAAATTCTTAACCACCTGTTTGCTTTCCCAGATACTTGCTTCTGCATCCTTCATTCATTCTTCATCCTACCAGCAATGCAATCAGTCACAAGGCTGAAAACACCCCAGTGTCCCTAAAGTCTTCTGATTCTTACCCACAACTTCATAGACTCCGGAAATGCTTTCAAAGTAATATCTGGCAATATCACCCGCCCATGTGTAAGTCATAAAAGGTGTGTTGTGGTTGTCAAGTTTTGTCAAGTTTCCAAAGTTTCTCTTTCACATCCCAAATGAACACTCTGGGAAGTATCAAAAAAAAAAAAGAAAAAAAAAAAAGTGTGTCACAAAAAGCCCTGAAGTCTATCCAACTAGGACTTAACAAGAGTAGAAAAGGAGGCAGTTCTAGCATTGGGTGGCCTACAAAAGAAAGGCACTGCCTGTAATTCACATATATTAAAATGGTTTCTACATGAGAACAGCCATTTTTTTTTAAAGCTACAAAATTCCACCATTTGAATAAAACTGAACAAAAAGCTTTATTTACTGCTTTGTTCACTAACTTTCAATGTAGTTTCCATGTCTGGGAAAGAAACTGGTTATCATATTTCCGGTCAAGAAGCTTAATGAAGAAGCCAATCCCAAAATATCATCACCATTATCTACTCTTCAGTACAAATTCCACTTCTATGACTATTACTGCATTAAATCTAACTCATAATGCCATCTATAGTCAGACCAATCCTAGTTAAATCAATAACTAGAAAGCTTATATTCAATACACTTCCCACCCATCCCTTTTAGCTTTTGTCTCAATTTCTGTGTCCCAGGTATCAAATTAAATTCTCAATTCCTCTGCAGCATTTGACATAATAATGAGCTAGCATTTATTTAGCTCTTTAAGGTTTACAAAGTACCTAAAATACATTAACTCATTTGATCTTCACAAAAATCTTGTGAGGTGGGTGTTGTTATTATTCCCACTTTATAGATAAAGAACCTGAGGCACGGAGAGATTAGATAACTTGCTCAGGATCACACAGCTAGTTAGGAGTTCTGAGGTAGAATTTGAATTCAGTACTCTCCGACTTGAAGACCTACATTCTATCCACTGTACCACTTAGCTACCCAGTCCTCCTGCACACTCTCATTCTCAGTTTAAATAACAGAGTTTTGAATTGCTTATATTTTTTCTGAGTTTTTTTTCCTTAAAATGAAAAGTACTAATCTGATTCTCCTGTCCAATTAAATAACTGCATTTGTCAGCAAACAGAGATCCAAATGGGTGATTTTGTAGTAAATCTAAATCCATACCATAAAATATGGGTTATTTGAGTAAGAAAGGCCACATTTAACTATGAACACTAATGATAACACCTCACATTTCTACAGCATTTTGCTGACGACCTTGTGAAACAGGTAATACAATTATTATGCCCATCTTACAATTAAGAGAACAATGTTCAATTGGTGCTTCATTAGAACAATAAAGTGTTAAATAAAAGCAAGGAAAATATCATTCTAATTTGTCAGTTCAGTTTGGAGGTCAAATACTAGTGTTAATGTTGCCCAGTGGTTCCGGTAGCCAGTGCCTTAAGGATTTCTGTGTGTCCTTTGCCAATTGTGAGAGATTTTTGACATTCAAAGAAAACAAATCATTTATATATTTCAGCAGGCTAGGAAAGGAAACATTATTGGGGTGACTGGCTGTGATGTTATATTTATCAGAAGCTTCTCATGTTATCTGCTGCAAAAGTCCTCGCTGATGCTGGTAATCCAAAGCAATGATTATAGGAAAATAATTCAGAGCTATACAAAGGGAACAGCAATATAAGGCTTCTCTGATTTGTGACATGTACATAGTGATTCATGATTACAAACCACCTTCTATATGCTATTTCATTTGATCCTCACAACAACTCTGTGAGAGAAGTAGGGGCCAAGTCATACAGTTTGAAATTACCACCCCACTACTATTATTTCTGTTCCACCCTCCAAATAAGAACCTCAGAGTCTTTGGAGAAGGAGATAAGCTATTCAAGAGGAGGTAAGTTTCTTAACTCACACCTCCTAAGTCCAGGCTTTTCCTGTCTCAATGGCAACTATTCCCCTATATGTGTTCTCTCCCACATTGGAAGAAGGTAAATTTAACAACAGGGACTCTCATATTGTTTGTATCTGTAACTCCAGTATTTAGCACAATGCCTGGAAAACAGTAAATGTTTATTTTTTTTCATTCCTACATTAATTCATCTACTTATATGTCTAATATTGCAAGGTATTTCAAAAATCTTAGTGCTGTTTTAAGCTTTACTTGCTTAAATAATAAGCTTTATATTTATATTGTTTGTACTTATATTGGAGGCATCTAAATGACTGAATAGATAAAGCACTGGGCCTATAGTCAGGAAGACCTGAATTTAAATCTGGCCTGACACACTTACTAGTTTTGTGACTCTGGCTTAGTCACTTAACCTCTGTTTACCTTCATCTACTGGAGAGGGAAATGCCAAACCACTCCAGTATCTTTGCCAAGAAAACCCGATGGATGGTATTGGTGTGCTATGGTCCACAGGGTAACAAAGATTTGGACATGACACAGCAATAACAAAACTTATATTTAAATCAATAAGCTTTTAATAAACTTTAATAGTTTAAAACTCCACTAAGACTTTTGAGATGCCCTGAATTCCTAGGAAGAGTCAAGAGTCTTGACCCTGAGATATATCTCTGCCACTCAACCAATATCCCTCATTCCACACTTCAATGCTATCCCCTAGATATTTAAATTACCCATCTAAAAGCATGCCTCAGTCAGTCTGTGGTTTGGCTCCCCCTTAGTTGCATATGTCTCTACCTTTGAGTTCCCTTCATGTTAAAATTGCATTTATCCAACTTCTCTCAAAGTCATGATTTAAAGACAAAGCATATTTATAGTTAAAAAAAAAAAAGCCAATATTCTCCCAGTGGAAAAGGTAGCATGATATAGTAGGTCGAAAGATGGCCTCAGAGTCAAAAAACCTAAGTTGAAGTCCAGCCTCAGGAACTAACTGGCTATGTGACCTGGGCAAATCCCAAAGTTCCCAGAGACTCTACCAACTGCTTAAGCCTAGAAGTTTCAGAACAGTTACTGATCTATATTAGTAGGTGGAGTTTGTTCACTAAAAGTTTCTTCTACAAGCAAAATAACGCACAAACAACAATAATAAAACCTAATAATGCTGCATGACTGAAAGTCAAGGAATATCACAATCTCAAAAGATTTAAAGTTGTAACTAAATCTATGAAAACAAATAGATGTATAGTGGGCATGACTACTCTGCAGCACATTATTAATAGAAAAATATAGTTGGGGCAACTAAGTGACATAGTAAATATAGCACCAGACTTGGAGTAAGGAAAACTTAAGTTCAAACCCAGCCTCAGACACTTACCAGCTGTGGGACCCTGAGCAAGTCACATAACTTCTTTGCCTCAGTTTCCTCACATATAAAATGGGGATAATATAATTATATCCATCTCCCAGCAATGTTGTAGAATAAAGTGAGATTAAAAAGGGCTTTGCAAATGTTATAGCACTATAAAAATGTCAGACTGGAAAAGGAAGTAGACCAGTCATGTGGCAAAAGTGAGGTACATTTTATGGACAGTCCATCTATTCCACTGATTTCTATTCAACCAGATGAGGGACCATCAAACTTGTTCAAGGCTTATCCTGGATGAGAAGGTACGCATGTATAGTGGTCACCATCATTGGAGGAAATACCACTGTTGATGAGATTAGCAACATATTAGCAACAATTAGCAACACAGCAAGAGACAGTGCTGGCCTCAGATGATGAGGTTAGGTATCCCAGTCATGTAGGGGGCAGTCAGGTTCCTTGATAGAGCAACTGGACTTAGAATCAGAAAGACTCATCTTCCAGAGTTCAAATCTAGCTTCAAAAATTTACTAGCTGTGTGACTGGGCAAGTCACTTTATACCATTTTCCTCAGTTTCCTCATCTATAAAATGAGCTGAAGAAGGAAATGGCAAAGCACTTCAGTATCTTTGCCAAGAAAATCCCAAATATGGTAATGAAGAGTTAGACACAACTGAAAAATGGGTGTGAACAACAACAACATTCCAGCCACACACTCTAACAAGTCTTACCTTACTTATCAATATCTTCAAGGCATGGAAAGGGTGGCAGGTCTGTCATGTATCTTTGTGAGCACCATCCTACTCTACGTCTTCATTAGCAAAGTGAGTAAGTAATATAGTAACCAGGATGCAAAGTCTCTGTGAATTTTAAGCTCTATGGATTTTGACATTTTTGAAGAGAAACTGGATTGTTTAATGATTCACCATAGCATTCTTTTCTCAGAGTCAATATAAATGTGATTAATGACAAGTAATAAGAATAATTCTTGAGGCTCTAAGATGTTTTAAGCTTTCCCTAAACAGTTGCTGGTACATGTTTATCTTTCTTCTAGAATGCTTTGATTTATTGCATGATAAGAGCAACCTTCAAGGGAGCAGTGTGCAATTGCAGCAAGCAGCTGTAGTATAGGGAAAATGAAACTAGATTTGGAGTCAGAAGACTTGAATTCAAGTTCTGACTCTTCTCCTTCCTTTTTGTGTCCCTTTAGCAAAGTCAGAAGCTTTCTGAGCCTCAGTTTTCTTATATACCAAATGAGATAGCTAACATTTAGCTAGCAATCACATATTGCTTTAATGTTTGAAAAGCACTTTACAAATGTTAGCTCATTTTATACTAATAACAGCCCTGGGAGGTAAATGCTATTATTGTCTCCATTTTACATATGAGGAAACTGAGTCAAACAGGTTAAGTGACTTGTCCAGGGTCACACAGCCACAGTCTGAGGCAGTAAACACAGATCTTCCTGATTCCAGGTTCAGCACCCTATCCACTGAATCATCTAACTGTTGTTTTGATAGGATAGTACCTTGCTACAGTATCTCACTGGAAGGAAACACAGATGGAGTAAGATAATTGAAGATTCTGCCTCAGTATCAACTTAGATTGTGTTAACACATTTGTGGGACTAGTGATATGAACAGAAAACATCCCTGTGCGCAGTTTTGAGGGTAAAAGACCAAGGGATGCTGAGAAGTGGCTCCAGTGGGGTTTCTCTTCTAGGTCTTTGGTCTCCAAGTGTTCATGGACAATCAGAAAGTCCCCTGAACTAGCCAGCTGAAAGCAAGCCTGTCTCCTGATAGAAAGGGCAAGCTGTGATAATGCAGCCTTAGAGACCTTGCCAAGCAAAGTAAAAAAGAGAGGCTGTCAGGAAACTCTAGGGCTTCAGTTGCAGGATGAAACTCATGAATAGTACCTGAACATGTTTTACTCCCTTTCCTTTCTCTATTCACAAGGCTGAGCACACTGGAGAGGACATGAAAGGGGAGCTCATGGATCAGGGGGTGGGGTGGGAGATGGTGGGAAAGGGAGGGATTTTTGTTAGAGGCAGCAATTTGTAGCTCTAATAGAAGACTTAAGGATCCTAAAGAGGCTTTATGCCTTTGGAAGAGCTGGAACCTAGGATTGAATAGGATGTATTATTTATATTAGCTATAAGTAATGGTTCAGTTTTTACCACAAATTTATTGTGTGTTTAGCAATTATGGCTTCGAGTAAAGATGGATAAGTTGGATAAATACCATGAAAGGAAGGCAAAGTAAGAGACATAGGCAAATGACTTGTAGCTGAACTAAAGATTGACTGAGTCATGCTCTTAGGTAGAGAATATAAAAACCTAGGGGGTAATATGAAAGAATAGGACTGGAGATGCTGATTGAATAATGGAGATATAGCCAAGGATCCTGATTATTCATAGGAACAATACTGATTTAATTAATTAATTAGAAATTATTAAGCATTTACTCTTTGCCAAACACTATGCTAAGTATGGAGATATAAATTTAAAAGTACAATAGTAAGTACAATAATCTCTGTCCTGAAGGAGTTTACATTATAATAGAAGTAGGTAATATATAAAGGGGAGTAGTGGCCAAGAAAAGTAAAGAAACTGTTCCCAGATAAAATTTGACAAAGGAGCCACTAAGCTCCTCCTGAGCATGATCTCTGACATTCTGGTTGGGAGGGTCTTAGAGCTGCAGTAACAAGCCGCAAGGCAGAAGATGGCTGGGGTGAAGGCACATGACCCCAGGGTGGAAATCAGAGCTGAATGGCTTAGCCTCTATTTACCTCTCATGGTTGTCATGGTAATTGATAAACAGTTGCATAGATAACTTCTAAAGTTTGTCCCTCAGCAAGTATATTTTGTATGAAAAATATGTATATGAATAATGAATTGAGTCAAGAATTAAGCTAGAAGAGGAAGATGGGCTGGATTGTTGCAAATTGCATTGTGTTTTCAATATCCCACATAGGCAAGAAGGAGTGACAGGGGTTTTGTGATGAACTCTTTTGTTAAGAGCAAGGTTGGTGTAGGATAATTTGAGAGGACAGATTCTTTAAGCAAGAGTCATACTTCTTGGGACTGTATCCCACTTAAGGGGATGGAATGGTTGGGACCCCAGTGAAACATAGCTCAGAGAGGGATGAACAGGGGAAGATACATCTAAAAGGGGGAAGATGAAGGGTGAGTGATGAGAGAAGAGATAAAGAACAGAAGTAGCTTCCCCAGACTAAATTTACAAAAAAGCATTCTCCACTGCCTTGTTAATTAAAATTCCTGAAAATGAAAATGGGGGAGGGAGAGGGAAGAAAGAAAGGAAGGAGGGAGGGAGGGAGGAAGACAAGGAAAGAGGAAAAGTAAGAAAGGAGGAAAAGAAAAAAGGAGGGAAGGAAGAAAGGAGGAAGGAGGAAAAGAGGGAAAAAGAGAGAGGAGGGAAGGAAGGAGAGAGGGAGAGAGGGAGGGAAGGAGAGAAGGAAGAAAAGTGAAGTGGAGATCTTTAATTGTGCTAACAAGTAGATTGGTTAGTTGTGAGAGTAAGGCTTAAGTCCATCATATATCACTTGAATGACAGTCTCATCTAATCATCTCAACTGGTCAAAGAAGGGTAAAATACCCTTGCCTATATATACAGACAAAAAGTTTGGTCTAGAAATACATTTAATTCAACAGGGAAACCTACAGCATGGGGAGAATTGGAGAGAGGAGAATAAAAGGGAAGATATATTTGAAGAGGGATTGTCTTGTCAAACAAAACAAACTCTAAGCTCAGAAGGAGAAATGTAAAGAAGGGTTTAAAATGAAATAAAGTGTAAGACCTTGTAGTTGGATTCTTTGAGCATATTATATGCCACTGAAAGGTATCACCCACCTGCCACCCCCAAGGCACACAGACCAATGAGATCAAGAAATGAGATCCCAAACTAAAACATGAGAAGACAATTCTGAATCAGTAATTGAATCCCTCAAAATGAGCAAAGCTAAATTCACTATCTCTACCCCCCCAAAAAAAACCTGCCTCTCTTTCAAACTTATTCTCTGAGCTTTGCAAAATTGACCCTTCACTGTCTTTCACTCTATATATCTATTCAGTTGCCAGATCTTATTGATTATACCTATACAACATCTCCCTTATCTGATCCTTTCTTCTCATTCACGGTCACCACCATAATTCAGACCTCATTACCTCTTACTATGCATCTCTCTTTATCCTCTACACAGTTGCCAAAATGATTTTCCTAAAGAGTAGCTCTTACCATTTGTTGTTGTTGTTGTGTCATTTCAGTTTTGTCTGACTCTTCAGACCCCATTTAGGGTTTTCTTGGCAAAGATACTGGTATGATTTGCCATTTCCTTCTCCAGCTCATTTTACAGATGAGGAAACTGAGGCAAACAGGGTTAAGTGACTTGGCCAGGGTCACACAGCTAGTAAATGTCTGAGGCCAGATTTGAACTCGGGTCTTCCTGACTCCAGCCCCAGATTGGCTCTCTGTCCACTGTGCCACCTATCTGCCCCAAGCTCATATCTTGCCACTCCTCTACTCAGTAAAGTCCAGTATGTCTATATTACTTTTAGGATAAAATATAGAATTCTCCATTTGGCATTTGAAGTCTTTCATAGCATGGCCCCCACCCTACTTTTCCAGTTACATTTATATCATACCTCCTCCTACACTCCTGCTATTCTTCACACATGATATTCCTAGGTGTGAAAGTTTTATGTGGTTTGCCTAACCAATCAATTACTCAGCAAGAATTTATTAAGTGCCATTTATGTGACAGCCACTGAACTAGATGCTGGAGAATATAAAGACAAAAGTAAAACTGTGCCTGTCTTCAAGGGGCTTTCATTCAATTAGGGGAGAGAAAATATCCATAGATAAGTATATGAAGAATATAAGTAACATAAATACAAGATAATGTTGAAGCAAAGTGATTAGAGCTCTGGAAGAGCAGGAAAAACTGTTGATAGAATGCATTTCTTGAAGTAAATCTTTAAAGAAACAAGAACTTTTGCTGGGTGGAAGTGAGACAAGAATGCCCCATATTCTAATCTCTTCACCAACATCCCGGAGAAGTTGTGTCATCTCAGTTTTTTCCAACTCTTCATGACCCCATTTGGGGTTTTCATTTGATGAGGCAGACCAGTAAAGGGGAAAGCACATGCTGGGATTTGGTCATTTGGGTTCAAATCCAACCTCTCTGTGTACCCCACCAAAAAAAGCATCACTGATACTTGTTTCCTGTGTGATCACCAGCAAATTTCCTGTCCCCTTAGGCATCAGTTTTCTCACCTATAAGATGAGGTGCTTGGACTAGATAATCTCTGAGGCCTCTTCCATTTCTAAATCTATGATCTCACTATTTCCAGAAATAATACCACCCACCCACATTGAACCTTTTTTTTCACAAAGAAAAATAGTTAAGTAAATCTTGCCAACACATTCATTGAGTTTTACTGCACTTACAATATTTCACATACATAATATCCCTACCTCTCAAATGAAAATATTTCCTCATCTCCTCTCTGGGACTATTGCAATTATAGATCATTTATGTTCATTATATCAATGTTTTTGTTTATGTTACTATAATCATTGTGTATACTATTAGTTGTACTTACTTTATTCCACATCTATTCATACCAGTCTTTCCATGGTTCCCTAATCTCACCATTTTTGTCATTTCTTATACAGTTATATGCTAGTAAATGTGTAACAACTAGCTGTCTGGGAGGAAAATAAATGTTTTTGTACTTACATTTGTACTTACATTTTTAGTTTAATTACACTATTAACATTTTCTCCATTACTTTCTTAAGTCTAGACAATCAACAAAACAATAAACCAAGCCCTGATTAGTTAAATTTGCAAATTTCCCAAGTGTAAATGCTCAACTGAAATTTTAACAATCAGATCTTCATGCTGCCTCCAACACACACACACACACACACACACACACCTGTTATGACAGGGTAATATTATACTACATTCACATAACAGAAATTGTTCATCCATTTATTATTAGTCAATTGACTTTCACTTCATTTCCAGTTCTTTGATACCATAAATTGTGTTGGTATTTTGGCATATATAAGATCTTTCTTTCTGAAGCATGTGACCATGACCACTTTAATTACTTTTCTCATAGAATTCCAAATTGTTTTCCAGAATGGGTGAACCAATTCACTGATATATTAGTGTTCCCCCTTTTCCCTATTCCTCTCCAACAGCAAAGTTGCTGGGTATGGAGTGAAACCTCGATTATTTTTATTTTAGTTTATTTTATTTTTTCATGTTTTTATATAGTCATGAGTTGTTTACATTTCTATGTGGAGTAGTAAATAGGGCAGTGAACCACTATACATAGGACCTGAGTTCAAATTCCCAACTCTACTACCTTGCTATCTGTTTGATACTAGAAAGTCATATAACCTCTGTAGACCAGTTTCCTCATGTATCAAATGAGGTATTTTGAGGTGATGAGTCTCTAAAATCCCTTCCAGTTACAAATTATTATCTCTATAGTTAATAACTTTTAACAAAAACAAAGTTGAAGAATCAAATATCAAAATTCCAGCATTTGTCATATGTTTCTTTACCACTACTGTTATTCAGAATTTCTATCTCCTTCACCAAGGCAGTGTGCCATATAAGAGCACTGGTATGGGAGTCATTGACCTGAGTTTGAGTCCCCATGTCTTCACTCACTAGCTATGTGACATTAGGCAAGTCCTTTCACCCCTTTGAGACTTATTTCTACAATGTGAATAGAAATATTTGAACAGCAGATCTCATAAGATTGCTTGGAGGAAAGTGCTTTGCAAATCTTAAAATATAATAGTAGCTTAAATTATTATGAGTTACTGTATATTCCCTCTGAAAATTGTTATTATTTTCATGTGATTCAGGGGCTTCTTTGGAAGGTCACCTGCAGTAAAAATAAATAAACAAATAAATGAATGAATGTGCATATATATATATTATATATATATATTCACACACACATATATATACATATATATATGAAATGTATGCTTTGTTTTATAACTATCATTTTGAAAAATATCCAAACCAAAAATCTATTTCTTTGGAGAATGTCATCGTTTCTTCTTAAAAACAATTGTTTTAGTCTCAGTTGCTTCAACCCATTTTTTTTTATTTTTTTAATCATTTTGAGCTTAAATATGAAAAGACAAAAAAAGAGAGAGCAAGAGAGAACATTTCCATGTACAGAGCACAACCTAGCTTCACCTATTTTAAATGTGATACCAAATAGCTTTCCCAACAATCATCATAATTAATCCAAAATAAATGGGGGGAAAATCTATGAAAGTCTGTTGTAAACCCATCATTTTTTTTCTTATATGAGGGAGGCTTCTTTTTTCTAAAAAGATTATTATTTGCTGTACTTCCAAAGGCCTTGTGTTTACCAAAAGTTCTTATTATTCTCTCCCTGATAATAGTAGCTGAGTAATATTATTCAAATAACATTTTCTCCTTTCCTCTCTTTTTCTGCTAACAATCCTAGGGGAATGGCAGGGAAAAAAGGACAGGGAGGCAGGGCTGAGAGGATATCATGAAGAAGGTGAGAGCTACTAACAATCTCATGTTTTATTCTTGAAGTTATTTCTGTTCTTCTTTCCAGCTTTATGGCCATTCAGTATTTTATCTGCAGAAAAGTTATTTAATAACCACACTCATACCATGCTGGACACTGCCCAAGACTGACCATGGGACAGGTGGTCCCTGACTACCTCATCAGTGTGGAGTAGCTACTGCTTTTTCCTGGGATTTCCTCCTTTCCTTCCAGCTCTTGCCATTACTAAATAAAGATTCACCTTTTACTCCTTGAAATTTCCTACATGTATCTTCTATTTCCCCAACCAGACTATAAGGGCCCTGAGGCTAGGGATCAGGCTTCATATTTCTCTGTATTTTGAATAAATAACATGATCTTTTGCATGGTAGGCATTTGCTACTAAATTAGTAGATACTACCCTTCTCTTCCTTATTATAGGGTTTAAGAATGGAATTTATATGGAAATGTGTTTTGCATGACTACACATGTATAACTTACATAGAATTGCTTGCCTTCTCAGTGAAAGGGGAGTGGGGAGGGAGGAAAGGAGAGAATTTGGATCTCAAAGTTTCTTAAAAGTGAATGTTAAAAATTATTTTTACATTTAACTGGGGAAAAATAAAATACTAAAAAAATTATAAATTAAAAAAAATAAAATTGGATTAAGTAAACAAAATACATAAATAAAAAGAATGACATTTAGAAATCATCTAGTTCAAAACCTAAATTTTATAAGTAAGGATACTAAGGCCTAGGGAGGAAAAATGACTTGCCCAAAATCATACATATAGTAAATGGAACACTCATGTTCTAATCCATGTCTTGGGTCTCCATATATAGTCCTGTCTTCACTACTTTGAAATATTCAAGAATCCTGCACTTGAGAAAACTCTCCTATATTTGAGGAAATAGTCATTTCAAAATTATATGGTGTTTCTAATCTTTAAAATTTCAGGAAAAAAAAAACCAGAAACTCAGAATTGGAAGGAATTGCAAAGGTCATTTATTCCAACTCATATGTAAGCAAGAATCCCCACCATGAGATACCTGACAAGCCACCAACGAGTCTTTACTTGAAGATCTCCACTACTAGAAGAGAACCCACTACTGGGCCCATCGTACCATTGGGCAGCTCTAATTGTTAGAAGGTTTCCCTTAGGTCAATCCTAAATCTGCTTCTCTGCAGCTCATTTCTAGTAGCTCTGACTTCTGAGACCAAGCAAAACAAATCTAATCCCTCTTCCTTGTGATAGGCATTCATATTTTTGAAAGTAGATCTTTTAATTACTCTCTTCCAGACTAAACATCCCCACTTCCTTCAGATGTTCCTTTTCTATGGCATTATCTCAAGTCCTTTCAACATCGTGATGTTCCTGTTCAGCACATTCTTCAGACTAGAACATCCTTCCTAAAATGTGATTCCCAGAACAGACACTACTCCGCTACAGATATAGCCTGGCCAGGGTAGAACCATGACCTCTCTAGTTCTAGACACAATGGTTCTCTTAATGTCCCCAAAGACCCTTTGGACTGCTGCATCATACTACTGACTCAAATTGAACTCTTGAAAACAAAATCTAGATTTTTTAATTGATTATCTACATGTAGCTACATCTTCCTATTTTCTACTTGTGAAATAAATTTTGATGCAAATATAAGGAGATATATGTATACATATGTTATATATAAGATGTGTATACATGTATAAACATATTTGTATACATATATACATACATTTATAAAATTTCATCTTAATAGATTCAGCCCAATGTTGCAGCCCAGGGGTCAGCAAACTATGGTCCACCACCTGTTTTTGCATGACCTACAAGCTAACTACTCTTAGTCCTGGAGTCTGTACAAAAATAGTTGTACAGCGAGGTGGTACAGTGGACAGAACACCAGGCCTGCAGTCAGGAAGACCCAAGTTTAAATCTGACCTCAGACACTTACTAACTGCATGATTCTGAAGAAGTCACTTAACACTTTTTGCCTCAGTTCCTCATCTGTAAAATGATCTGGAGAAGGAAATGGCAAACCCTTGCAGTGTCTTTGCCAAGAAAACTCAAAAGGGGTCATGAAGAGTCATATGTGACTAAAATGATTCAACAAAAATAATAGCAACAAAAAAAGGTAGCAGACAGTATTTGGCCCTTGGGCCACAGTTTGCTGAACCTATTAAGAATCTTTTAGAATCCTGTTACTTGGTGTGTTAGTTAATTGTTTTTTTGTTATTGACAAATTTGATTAGCATGCCATCTTTTATCCCATTAGCATCTTTACACTTAGCTTCTTTTACTTTCTAAAAGAGATTTACAGATATTATCAGTTGAGAGATAATATAATAAGATGAGTGAAGAAAAAAATGAAGATTAGTTCATGCTTAATCCTCACTGAGGGTGCCAAGACAGCTACTTGTTGACCTGATAACAATAGAGAGTTCTGCTTCCTTCCTGGGCCAATTATGACAGAGAACCTTACAGGACTTCTCCTAATGGATAACTACTACCCACTTCTGATAATTCACATGGGCACAAATGATAATGCCAGGAGGAATTTAGAGAGGATTGTAGAAGATTATTAAATCTTAAGCAAGAAGCTAAAGACCATAGAAGCATAAGTGGTATTTCCATCACTGTTAACCCTCAAAAGCAGGGGATCTAACCAAAAACAAAACAACAAAACCAAAAACAGATTTTGGAAGTGATGAAGTTAATTAAGGAGATCTGAGAAAAGGATTTGTATTTCTGGAATACAGCTTAAAATATAGAAATGGCATGCTCATAACAGAGACAAGGGCTGGTGACTTTGGGTTCATGATTAAATGAACTTTACCAACTACTTTATTTGCTCTTCCAAGGAGATCTTGTCATCCTTCAATTTATTTGCTCACTTCTGGTTTCATTTATAACAAGAATGTCCAGATTTATATGATTCAGAAGCAGCAAGGTGGAACAGTGGATAGAGCACTGGGCCTGGAGTCAGGAAGATCTGAG
This sequence comes from Vombatus ursinus, assembly GCF_900497805.2. Taxonomy (NCBI): domain Eukaryota; kingdom Metazoa; phylum Chordata; class Mammalia; order Diprotodontia; family Vombatidae; genus Vombatus; species Vombatus ursinus. The sequence continues at coordinate 8,377,873 of NW_020948840.1, read as the reverse complement.
TTCAAATTCAGTCTCACTTACTAGTTTGTGATCCTGGACAAGTCATTTAATCTCTCTTTGCCTCAGTTTCCTCAACTGTAGAAATAAGATTAATAATAGCACCTATCTCCCAGTGTTGTTATGACGAACAAATGAGATGATATTTGTTAAGTGCTTAGCACAATGCCTGGCACATTGTAGGCATTATATAAGTTCTCATTTCCTTCTTTCCTTCAATAGTATGTCCATTGGTGACTCATATTTGTACTATTAAGAGCTAAGTTAAAGTTTACAAAATGGTCTAAAACTGTATGACAGCACAGCATGCACTTTTTCTGCCATTCACTGCAGATTCAGAAAGCAACACAGGACAGTCAGATATTCTGAATATTTCTTTATTTCAAAAGTGTCTATAGTCAAGGAATTAGTTGTTACATAACCAGGCTACTTCTGATAAGCCTCTCTCCATAATGAGTTAGGCTGGTTCTTGGGAATAAATGTTTGATGCCTAATTGTCCTTGATGTCTCTCCAAAATAGAGACCCCTTACTAGCATAACCTTCAAAAGCTAAGGTCACCTCCTTGCTAAAATGGGCCTTTGGAAGAGGATTTTGCAGAAGATAGTGTGGTATAGAATTGAGTAAAAAAATCTAATCCTATCCTAGACTGCAGTGAGAAAGGTATAGTATATAGAATTAAGAAGGTGAAAGGACCTCTGCACCCTGATCTGGTCAAAGTACATTTGGAGTACGGTGCTCCAGTATCATGTTTTAGTAAGGGTATGGATGAGCTGGAAGGTGTCCAAGAGAAGGGTAGTAAGGATGGTGAAAGCTTCCACATTCATGCTAAATAACAATTAGCTGAAGACTTGGAGAAATTTAGCATAGAGAAGTGAAGACTTGAGGAACACAGGACAGCTATCTTCATGGATCTGAGATAATGTCTTTTGGAGGAAATATGCCATTAGTTCAGTTTGGTCCCAGAGAACAAAACTGAGAACAACAGTTAGAGGGTGAAATCATCAGCTGTAGGTTCAGTGTAAGGAAAAACTTGCTAAAGGAGTCTTGTCAAAGTATAATGTGTATAAGTATAAATACTTAGGAAGTAGCAAGCCCTTCTTCCCTGGAGTCAGTTACATTGTATAAGGAATTATTATTGCTCAGGTATAACTTGGACTAGTTGACTTGGGATATCCCTTACTATTGTTGTTGTTTGTCCTTTCTCTGAAGAGAAGAGGATAAATGACATCATGTGGTGATGTCTTAACTTGCATGTGAATTGGATTTATGTTAGGCAGAATTGCACAGTTATCAACCTCATTCTCTCTTCTAGGCATTTAAGTCCAGTGGCAAGACAGAAGTCAGGATGACTGGTGATGGCCCAGGATGCAGTGGATGACCTTGGCATCTTTGATGTCAGAACAAGCTCTAAGCACTCCACAATGCCTGATACAGCTGCCTTCATGGCCATTAGAACAAGTTGTTCCCATCTTCCCATTCTGCTGGGGAAAGTAATCATCTACTTGGGGTAGACATCTCCCTAACTGACCAACAGGTTTGAGGCTTGTCAGTTACCCTTAACATGGTTTAACCCATCTGCTGAGATGGTTTTTACTGAGGTGTGGCTACTGTACATACTTTAAGTTTTGGAGGCATAGGTGAGAGTTGGGTGGCAGGTGGATGCCAAAGGAGGATGAAAAGGACTCAACTAGCCTTCACATCAAAGGTACTAAAGCTCCCTTGACACCCCCTACACCTGCATCATTTACTATCCCTTACTATTCTTCAATTCTGTGATTCTGTTGATATTCTGAGATCTGATCTCCTTCAAAGTTATTTAGCTACTCCTGTCTATATAATATTTATTGATCATACTACTCATTTGGGGACTTAATCATATACATATGCCCTTATTTTGTAATTAACCTCCCAAATCAGTAGTTGCTACAAATCAGGGCTTGGTTTATTGTTTTATTGATTGTCAAGACTTAAGAAAGTATTAATAATGTAAATTAAATTAACAGTGTCTGTGCATACATTTCCTTTGTGCACCCATTGGCCTCACATCATCATCATCATGCTAGCACTTATAAAAAGTGCTTTAAGGTTTGCAAAGTGCTTTATATAGGTTATCGTGAGGCTGAGAGGTCAAATTATTTGTCCAGGGTCACATAGCTAGTAAATGTCTAAGCCAGGTTTTGAATTCAGGATTCTTGACTCCAGGCCAGCATTCTATCTACTGTGCCACCTAGTTGCCTAGACTATAAGCTCTTTTTAAGAGCAAGAACTATGTCTTATAATGCATTCATATATACAATAGTGCCAAGTATGTATTACGTACTCAAAAAATATTGAATTGAATTTTTCCCTCTTCCATTATTTTCTCTTGTAAAATGTGCTACATTTAGTCTTGCCTTGACTACATTTAGTCAAAAATAATGACTGCCTGAATCAGTCCTATTCATAAGCATTTTGAGTGGCCATCTATGATCTAAGAGGCTCATTAAATGTTTCCTCCTTACTCCCTTAACATAATGCCTGAAATTTCTATCAACAGAGTCATTCCCTACAGTTGAAACTGTTTGATTCAATTAAATTAAACAAATATTCATTAAGGAGAAGGAAATAAGCATTTATATAGTATTCACAAAATGATAGACCCTGTGCTAAGTGCTTTATAAATATCTCATTTGAAATAGATGTGATTGATTAGAGATAGGTAAGTGGCACATCAAATAGAGAGCTGGGTCTGGGGTCAAGAAGACCTGAGTTCAGATTTAACCTCAGACACTTACTAGTATTAGGACCTTGGGCTAATCACCTACCTTCTATCTGTCTCACTTTCCTCAATTGTAAAATGGAGATCATAATATCACCTACCTCTCAAGGTTGTTGCAAAGATCGAATGAGATAACATTTGTAAAATCATTTAGCACAATGCCTAGCACAGAGTAGGTACTATATAAATGCTCGCTCCCTTCCCAGTTTATTAAGATCTTACTATGTGCAAAGTATTAAGCTAATCACTAAAGATACAAATTCAACAATTAAATTGGCCCTACAATCAAGGAGCTTATGTCTTGCTCAACAGGGTCACAAGGATGTGTGCTATAGGCTTGCTCTGACTCCACTGTCTGAGAAGCAGGTCTATTACATTTCACCCCTTCCTCCCCCAGGGTTCTCAAGGATTCGTAGTCTTGGCTATTGATTAGAAACACCCATACATTGTTTTCCCCCAATTTTAGGGGTCCAAGCACTCCAATTCTAAGTAACCATTTAACATCAGATTACTTTTTTTTCCCTTTGTAAAAAATCATTTATTTATTTATTTAGTATTAGTTTTCAACATTCACTTCCATAAGACTTTGAGTTCTACATTTTCTACCTCTCCCTCTCTTTCCCCTCCCCAAGATGGTGTGCAGTCTGATATTGGAGATATATATACATACATATATACATACACATATATACATATATATATACATTCATTCATGTTAAAGATATTTTCACATTATTCATGTTGTAAAGAAGAATTAGAAACAAGGGGAGAAACTATAAGAAAGAAAAAATGACAACAATAAAAAAAAGAGACAGCAAGTAGTATGCTTTGATCTGTATTCAGACTCTATAGTTCTTTTTCTGGATGCAGATAGCATTTTCCATTTTGGAGTTGTCTTAGACCCTTGCATTGCTGAGAAGAGCTAAGTCTATCAAAGTTTGTCATCGCAAATGTTGCTGTTACTGTGTACAGTATTCTCCTGGTTCTGCTCACTTCACTCAACATCAGTTCATGTAAGTCTTTCCAGGTACAGATTAGCTTTTACAAAGAAATATTTCCTTCAAAGGTAGAGTGAAAATGATAAATAGTTCCCCCAATATTTCAGGATATAGTCTTACCACCACTACCACCTAAGTGTCTCGGGAGGGGGTGGTGATTTGGCACACAGCTTAACTCAATTCCTATATAACATTAGTTCCACCAAGTTCAAAGGTTCACTGGTTTAGTCTCCTAGAGAGACAATAAACTCCTAAAGTTCCTAAAATATTCCCTGCTGAGCTGGCTGCAATAACTAGCCTGGAATTCTGGGCTGTAAGATGGCTGAAGATTCCAGGTTGATAACTCTACTCCCTGCACCTAGAACTGGAAAGGACAAGCAAGATAAGACCAAGACCCCAAACTATTTCATGGGGCCACATGGCCTAAGAAGAAGGAGGAGGTGGTTTGGGCCCTTACCCAACTTATTAAATGGTATCACCTAACCCTGGATACAGTCAGAAATAAAAAGCAACTGGGCTTAGCCAGGTAAATCTAATGATACATACAATTCCAGCCAGGTAGCTAATGGGAAGAAGCTGCTTCTAACTATGAAGTAGTCAAAAAAAAGTCAATGCTTATACCAGTCTTCCTGTCTCCCATAAGCAGGGAGTGTCTAAAGTGTCCTCTAAAGTGCCACCATTTTGTGTATTCCAGACATGTATCAATCTAGGTTACATAGCTAAATGCAAAATATATACAAATTAACGTAGAGTAATTCCAAGAGAGAAAGAGTGTTATAAAGTGTGTTGGAGTGGCAGGAAAAGTCTTATATAAAAGGTGATATGTGACCTATGCTTTGAAGGAAGATAGGTGTTCTACAAGAAAGAGATGAAGAGGAAATTGATTCTAGAAATGGTCTACATAAAGACATAGGAACAAGAACTGGGGTGTTGTATATAGGGAACAACTAGTAAAGCAATTTGATTAGAGCAAAGAATATTCAAAGTTTGAGGAGGTACAATAAAATAAGATTAGAAATCAGGCAGGAGTGAGACAGTGAAGAGATGTGAATGCTAGCCTGAGGTAATTGCTTTTTATTCTAGAGGCAAGAAGAAGCTGCAGAATGTTAGTGAAGAGGACTGATAAATCATATCTTTGTTTTGGGAATATCAACTTCGTAGCTTTGTGAAGGGAGGCTGAATTAGAGAAGAGACTGGAAGAAAGGAAATCATTTAGGAGGTTATTAGAATTAGTCCAGGTAAGAAGTACATGAAGTAGAGTTGAATCTGCATAAATTGAAATAAGGATACAAGTATGAGTCATTTTATTGAGGTGGAATTAACAAGACATGGCAAATAACTGAATACGCAAACCAGGGAAGAGGTTAAAGAGTCAAAGTTGACTATGAGATGTGGAAACCAAGTGACTAAAGGCTAGGGATTGTCATCAACAGAAATAGGGAAATTGGGGAAAGGGATAGATATAGGGAAATATAACAAGTTCTGTTTTAGATATGACAAAATATTGTAGTGTTTTGTTCATATTTGGAGGAATGTTTTAGTTAATGGTATGTTGGAGTCAGCTTTAACCAGTTTTTAAGAGTCCATTGTTAAATTTTTAGTGTTAGCATTTATACCTTACAAATCAGCAATTGCTGCAAATCAGGGCTTGATTTACTGTTCTGTTCATTGTCTAGACTTAAGAAAGTAATAATAATATAGATTAAACTAAAAGTGTCTATGCATACTTATTTTTTTTCCCAGAGAGCCAGTTGTTACACGTTTTTCAACACACCCCTGTATTGCTGTATAAGCATTGCTTGAGCTCAGCAGAAGCACCATAGAAGGTTCAAGAAGTGAAGTCAGCAGTTGTTGAAGGCTTAATGATTGTAGTCTAATTACAATAATAATAACTGGCATTTATATAACTAGTTTGAAGTTTACAAGGTGCTTTATATCCATTTGAGCCTCACAATATCCCTGGTTATACATAGAAAAAATTATTTTCATCCTTTAATACCTTAGCATGAATAAACTAATCAAATTATCTCTGAATAGATCAGACCCTCTATGGGTTTCATAAGACTGAAATCTTGAATGGACATTAGAATTCAACTACATCAGTCTACAGATGAAGAAGCTGAGATTTAAAGTGTCCAAAATCAGAGAGAGAGTTTACCAGAGCTGCTTATTCAAATTTAGCTATTTTTATCTAAAGCCAATTCTCTTGTCACTACACTAAGCTGTCTTCTAAAATAATTCAATAGAGAAAAAAATAGTGCTTTCTGGAAAAGAGAATGTCTAGCATTGTAGAGGGTTTCATCGGATCAGACCCAGGGAGACTAGTTCAGAAGTGAGGGCCTCCCATAAATAAAGAAAAGGGTATAGAAAGAGGGATGAATCATTCACCAATAGCAAGTTTTGTCTGATTTGCTGAGAACCATTTCTGGGAACAACACCATAGGGAGCTTCCAGCTTGCTCCTAGCTGCTCCAAATACTCACCTCCCAAGGATTTGTAAGAAAGAACTGAATACGTTTACTATATTGTCTGTCTTGTCATGCAAAGCATTATACCTATTGATGACATAGAGAGCCAGGGTGGAGCCCAATGAAAATGGGCTTTGTCTGTTTTGATTTGGGTCATTGACTATTGCCCATGCATATTTTCATTATGTCTAATGAAATATCAGCAGCTATAAATGTGAATAGGTAGAAATGTTAAGTATCAGGGACTGAACAAATGCATTTGAAATAGCATCAATAGCCAAATATTGTTAGTAAGTCAATCATTCAACATTTACTACAGATTCACAGTGTATGCCACAAGTTTGTGATACTGCATGGAGGAAAGAAAGCAAAATGGGACATAGTAAGCCCCAGCCATGCCATGATTAATCCCCATTACTATCCCCCAAAGGTAAAAAAGGGAGATTAGAAGTAGAGATTAATGAACAAACTTCATTTCACTTAAGATGGAAGTTACAAGAAGAGCCCAAAAAAATAATATGGCCCCAGATGGAACACTGAGCAAGAAGATCAAAGATAAACACTAGTAAGATTCTCCAGGAATGCACCAGAAGACAGCTAGAAACCTGAAGGTACTTGAAAAAGAAACATACTATGGGAGGAAGAAGTCAGTGATAGCATGCATAAATAGGGTCTGAAGTCAGTAGGATCTAGACCACGGGTGAGGAACCTGTGGCCTTAAGGCCACATGTGGCCCTCTAGGTCCTCAAGCAAGACCTTTTGATTGAATCCAAACTTCAGGGATTTGTTCTGTGAAGTTTGGATTCAATCAAAAGGTCTTGCTTGAGGACCTAGAGGGCCACATGTAAGGATTTCTTCTGTGAAGTTTGTATTCAATCGAAGAGCTGTGTTTGAGGACCTAGAGGGCCACATGTGGCCTCAAGGCCACAGGTTCCCCACCCCTGATCTAGATGCTTGTCTGCTAGAGCAACAAGAAAGATAAATCTATTCCCAGATAAGTTACTACACAGGGAAACAAGGCCTGGCATAGTCTAAAAGGTCTGAAATAAGTGCTTCTGTCAAAGCCAAAAACAGGGCCAAAGTAATTCCAATGTAGACCCAGTACAGCCTGCAGTAAAGGACCTTCAGGAGGCCAAAAACCAAGATAATTTCCAACATCTTACTGTGGCCTATATGGGCCACGGCCAGAACCATTTCCAGGGGGGTATTTTGCAAAAAGAAAGTGACAGAGGCCCAATGCTAGTACCCATGTTGCACCACTAGGAGACAGAATCACAAGCCAAGGATTAACAAAGCCTAATCTACTGCCATCCAGACTTACAGGGGCAGAAACTTTTAGACTATAGAGGAGACAGGACCAAACAGGGCCTGGTCACCCCCATCAAAAACATAGGAGGGAATGGAATCTAGTCCTAGCACAAAGTCTCAGTTCAGTAGCTAAGAGTAGAGAAATAAGCAAAGAGAGAGAAATACCAATTACAATGAATACTATGGTTGAAAATAAACCCAAAAGAAGAGAATAACTCCACAATCAAAATAAAGTGTGAGAAAACCTTCAGGGCCAGACAGATTTACAATCGAGTTCTATCAAACATTTAAAGAACTTGTAATTCCAATATTATATAGACTATTTGGGAAAATAGGTGAAGAAGGAGTCTTACCAAATTCTTTTTATAATACAAATATGGTGCTGATACCTAAACCAGGAAGAATCAAAACAGAGAAAGAAAATTATACACAAGTTTCCCTAATGAATATAGATGAAAAATTATAAATAAAATATTAGCAAATAGATTACAGCAACTTATCAAAAGAATAATACACTATGACCAGGTAGGATTTATACCAGGAATGCAGGGTTGGTTCAATATTAGGAAAACTATCAGCATAATTGATCACATCCACAACAAAACTAACAGAAACCACATGATCATCTCAATAGATGCAGAAAGTTTTTGACAAAATAAAACACCCATTCCTATTAAAAACACTAGAGAGGATAGGAATAAATGGAGTCTTCCTTAAAATGATAAGTAGCATTTACCTAAAACCTTCAGCAAGCATCATATGTGATGGGGACAAGCTAGAAGCATTTCCAATAAGATTGGGGGTGAAACAAGGATGTCCATTATCACCACTGTTGTTCAATATGGTAGTGGAAACATTAGCTTTATCAATAAGAGAAGAAAAAGAAATTGAAGGTATTAGAATAGGCAAAGAAGAAACAAAGCTATCACTCTTTGCAGATGATATGATGATATACTTAGAGAATCTACAGAATCAAGTAAAAAAACTATTTGAAATAATAAACAACTTTAGCAAAGTTGCAGGCTATAAAATAAACCCACATAAATCATCAGCATTTCTATATATTACAAACAAAGACCAACAGCCAAGAGATAGAAAAAGAAATTCCATTTAAACTTACTGTAGACATTATAAAATATTTAGGAGTCTACCTGCTAAAACAAACCCAGGAACTACATAAACACAATTACAAAACACTTTTCACACAAATAAAGTCAGATCTAAATAATTGAAAAAACATCAGTTGCTCATGGATAAGTCAAGCTAATACAATAAAAATGACAATTCTACCTAAGCTGATTTACTTATTCAGTGCCATACCAATCAAACTACCAAAAAATTACTTTATAGAGCTAGAAAAAATAATAACAAGATTCATTTGGAATAACAAAAGGTCTAGAATATCAAGGGAACTAATGAAAAGAAATGCAGGGGAAGGTGGCCAAGCCACTAGTTCCAGATCTTAAATTGTATTATAAAGCAGCAATCATCAAAACTACTTGGTACTGGCTAAGTAATAGAGTGGTAGATCAGTGGAATAGGTTAGGTATGCAAGACACTGTAGTCAATGACTATACCAATCTACTATTTGATAAACCCAAAGACCCCAACTACTAGGATAAGAACTCATCATTTCACAAAAACTGCTGGGGAAACTGGAAAACAGTATGGCAGAAGCTAGGCATAGACCAAAATCTCACACCATATAACAAAATAAAGTCAAAGTGGGTTCATGATTTAGATATAAAGGCTGACACTATAAGCAAACTGGGAGAACAAGGAATAGTTTACCTGTCAGATTTATGGAGAACAGAAGAATTCATGACCTAACAGGAAATAGGGAACATTATGAAATGCAAAATAGATAATTTTGATTGCATTAAATTGAAAAGTTTTTGCACAAACAATACCAATGCAACCAAGATAAAGAAGGAAGTATAAAACTGGGAAAGGATTTTTACAACCAGTGTCTCTGATAAGGGCCTCATTTCTAAAATATATAGAGAATTAAGTCAAATTTATAAGACTATAAGTCATTCCCCAATTTATAAATGGTCAAAGGATACGAACAGGCAGTTTTCAGAAAAAGAAATTAAACCCATCTATAGTCATATGATAAAATGCTCTAAATCATTATTGATTAGAGAAATGCAAATCAAAACAACTCTGAGGTACCACATCACACCTATCAGATTGGCCAACATGACAAAACAGGAAAATGATAAATGTTGGAGAAGATGTGAGAAGATTGGAATACTAATGCGTTGTTGGTGGAGTTGTGAAATGATTGAACCATTTTGGAGAGCTTGTGCATACCCTTTGACCCAGCAATAACACTTCTAGGACTGTATCACAAAGAGATCATGGAAATGGGTAAAGGACCCACTTGTACAAAAATATTTCTGGCAGCTCTTTTTGTGGTGGCAAAGAACTGGAAATTGAGGGGATGTCCATCAATTCAGGAATGGCTGAACAAGTTATAGTATATGACTGTAATGGAATACTGTTGTGCTATAAGAAATGATGAGCAGGCAGACTTCAGAAAAACCTGGAAAGACTTGTATGGACTGATGCTGAGTGAAGCGAGCAGAGCCAGGAGAACATTGTACACAGCAACAGTCATATGGTATGATGACTAATGTTGATAGACTTAGCCCTTCTCAGCAATGCAAGGATCTAAGACATCTCCAAAGGTCTCATGATGGGAAATGCTATCCACATATGAATAAAGAACTATGGAGTTTGAATGCAGATTGAAGCATACTATTTGCTATTTTTTCTCCTATTTTGTTTTGTTTCCTCTTTCTGGTGGTTCCTCTTATTGGTTCTAACTCTCATAAAATGACTAATGTGAAAATATGTTTAATAGGAATGTATATGTATAGCATATATCAGATTGTGTGCCAGAGGGGGAGGAAAATTTAAAACTCAAAAGCTTATGGAAGTGATTGTCGATAAATTAAAATAAATTAATAAAAAATTTTAAAAAAGAAAGTGTGAGGAAAAACAAAGAATAGTTTAGCTATAGTGACTCTAAGAGTGACTGAAAGAAAACAAGCAAGAGATTAAAAAATTAAATAAGAACTCTGACAGAAAAAATGTAAAAGAGAATAAATAACAAACAGAAAGTAGAAATGAAAAAGCATAATGTAGCAAAAAGAACTCAGTGACTCCATGAGACAATGAGAAATGTTATAACAAAGTCAAAAGACTGAAAAATAAGAATATGTGAAGTATTGAATGAAAAACAGCTTACCTGGAAAAGAAGTCCAGGAGAGATAATTTAAGAATTATCAAAATCCTTAAAAACTATGAACAAACAAAATCCTTGGTTAACATTTCTGCCAAAAAAAAAATTTTTTTAATTATCTAGACCTTTTATAACCAGAAGACAGTGTATAAATAAAAAGAATCAACTTGCAATGGTGGAGCCAAGATGGGGGATCAGAGAAAGCACTTGACTGAGCTCTCCCAACATTTTCCTCCAAATAACTTTAAAGTTGCCTCAAATCAAATTCTGGAGTGGCAGAGCCAACAAAAGGTCAGAGTAGGATATTCTTCCAGTCCAAAACAACATAGGAGATCAGAAAGAGAGATCTGTGACACGGGGATGGAAGCTGGTGTAGAGCTCATGTGGATGAAACACCTGTGGAGGGACTAAGTGGACTAAGAGAAGCAACAGCAACTTTGGGAGCTCCCAAGCCAGAGATGGTACCTGGCAACTGGTCAGAAAGAGATTACAAGGTAGACTTGTGCTAGTAATGGATGCAGGACCAGAGATTGTTTGGTAACTCTATTGCCTATACTCATATATCAGTTATAAATCTAGGGCAGGGAGGAGTACTTTTAATCAAAACGAAGTGGAGCCCTGAGAGCAGCATCACTTCTGGCCCCAAAGTATCAGGGACCCTGAGTATCATTTCTGACCTCAAGGGATGAGAGGCCCTAAAGAACAGTATCAATTTCAATCCCAAGGGATCAGGGGCCTTTCTTGGGTAAGAAGAAGTGTGCAGACCCAGAGAGCACTGACTATACCTTTCCCCAGAACACATCACCTTGGAAGCACTGAAAACTTCCACACTCCCATAACTAACTTTGAAAACAGTAGTGTGAAAAAGCTTGAAGCTTTAGACAGTGCCCCTCACACCAATACAGAGTGTGACATTAACACAAAGATTAAAATCAAGGAATAGGGTGGAAAAGTAATCACAGAATTTTAAAAAAAAACCCAGTCATAAAAAGCTCTTAATTGACAGAGAAAATCAAGACATAAATTCAGGAGACAAAGAAGTCAAAAAGCTACAAGCAAAGCCTCAAAAAAAAAAAAATAGGAATTAGACACAAGCCAAATAAGAATTCCTGGAGGAGCTAAAAAAGTTTTCAAAAATAAGGACAGTAGTAGAGGAAAATTGGGTAAATAAATCAAAGCAAAGGATGAAAATTATGGGAAAAAAACAACTAACAGCCTGGTAAAGAAACACAGAAAATTACTGAAGAAAATCATACCCTAAAAAAACAGAATTGGCCAAATAGAAAAAAGAGGTATGAAATCTCACTGAAAAAAAATTCCTTAAAAATGAGAATTGGGCAAATTGAAGCCAATGCCTGCAGATGACATCAATAATAATAAGAAAAAGTCAAAATAACTTTAAAAATTGAAGAAAATGTGAAATATTTAATTGAAAAAAAACCAGGGGGCAGCTAGGTGGTGCAGTGGATAGAGTACTAGCCCTGAAGTCAGGAGGACCTGAGTTCAAATCCAGCCTCAGACCAAACACTTGACACATACTAGCTGTGTGACCTTGGGCAAGTCACTTAACCCCAATTGCCTCACTTAAAAAAAAAACCAACTGATCTGGAAAATAGGTTGATGGGAGAGAATTTAAGAATTATTGGGCTACTTGGAAGCCATGATCCAAAAAAAGAGCGTGGACACCATATTTCAAGAAATTATCAAGGAAAACTGCCCTGATATCATCCTAAAACTGGAGAATAAATAGAAATTGAAAATATCCACTGATCACTTCCTGAAAGTGATCCCAAAATAAAAACTCCCAGGAATATTATAGCCAAAATTTAGAGCTTCTGCTCAAAGAGAAAATATTACAAGCAAACAGAAAGAAACTACTCAAATAATGTGGAGCCATACTCCAGATCACACAAGATTTAGCAGCTATCACATTAAAGGAGTGGAGGGCTTAGAATATAAAATTCTGTCAAGCAAGAGCTGGGATTACAACAATGAATAACTTACCAAGCAAAACTGAGTATAATCTTTCAAAGGAAAAAGTAGATATTTAATAAAATAGAGGACTTCCAACCAAATATTTGTGATGAAAAGACCAGAGTTGGATAGAAAAATTTGATTTTCAAATACAAGACTCAAGAGTAGCATAAAAAAGGTAAACATGAAAGAGAAATCATAAGGGACTCACTAAGGTAAAACTTTGTGTACTTTCCCATGTGGGAAGGTAATATATATCTTCTAAGAACTTTATCACTGTTAGGATATCTAGAAGGATACATAGAAAAAAAAGGTGCAGGAGTGTGTAGATTATGTTGGATTACGATGATGTAAAAAAAATGTATAAGCAAGAAAGAGGAGTGCCCTGAGAGAAGGGAAAAGGAGAGGAAGAATGAGGGAAATTATCTCACATAGAAGAGGCATGTAAGGAAGAGCTTTTATAGTGGATTGCGGAAAAGGTGGTGGTGAGGCAGCTCAATGCTTGAACTTCACTTCTAAGTTGTTTCAAAGAGGGAAAATATATGTATATGTGTATACATAAATATACTTCTATCTGCACTCTTTTTTTATCTCTCCTTTCTTTTATCTTCTTCCTTTCCTACTTCCTTGTTAAGTAAGATAGAAGAAAACAGTGGCCAAAAGTAAAATTGACTTTAAAGGAGGGACAGCATAAAAAAGAAAAAGAAAAAAGATAATAGAAGAAAAAAGATAGATGGAAATGTACAGTTAGAAATCATAACTCTGAGAGTGAGTAAGATGAACTCACTGATAAAATGGAAGCAGACAGCAGAATGGATTAGAAACCAGAATCCAGCTCTATGTTGTTTATAAGAAACACATTTGAAACAGAGAGACACATGCAGAGTTAAAAATAAGGGTCTAGGGCTGAATCTATTATGCTTCAATTGAAGTAAAAAAGGCGGGGGGAGTGATCATGACCTTAGACAAAGTCAAAAGCAAAAACAAACAAATAAATAAAAGGAATGAGCAGGAAAACTATATTTTGCTAAAAGAAACCACAACCAATGAAGTAATATCAATACTAAATATATATACACCAAATGGCATAGCATCAAAATTTTCAGAAAAAAAGTTAAATGATTTTAAGGAGCAAATAATCAAACCATATTAGAAAAAGAAAAATTATAAATCCCTAGTTAAACACCGAAATGGAAATCCTGAAAATTAAAGGAGATTAATAAAATTGAAAGTAAAAATAACAAACTAATAAATAAAACTAGGAGCTGGTTTTGTGGGAAAATACTATAAGATAGACAAACTATTGGTTAATTTGATTTTTTTAGAAAAGAAAAAGCCAAACTCTTAATGACCAATGAAGATAAAATTAAAACAATTATTAGGAGTGATTTTGCCCAATTGTATGTCAGTAAAACTGATAACCTAAGTAAAATAGATGAATATATACAAAAATATAAGCTGCCCACATTAACAGAAGAGGAAATAGATTACTTAAATTACCCTGTCTTAGAAAAGGAAAGAGACATTAATGAGTTCCCTAAGGGAAAAAATAATTCATAAGCTTTTTCATCAGTGAGTTCATCTTACTCACTCTCAGAGTTATGATTTCTAACCATACATTTCCATCTATCTTTTTTCTTCTATTATCCTTTTTCTTTTTTTTTATGCTGTCCCTCCTTTAAAGTCAATTTTACTTTTGGCCACTGTTTTCTTCTATCTTACTTAACAAGGAAGTAGGAAAGGAAGAAGATAAAAGAAAGGAAAGATAAAAAAAAGAGTGCAGATAGAAGTATATTTCTGTATACATATATACATATATTTTCCCTCTTTGAAACTTCAATGGATTCACAAGTGAATGCTACCAAACATTTGAGGAAAAAATAATCTCAGTACTATATGGATTACTTGAAAAAATAGATATAAAAACCCTACTGAATTCCTTTTATGACATGAATATGGTTTTGATACCTAAACCAGGGAAAGTAAAAACAGAAAAAGAGAACTATAAACCAATTTACTTAATGAATATTGATGCAAAAATTTTAAATGAAATACTAACAAGAAGATTACAGTAATAGATTACAAAGCTCATATACTATTAACAGGTAGGATTTATACCTAGAATGCAGGGCTGGTTCAATATTAGGGAAATACCCAATTGACCACATCAATAACAAAAACAAAAAAAATCATTTGATTATCTCAAAATATGCAAAAAAAACTTTGACAAAATGCATTCCTGTTTAAAAAAAAAACATTAGAAAGCATAGAAATCAATGGAGACTCTCTTAAAATGATAAGTAGTACCTATCTAAAACCACGAGTAAACTTTATCTATAATACGGATAGACAAGAAGACTTCCTAATAAGATCAGGAGTGAAGAAAGTATGTCTATTATTACCACTATTATTCGGTATTATAATGGAAATGCTAGCTATAGCAATAAGACAAGAAAAATAAATTGAAGGAATAAAAAAAAATTTTAGGAAGGAAACAAAACTATCACTCTTTGCAGATGATATGATGGTATACTTAAAGAATCCTAGATAATAAACTAAAAAAAACTAGTTGAAACAATTAACTTCAGCAAAGTTGCAGGATATAAAATAAACCCAAGTAAATCATTAGTGTTTCTATATACTACCAGCAAAAAATCCAGCAGGAAGATATAGAAAAAAAGAAATTCTATTTAAAATAACTGTCGTCAATATAAAATACTTGAGAGTCTACCTACCAAGACAAGACCAGGGATTATATCAACACAATTGTAAAACACTTTTGGCACAAAGAAAGAAAGATCTAAACAAATGGATCAATGTTAATTTATCATGGATAGGTCAAGCCAATATAGTTAAGATGACAATTCTACTTAAATTAATTTATTTATTTAGTGGCATACCAATCAAACTGCCCAATTATTTCATAGAGTTAGAAAAAATACAATTCAAGTTCAACTTTAGAGGATATATTATAAAGGCAGGATTAAAAGTAGAGAAAGAGAGTGTAACAACCTGTAAAGGGGTCTAGTCTGGGTGAAGAGAGAAGGGACAGAAAAATGGGATCAGACCATTTTAATTATAGATTACCAGTGTTGATCCACATGCCTATTCTTTCTCTGTTTTCTTCTACTTTGTAAAGATTGGAGATAGAGTGAAGAGAAAAAAAAATTGTAAGTGGATATGAGAGAAAGAAAAAAATAACCATAGACACCATGAATGTGAATGGGATGAGCTCACTCACAAAGTAAAGGAAGGAAGCAAAGTTGATCTGAAAGTAGAATCCAATATATAGTTTACAAGAAGCACATTATGATTCACAGAATTAAAATAAGCAGTTGTAGCGGAATGTACTATGCCTGTGCAAAATTTTTAAAAACTAATGTAATAATAATAACCTCAGTCTGTTTGAGAAGACAAGTAAATTATTTAGGATATTATGAGTTTCAGATCAAACTATTCATCTGATATAAATAAAACATTAGAATCACACGCCATGCAGTTGCGCATATGATTAAAACATGAAAGAATTGTTTCCTGCCCTTACTCTCCTTTAAACCCTCAGGCCCTTCTTCAAGGCATTTCCCTTTGGAATTAAACTCTTCTGTGTAGTCCATTCTGATTTTACCCTTCAGACCTAAATCAAGTTATTCCCATTTATGTCCTTAGCTTCCAATAATTCTGCCTCCCAGCATCTTCAATCCACCTGGCTCTACTGAAGACCAACTATCATCCTCTTAATTGCTCATATCCTTCTTAGCAGATCCTCAGTGAGGGAGTTGCACTACCTCATTGCATACAATTATCACTAACTATTTTCAGTGCCTTATATAATAGATGCTTAATAAATACTAGTGAATCAAATTGACTATTCCCTGAAAAGTTGCCATTGTTTTACATTTAACATATAAATAAGTATGTATGTGTATATGTATGTTTCAATTACTTTTAGGAGAGGGGATACATTTGGTAACTTGATCCTTGCCCAAAGGAATTCAAATGATATTGTGTCACTATTTTTAAAGTTTCATTGATGATTTTTGTTTTTACATCACTCTATCCATGACCGTAATAGCTGGAAATGGAGATGAAATATTCCTAGAAGGGATAACACCTATTTCTGTCTCCTCTCTGCCTTGTAGCATCCCAAATTCCTGACATGTATATATTGGTCTATATAGAGTATCTCCTTCAATTATCACAATTCCATGAAACAGGTAAAAAAGGTATTATCCCCATTTTACAGATGAGGGAAGTGAGAAGTAAAACCTGACAAGAGGTTCACAACACCTAGCAAGTGGCAGGGCCGAGCAGGACTTTCTCTATTACCTCAGATACAATGGTAAGTAATAGACTTGGGTAGTCATCATCATATATAAAGATGAAATCCCCCCAAAAAATTGATGGCACACACCATGGCTGGGAAAAATCAGGTCTTCCTCAAGTCAGGATTTTCATTCCCACTCTCTTTTTGGTATTCAAATGGTAAACTTGGGTTGATTGGTAGGCTTGCTTTATCCTAGAAGGAAAATATTTCTATTCTTGCTGTGGTTGTTTTGTTTTAATCTTGATGTTTTATTAATTTTGAAGAAACAAAGCTCAGTTAGCTTACCTGACTAAAAAAAATCTTATAATGAAAATCCAATATATATTTTGACTAGAAGTGGAGGGAGATGAAGAATGCACATTGCCCAAATGATGGGGGGGGGAGTAGTGGAGGAAGGGTAGAGAGAGGAGGAGGAAGAAGAGGAGAGAGAGAGAAGAAGAAGAAGGATCTAAGAAGAAATTATCAAAGATACTGTAATCACATACTGTAATGCCTAGGGCCTAGAGCTTTAGTTATTGGCTCAGGATAGGGTTGACTTGAATTTTGTGTCCCTTAAATAACAGTCTTATTGTGGGGCCCTTTGAATTTATATGTAGTTAGTTCCTCAGGTTGTGGCCTTGGGTTAGTAGAACCATTTGCAGAATAATAAAATCATGAGATTTAGAGCTAGAAGGGACCTTAGAGATCATTTAGTCCATATTCTCAATTTTACAGTTGTGTAAACAAAGATTTAGAGTGGTTAAGACACTTGCCCAAGGTACAACAGGAAGTAAGTAGTAGTCAGTCTGTCAATAAACATTTATTAAATACCTACTATGTATTAGGTACTGTGCTTAATTGGGGGGGGGAATAAAAAAAGACAAAAGACATGCAAACAACTATATACAAACAAACAATATACAGAATGAATTGGAGATAACCAGTAGAGTGAAAACACTACAATTAAAGAGGATTGGGAAAGACTTCTTTGGAAGGCAGGACTTTAGGTGGGAAGGAATCTAGAGAATCCAGGAGATAAGGGTGTAGAGGGAGAGCATTCCAGGCATATGGTATACCCAGTGAAAATGTCTGCAGTCAGGAAAGAAGTTTCTTGTTCAAGAAACAGCAAAGAAGCCAATGTCATTGGATTAAAGAGAATATGGTGGGGGTGTAAGATGCAAAAGGATTGGAAAAAGGGAGGAGAGCAGGTTATGATGGGCTTTGAATGGCAGGTGTTATATTTGATTCTGGAGGTAATAGGAAACCACTTGGCTTTATTGAATGGTAGCTGGTGAGCTGACATAGTCAGATCTGCATTTTAGGAAGATTACGTTTGCAGTTGAGGGGAGGACTAAAGTAGTGAGAGATTTGTGGCAGAGACCAACCAGACAGCTATTGCAAAAGTTCAGGCATGAAGTGATGAGGGCCTTTACCATCATCTGTTGTGGCAGTGTCAGAGAAGGGAAAGGAGGGCATATGTGAGAGAAGTTGCAATGATAAAATCAAAGAATTTGATGTTGTAGGAGGGGCAATGAGAGAAAATGAGGAGTTAAGAATTACACTTAGATTGCAAGCCTATGTGATTGTGAATATGTTGCTACCCTCAACAGTAATAGGGAAGTTAGGAAAAGGGGAATATTTTGGGGGAAACATAATGAGTTCAATTATGGACAGATTAAGCTTAATATGTTTATAGGACATCCAGTTTGAGATATCTAATATCTCTAATTGGAGATGTGAAACTGGAGGTCATCAGAGAGGTTAGGGATAAATAAGTAGACTTGATGATCATCAGCAGACATAATAATTCCATAAGAGCTGTAACATAGCATGGATTCAAATTCTGGCCTTTATATTACATTACAAAACTGCTTCATGATGAAGTTTGACTTATTAACTCTTGTCTGAAACCAAATAACCTGAGACCCTCACCTTTGCCACCTTGAGAATGAATGAGACTACTTTTGATAAAACATGCTATAATAATAATAATAATAATAATAAATATGACAAAAGAACAATTAGCTAGCATTTTTATAGTGCATACAACATACCAGGTTATATGCCAAGCACTTTACAAATATTATTTCCTTTGATACTCACAACAATCTCAACTGACTCCATGTCCAATGCTCTATCCACTGTAGCACCTAACTGGCTCCAGATAGAGAGGTGATAGACTCAGAGCATAAATTGAGATATAAATAAATAGAGATGTACATACATACATACATAAATGTGTGTGTGTGTGTGTGTGCATACATTGCTGCTTCAGATATTTGTTTTGCTTGAGAGTGCCTGGCACATAGTAGATGTTTAAAAATGTGTATTGTCTGACTATAAACTTGACTATACATGTTTGTAAGGGATTTGGGTTTTCTTGATTTTTCAATTGAGAGAAGGAAGAGGAAAGGGAGAGAATTCAGAGCTGAAAATAAAATTGAATTTTTACAAATATAAGAATCAAAGAGAATTGATAAGAGTCCATCTGTGGAACCAGTTCATAGAATCATTTAAGGAAGTAGTATTGTATAGTGGAGAAAATCCTGGAGCTTGGATTAGTTTTTATCAGTTCTCTGACACTAGCTGCATGCCTCTGGGAAAGTCATTTAACAACCATGTGTCTCAGTTTCCTCATCTTCAAAATGGGATTAGAAATACTTTCAGTATCTGTGTCACAGGACTGTTGTTAATAAAGTGTTTTGTGAGCCTTAAAGCACTATATAAATGTGAGTCACTATTATTAGTTAGGGTATTTGGTGCTCAGTTTGTGTAGTATGGTTATGCCAGCAAAACCACCCTTACTGTCCAAGGTTCAAGAACCCTGCCACCAAGTCTTTGGATTTCTTGGCACTTTGATTAATATGGGTTGTTCCCTTAAAGGATTAGTATTTTCTAACCAATGTTTATAATAGACAATACTTACGTCCAAAGCCACATGTTAACAGAAACTGGGAAAAGTTTAATATTCCTTCAGAGTCTATTTTAAAAGCAACTGATTGACAATAGAACAGCTCTAAAATCACCTAATGACCTATGGACCTTATTTTTGAAATGCTTTCCATTATACTCTACAATCCACAGTATATCTCTTTCTGATGGGTCTAAATTATTATTATCTAATTCTCATGTTGATTTATAATTAATCTAACAACTATGATCTGACCATGAATATCCCTTTGCCATCTGGTACCTTTACCCAGAGTTTAATCATGAATAATACATAACCATCTGACAGTTGAATCCAATCCATAATGTGGACATAGATGATGTCAATCTATCTGTAGAGGGCTCATCTGTATTCTCTATCATTTTCATCTCATTCTTGCTCAAGGCTTTTTCGTTGAGTTTCAGTCACCCAGGAAACTATTCACCTACAGACTAGGCCATATGGGATGCAATGAGAATTCTCCAATGTCCTGGGTCTGATCCTAATAGTCACTTGTGAGCCAAGTTTTGTCACTCCAAATATAGGAAAGGTCACTCTTGGGCATACAGAAGATATTTAATGGTGACTTAGGGAACATGCTGACAGTGTGCTATTTTAATTGGCCTACTGAAGTAGGTTTATTTTTTGCCTAGGGTTGGCCTACACATATATAGACTAGGCACCCACGTACATGATATGATCCTTGATATCTAATACTTTCTCACCTACCCATATATGCCTGAACTTCTTATAATTGGGGGTGGAGGGGAGAGTCTTTTAATCCACAATCAGAGACCAAAAAAGCAAATATCCCCAAGAAAGATAACACAATAAAAATTCACATTAAGATATGAAGAACTGTGGCTGGTCACAGGTGTGGAGCACTGTTCAAAATACAAAGCAGAATAGCAAAGAACCAGTTGTCATCCTAAGGAACTCTTATATGGAGAAGGAGAAGTGGGATAGCCAAAAACACATAGACAAAAGAAATGCTCCTGGATATACAGATCAATTTAAAATGCTGTGACCAGGGATTAGGCAGAGTAGTAATTTAAATGGTATTATAAGTCTCACCTACCAAAAATATCTTCTTCATTTTCCTTCCCTGGCAAAAAAGTTGTTTTTTGTTTGGGTCTTCTTCTTTTTTTTTCCTAATGGGGCAACATATTGATCTATTATTCTATCAGCATAGATTAAAGATTTTAAACATTTGGAATTTAAAACTTAAAATGATCTAAGAAATCATTAAGTTTAACGGACAATAAAATTAAGTCATAGAGTGATGAGTTAACTTGTTCAGGATAAGGAAGGAGGGGGAGGAGGAGGAAAAGGAGGAGAAGGAGGAGGAAGAGGAGGAAAAGGAGGAGGAGGAGGAGGAGAAGAAGAAGGAAAAGGAGAAGAAGAAGAAGAAGAAGAAGAAGGAGGAGGAGGAGGAGAAGGAGGAAGAGGAAGAAAATTATTATAGGTTTGCAAAGTGTTTTACAAATATCACCTCAGTTGAGCCTCATAACAACCCAGGGAGGTAAGTGCTATTATTATCCTCATTTTATGAGGAAACTGAGGCAGACAGAAATTAAGTGAATTCCCTAGAGTCACACACATAGTAAATGTCTGAATCTGGATTTGGATTCAAGTCTTCCTGACTCTAGATCCAGTGTTCTATGTACTCTACTACCTAGGTGCCTACTAAGTAGTGAATGGGCAGCATGATAGTACTAAAATAATACTTGTTGGCATTTATATATCCCTTTAAGGTTTAGGAATCTTTTTAAATACATTACCTCATTTAAGCTACATTGACAGGTATGATTATCCACATTTTACAGATGACAAAATTAAAGTTCAGAAAGTTTAAGTGACTTGCACCAAATAACACAGCCATTAAGCATAAGGAGTAGAATTTGAATTTGGGACTTCCTGACTCTACTTTATCTGCTAGGATATGATCCCTGAAGCATGAACAATGTAGATACTGAAATGGGAAAGAACATAAAGAAAAAAGTGAGTGGCACTGGAGATAAACCATCTCTTTCACAATTTGGTTAACATGTGTTCAGGCTATGGCATTTATTTTAGAATGCTAGAAAACAATAACAATTTAAGGTGGGATAGTTCTTTTCAAGAAAAGGTATCAGACAAAAAAGAAATAGGGAGGCATAATTACAAATGGTACCAGGCTAAGGTTAAAAATTTAAATAATTATTATGATATATTGAATTAACATTTATTTTAGTAGAAATCTTCTAAACACTCGCAATATGAGAATATTTGCCCATAAAAATAACATAGAAGAGACTCCTGGTCTATATATTGGTTTTTCTGATCTTTTCCTCCATAAAAACTTTGACTGTTTTTGTCTTCAGACCATGTCTTCATGCCTTCCAGTTGCACCTGCCAGGAGATCATGTGAGCAGAATCAGATAGACCTGATACTCCCAAGTAAGCAAACTCTGGCAGATTCATTGTCCCTTACTCTAACCCCATTGGAAACTTCCTTTTCTGTGCACCTGATGCTTTTGTTGACTTGGAATTACTTCCTCCCTCCCCAGCTTCTCACTAATGGCCATGCACTGACATTGGTTTTGTTTCTGGCACCTCCTATTTATACTGTTGAAATTCCTGTTTATCCTATTGATAAGCACCTTCTTGTAAATGAGAAAGCTTAATTTGACTATGATTCTGGCTTAAACCCTATGAACTTTTGGATTTTCCTGAAAATAGCAACAGAATATCTGACTCAGGGGCCATTATCTTAGAATATGAGACTGGATATCCATTTGGTCACTCACTACGAGCTTAAACTGTAGAGAACTGAATCTATCATTGTTGTTGCTGTTGTTCAGTGGTTCAGTCATGTCTGACTCTTCACTCTTCCCAGGGACCATACCACACCAGGCCCTTCTATTCTCCACTATCTCTTCAAGTCTATCCAAGTTCATGTTTGTTGTTTCTATGATCATATCTATCCATCTCACCTTCTGTCACCCACTTCTCTTTTTGCTTTCAATCTTTCCCAACATCAGGGTCTTTTCCAATGGATCCTATCTTCTCATTATGTGACCAAATACTCAAGCTTCAGTTTTAGTATTTGTCTTTCCAAGGAACAGTCAGAATTAACTTAAGTAACGACTGATTTGATCTCCTTGACTGATTTGATCTTCTTAAGTATTGACTGATTTGATCTCTTCCCATCTCCTATGGAATTTTCAAAAATTCTTCTCTAGTACCACAATTCAAAAGCATCAATTCTGTGATGTTCACCTTTTGTTATGGTCCAGCTCTCACAGCCAAACATTATGACTGCAAAAACCATAGCTTCAACTACACAGACCTTTGTTGGCAAGGTGATGTCTCTGCTTTTTAGTGTGCTGTCAATATTCACCATAGTTTTCCTTCCTAGGAGCAAACGTCTTTTAATTTCTTGGCTGCAGTCACTATCTACAGTGATCTTTGAGTTCACAAATATAAAATCTGACACTGCTTTCATTTCTTCTCCCTCTATTTGCCAAGAAGTGATGGGACCAGTTGCCATGATCTTAGGGTTTTTTTTGTTTGTTTGTTTTTTTAAATGTTAAGCTTCAAGCTAGCTTTTACACTTTCCTCTTTCACCCTCAAGAGGCTTCTTAATTCTTCTTTATTTTCTGCCACCAGAGTGGTATCTTCTGCATATCTGAGACTTATATTTTTCTCCTGGAAACCCTAATTCTGACTTTTGACTTATTCAGTCTGGCATTTCACATGATATATTCTGCATATAAGTTAAATAAATAAGGTGACAATATATAGTCTTGTTGTACTCCTTTTCTACGTTTGGTTCTAACTATTGTTTCTTGATGTGTATACAGGTTCCTCAGGAGACAAGTAAGATGATCTGGTTTTCCTATCTCTTTGAGGACTTGCCATGTTTGGTTGTGATCCACACAAAGGCTTTAGTGTAATCAGTGAAGCAGAAGTAGATGGTTTTTTTTCTAGAATCCTCGTGCTTTGTCCATTATCCAGTGAATATTGGAAATTTGGTCTCTAGTTCCTCTGTCTCTGTGAAATCAATGAATTTCTAAATTTCACAAAAATATGAACCTACTTCATAAAAATATCAATATATTATATTTAAAATGAACACTCTTTCTCTGTTCTCTATTTCCATGAAAAGCATTAGAAATTTTGGGTTTAATAAGGGGCTAAGTACTAGGAGACCTATGTGTAGTCTAAAAATCTACCTTCTTCAGATCAAGAACAAGGTCAATTTAATCAATCATCAACCATATAAGATTATCTAGACTTTCACTTTCTGAATAAAATCAAAAATATTAAAGATTTTGGGAAAATGTAATGAGGCTAATGTTTGTAAACACAAGCTAAATCATATTTACTGACCAGGAATGCTATTTGTGTCTATATCTCACATTTGACATGTGAACAAAATGAAACAAAACAAAAGTTGTCTTACAAGATATACAAAAGCTTCCAGTATACAAAGCAAGCTTAAATACTAGGATTTGAAATGTTAGCAATTCAACTTTATGAAGCTCAAAACCAAGAAACACAACAATCTTAAGCAGGCAACATTACTTGCTCTTGATTAAAGATGACATGGTAAGAAATTAGCAACTTCCCCAAATGGGGAAGATAAAAAGCTGCTGATGTGAGCAGATGACCAAAGAATGACCACATCAAGAGGGCCAAAAGCAATGCAACTTTCTCCCAAGAACTATAAAAGTGGAGAAATGAGAAATAATCCCTTTGTTCAATCAACATTGACCACACTCAAAATGAGTGTGAAAAACAAGATGCAGGATATGGACTGATGGGCATTCAAAATAATTCTTGTTAATACGTAGATGTACTGTTATATTACTAAAATGCCAGAATCATAGTGAGAGATTAAAGTGATCTGATGTTTCTTTTTAATTAAGCTAAAAGAAGTCAGCACAGTGCTTGGTAGACACTTAATAAATGCTTACTGATTGTGATTTACATCTTTAGTTTCAAAATACAATCTGACAAAAATGTTTTTGTAGTAAGCATCTAAAATCTCACATACTCCCCAATAGATAAGTGGTCAAAGGATATGAACAATCGGTTTTCAGATGAAGAAATTAAAGCTACCTATAGTCACATGAAAAAAATGCTCTAGATCACTATTGATTAGAAAAATGCAAATTAAAACAACTCTGAGGTACCACCTCACACCTAACAGATTAGCTAATATGACAAAAAAGGAAAATGATAAATGTTAGAAAAGATGTGGGAAAATTGGAACACATGCATTGTTGATGGAGTTGTGCATTCTGGAGAGCAATTTGGAACTATGCCCAAAGGACTATAGAACTGTGCATACCCTTTCATCCAGCAATACTACTACTAGGTCTGTATTCCAAAAAGAGATAATGAAAAGATAATAAAAATATACAAAAATATTTATAGCACCTCTTTCTGCAGCAGCAAAGAACTGGAAATTGAGGGGATGCCCATAAATTGGAGAATGGCTGAATAAGTTGTGGTATATGAAAATGGAATACTGTTGTTCTATAAAAAATGATGCAGATGAAGATTTCAGAAAAACCTGGAAAGACTTGCATGAAGTGATGCTGAGTGAAGTGAGCAGAGCTAGGAGAACATTGTACACAGTAACAGCAACATTGTGCAATGATCAGCTGTGATTGACTCAGCTTTTCTCAGCAATGCAATGATCCAAGACAATTTCAAATGACTTATAATGGAAAAAGCTAACCACATTCAGAGAAAAAACTATGGAGTCTGAATGCAGATCGAAGAGTACTATTGTCAATTTTGTTTTGTTTTGTTTTGTTTTTCTCTTTCTCATGGTTTTTCCCTTTTATTCTGATTCTTCTTTCACAACATGACTAATAACACGATTGTATGTGTATAACCTATATCAGATTGCTTGCTGTCTTTGGGGAGGGGGGGATAAAAAGAAAAGAAGGAGAAAAATTTGGAACTCAAAATCTTACAAAAATGAATGCTGAAAACCATCTTTACATGTAATTGGAAAAAATAAAATACTATTAAGTACAAAAAATCCCACAATATAAGAATATTCCCCCACAAAACAATAAAATGAAATTTCCTCCATATCCCTCTCCTTTATTCAGAGCTAGAAGTTTGTTTGGTGTCTCATTTGAAAATGAGAAATAGACAGGATTTCTGTAAAACTTGCCCTTGTAATCTTTAGTACTTTAAATGTATCCCATGGCTCAGAATTGAAGCTCTGAGCTCAAATGAACTGAATTCAATCTATGAAGGACTAGTGAAAGAACTAGCAGATAAGATTGTTGAGTTCCTAAAAGTGATCTTTGCAAGACACTCAATTAATGGGAGAGTTACCTTTACTATTCCAGTTTTCCAAAAGATAAAGAGAATAAAGTATATCATATATAAGTCAGTGAACCTTTACTTCTTAACTCCTAGCAAAATGCTGAAATATATTTTTAAAAGCATGGTTCCTCAACCTAGAAAAGCATTATCACAAGGAGTTTCATCAAGAACAGGGAATAATAGATTAACTTCATTTCTTTGTTCTTATATTTTACAAGTTTGCTAGATAGGTAGATCAAATGTACTCCTTAGATATGGTTTACCCACATTTTATCAAAGCAATAACAAGGTATTTCTTTCTATTCTTTAGAAAAGATAAAGATGTTGGTTGGGCAATAGTAGATTTCTTCAGAATGGGTTGAATAGTCAAACCCAAGGAATGGTCTGATGTCAAACTTAGATAAAGGTCCCCACTGGTGCCCAATATACTCTGCTTAGCAGTCTCTTCTTTAATAATTTTATCAATGACTTCAATAAAGACATAGATGACATGTTTATAAAATTTGCAGAAGACACAAAGTTAGAATGAATACATAACATGGATAATAGGATTCAAAGAAGATTTGATAGGCTGGAATGTTTTTAACTAGATGAAATTTAATATGGATATAAGATATTACACTTGAGTACAAAAAGTCATCTTCTCAAGTAAAAAATAGTGGAAGAGAAATAGCTAAATAACATTTCATTAAAAAATATATCTAGGCATTTTTGTAGATCACAAGCTCAATATGATTTAACATTGTGATATTTCAGCTAAAAATGTGTATTAAGCACTTCCTATGTACAAAGTGTAATGCCAGGTACTGCAAATTCCCAAATATTCAAATGGAACTATAATCATATCTATGTGGGAATTCCCTGAAACAATGTGAAGATTATTCAAATTAAGATGTTGTATAGATGAGAAACTAGACACTATGTCATAATAGCTGTTAATATTCTCTCAGTAAATACTTTATATTAATAAGGTATGTTTTTCAACTCACTTAATATTTTCCCCTCCTTCAGCCACAATTAATAATACTAATACTAATGGCAAGCATTTATATAGCACTTTAAAATTTACAAAGGCTTTGCAAATATTATTTTACTTTGTCCTTCACAACAGTCCTAAGAGATGAGTGCTATTGTTATAGCCATTTTTCGGATGAGGAAACTGAGGTAGACAAAGGTTAAATGATTTGCCCAAGTTTACACATCTACTAAGTGTCCGAGACCTGATTTGAACTCAAATCTTCATAACTCCAAGGCAAGCAGAGATTTCCTCCTCATTTAGTGTACTGCTTGGCCAAGTATATTTGGTTTAATCCAGCTGCTTTTCCCACCCTCATTTTTTTTACTGATATGACTATACACAGATAGCTGCTTCAGGAATGACTCCTACACAGGAATGAGTCTTTTCTTGTCCATTAAAATATAATCAATTTCCTTTTGGGGGGGATATTATTCAGTATTCACCATGTTCAGAGACTACCAATTATTTTTTCTCAAAGAAAATTGATTCATGATGTGGAGGCATAACGTTTCTGTTCAATTTACAGATCTTTTACCTCTTTCATTTCCTATTCTTGATCTATATTTTTCAACATATTTCTTCCTACTCTCACCTATGCCCACTTCCATACTGAAATCAACATATGTTATAGTAAATCTTGATTTGATTTAGAGATGGTTATTCTTTCTAGAATTTATTTACTTCTCCTTCCTTTGCAGGAGGAAGTTAAGCTACAAAAACAAAATAATTCCTGCCCTCAAGAAGCTTAACTTCTACATATGAAGACTGTGAGAAAATGGAAGTAATACCTGCAAATCACACTTTCTAAGATTTAGGGTGTGAAAAGAAAAGGTAATGTATGACAGCATAATATTTCAAACATTTGCAGAATGAAAAAATTCTGGAAATTTTTGCTCTTCTTTTTATTATGTTTATTCTAAAACTAGCAGAGGCAGGAAATCAATTGAATCTATGCCCCACAGAGATTTTGAAATTTCAAGGTCTGTAATATTTGGTGGCTAACATTTAACATACATAAAAGTATTTCAAACTTACTTGTGAGATTTTTATCTGCATATTCATTTCTATTAGAAGGTTTTAAGTGAAGAATTTAAAATTTGAGTTCTTTCAGTAACTATCTTGGTACAATCATGGCCCTTTACTCTCCACCAACCCCCCCCTTTTTTTTTTGCTTTTTCCCCTTTTTCCATTGAGCGTTTTCTCCCTAAAGTGTAATAGGCAAAGGGGATTTCTCTCTCTCCTCAACATCAAAATATTAATGGCAATTTACTTCAAAAGTATATGTCGAACTATATATTCTTGCCCACTAAGTATGAGAGTTAAGTTCCTGGACTTCAAGATCCTGACCACGTTCTTCCTATCTAATTTCCTGAGAGCAGACCAGGGACAAGAAATTTGATAGTGAACTTTTCCAGCCCAAGATATGGCAGCAGCTTTGACAATTATAGAATTTCCATAGAGGCACATGGAAGAGGTAGACGTGTGCTTGTCCCATAGACTGAAGTTCTAAGAGTGAATTTACCCAATCCAAGATAAAACAATCCCTGAGGCTATGATAGAATTCCTTCAGATATAGATGTGTGTGTATGTTTGCCCACTCAACTAAAGATCAAAGTTTGTAGGCAAAGTTTCAGCAGATTGCCTCCTTTATTATCCCCACTCTATTAATTATTTTCAATCTCTCCCTGTCTACTGGCTTATTCCCTACTGCCTACAAACATCATGTCTCCCACCCTGAAAAAAAAACCTCACTTCATCCTTCCATTCCCTGGAACTATCATCCTCTATCTCTTCTGACTTTTATGCCTAAACACCTCAAAAAGGCCATCTATGATAGATGTCTCCACTTTCTCTCTTCTCACTGACTTCTTAATCGCTTACAATATGGTTTCCAACCTCATTATTCCAACAAAACTGCTCACTCCAAAGTTACCAGTGATCACTTAGTTGCCAAATTCAGTGGCTTTTTCTCAGTCCTCATCCTCCTTGACCACTCTGAAGCTTTTGATAGTGTTGATTATCCTCTTCTCCTTAACACTCCTCTCTAGGCTTTTGGGATACCACTCTCTGCTAATTCTCTTCCTATCTATCTCAATGCCCATCCTGGTCATGCCTTCTAATCATAGACATCCCACAGGTTTCTATCTTGGGCCCTCTTTTCTTCTCCCTCTGTACTACTTTGATAACAGTGATCTCATCAGCTCCCATGGATTTGATTACCTTACATGCAGAACATTGCAGTTACCTGCTGGTGGGTCTGACTGATAACAGTCTTTGCCCATTCCAATCCATCCTCCATTCAACCCCCAAAGTGATTAGTGCAACCATATCAGCCCCATATTCAATAAACTCCAGTGGTTTCCTATCACCTCTAGGATCAGTGTGAAATCTTTTGGCATACAAAGCCCTTCATACACACACACACACACACACACATACACACACACGCACACACATACTTTTCAAATCTTCTTAGACTTTACACACACACACACACACCCTCAAAATACTCTTTAATCCAATACCACTGGCCTCTTTGCTGTTCCATGAACAAGACACTCCGTGTCTCAGCTCCAGACATTTTCTCTATCCCTTATATCTATGTCTAGAATCCTCTCCACCCTCATCTCTGCCTTCCTACTACCTTCCCCAGCCTCCTTTTAAGTCCCAACTACTACAGAAAATCTTTCCCAAACCCTTATTTCTAGTGCCTTCCTTTTGTAGATTAGTTCTTATTTATCTTGTACATAGCTTGTTTGCACATATCTGTATGCTTGTTATCGTCTCCATTAAATTATGAACTCCTTGATGGCAGAACTTGTCTTTTGCCTCTTTTTGTATGCCTAGTACTTAGCACAGTGTCTAGTACACAGTAGGCACTTAATAAATGTTTATCAACTATTGACTACTGAAAGCTGCTAATTTCAACCTCCTATGAAAAAGAAAGAAATTTTCGTTTTCTAGTTAACGAGATCCCAGTCTAGCCTTCTAGCCAGAGAAAGAT
Source organism: Vombatus ursinus (assembly GCF_900497805.2). Lineage (NCBI taxonomy): Eukaryota > Metazoa > Chordata > Mammalia > Diprotodontia > Vombatidae > Vombatus > Vombatus ursinus. Next base: position 8,347,530 of record NW_020948840.1, on the reverse strand, counting down.
TTTTTGGGCCTCAGTAGCCCTGGGGATTGTCATGAATGTAACTCTCCAGTTCAAGAGTTTATAGACCTCACCCACATCTTTTGCAATTGACTGACTTTGTCACTCATTCATGGGTTGCAAACACCTTCCCCCCAGGCAATGATCCCACTAGCTTCACATGCCATGTGAGTTTCATGTAGCCAACAAGCTGGTCTTAGTATAAGGTAGGTCATTCCTATGGCTCTACTTTCTTGTCAGATCTAGGGCAATTAGAATTTTATCCCAAGTTTCCAAAAATGTAGAGACAAGAAGATCCTTAGATCTTACACCTAGAAAGGTGTGTTTCCTTTGGGAAAAAGAGGATAGCATGGTTCATTCCTGGTCTGAGCATAGTCCCCTTCCTTCCATCAACCCATACCATCACTGCTCCAGGAAGCTGTTACCATACCACCCATCTCCTGGTGTCCGTATTTTCCCCAACCAAAGAGGTTGTCAGACTTTTAAATATGAACTGTTTCCTCTACCAGAAAAACTGCACAATCAGAACATCCTCTGCACCCCTATTGCACCACCTCCCAAAAAATTCTGTCCTAGATATAATAATAATTTCTCAGCCTCATCTGTAACTCATCTGTAAAATGGGGACAACCTACAACCTACTCACAGTGATGTTGTGAGGATCAAATGAGATAAACCATGCAAAGTGCTTTGCAAACCTTGAAGTGCTATATACATACTAGCCATTATTATTATTATTATAGCTCTTTAAAATTTTCACAGTGCTTTAGAAACATAATCTCATTTGATCCTCACAACAATCCTGAGAGGCAATAGCTTTTTTTTTTTTTTTTGCTTTTTGGTGAGCCAATTGGGAGTTAAGTGACTTGCCCAGGGTGATACAGCTAGTAAGTGCCAAGTGTCTGAGGCCAGATTTGAACTCAGGTCCTCCTGACTCCAAGGCCAGAGTTCTATCCACTGCACCACCTAGCTGCCCCCAGCAATAGCTTTTACTAACCTAACATTCCAGATGAGGAAATTGAAACTCAGAAACTTGACCAGGGCCACACAGCTAGTAAGAGCCTAAGACATAATTTAAACTGAAATATTCTTGACTCTAGGTCCAGTACTCTATCCACTGAACCATCCAACTGGCTACTCACAAGCTACAATTAGACTAGTCAATGTGTCACAAAGTCATTTAAGATTTTGTTTATAGACATTTTTTTCACATTCTTATACTTTTGACAACCAGACTAGACAACTAAGGTCCTAAAGGAATGGACAAGATAGACCACATATTTAAATTGGCTTAAGCGAGGCTAATCAGGTTAAGTTGTGCAGTCATTTCAATTGTGTCTGACTCTCCATCACCCCATTTGGGGTTTTCTTGGCAAAGATACTGGAATGGTTTGCCATTTCCTTCTCCAAGTCAGCTTAGGTAGCCAACTAAAATGGGAAATACAGAAGCTCAAGAACATTAAATTTCAGTGGAAAGAAAAACAGTAGGTTTGGAGTTCAAGTTCATTAGATCAGAGAGGGCTAAGGTTCAAGTAGTTTGGTGCCCTGAATAGCAAAGTGAACAATGACCAGATTTAGTGACAAGAGCTTTGATCTTCACACCCTGAAGGTTCATTGTTTCCTTACTAGATGGAATTATCACATTCTTAAATAGATTTGAACCAGATCCTAGATCCTCAGGCTAAAAATAATCTGAAAGTTCCTTCCAGTTCTAGATTCTATAATCTGGTGAGGGATGGCCAGCATTATTTGACAACTCTGTCCCCACCCTCTCTTCCACTTCCACTCCCACTGCTTTCAATATCTATATTTAATAGATATTGAATAGATGTTAAATAAATACCATCTTTCAGGCAGGTTTGACTTGGGGTGGGGGAAAGGAGATTGGAAAAATGTCATCTGGAGAAAAGAAACATGTTGCTGAAAGATAACCTCATTCCCTTCTTCATAGGAGAGCTCATCCTCCACAGTTTCTTCTCTCATTCAGGGCCAAGATCCTTAGCATCAGCTTAAATGTTTCTCAATTTCTCTTGATTCTAAGAGACATCCTATGTGTAGTGTCTAAAGAGGCCTCTTTGGCATCAGGAAAACCTGAGCTCAAGTCCCATCTCTGAAGCATACTAGCTGTGTAAATATGAGTAATTTACTTTACCCCTCAGTGCTCCCAGACAATCCTTGAAGACTAAGACACAAGCAGTTGCTTATCTGCACTGGCAGAAAGTTTCCACACCGGGAGTTTCCTAAAAAAAAATCACAAAATGCTCCTCTACAAAAAAAAAAGAAAAAGATTAAGGGATGTTGATGTTCTCCCATGTCTCTAAGTGTCACATTTGTTTTTATAAGCAATTTTCTATGGTGAATCATCCACATATTGTCTGTAAAAATTTTGTAAATTGGAATAGATCTTAAAATTTTCAACAGCTCTTTAGTCTCCATTTATTCCCTCTCCACTCTCAATACTACATTTCAATTAAGCTCTTTGTTTTACCTAGGTAAGTTTTCTTTATTGGCTGCATTTCTCATCCTATTCTTCCAAGTACAAATACCCTTCACCATGCCTGTACTCTGGGCCATTAAATTTCTCCTACAGTAATGGGAAGTGGGATAAAATGAAAACAGCAGCATTGGTGGGAGCTTTTGCTGGATGAGAACTATAATGATGATATAGAAATGACAAAACTGAAAGATGCTATGAGTTACATGATCAGTAGGCATGATGGATAAACTCTTTCACAAATTCCCCCTTGTGACCAACAGGATGCAAATTATCCCTGTATGACCTTTCAGTTGTTCATTTCTTTATTTTTATGCACTCAGTTTCCTCATCTGTATAATGGGGATAATAATAATATACTACTTTATCAGGGTTAGATTAAGAATGTAAAGAACTTTGTAAATCTTAAAGCGCTATATAAATGTGAGCCATTCCCCACACTAACTGCCTGAGCAATATCAGCTTCTTAAGGATAAGTACTCTTATTTTGTTTTGTCCCAGGACATAGTACATCTTTATATCTCCCAAAGGGATTAGCGTACCACTTTGCACTTAGTGGGCATTTAGCAAACCATAATAGTAGAAAAGTCACATAGTATCATATGCAAAGTACTCTACATACTAGTACTACATACAAAGTACTCTACAAACATTCTTGCAAAGCAGTAATTGTTGTTACTATATTGTTATTCCTAAGTTACAAAGGTGAAAATTGAAACTCAGAGAAGTGACTCACTCATAGCCACACAATTTATGTTAGAAGAAGGATTGAAATCAGGTCTCTCCAGACTCCGGAGCTGGCGATATTTCTGCTATCCAACACTGCCTCTCAATATCTGCTACATGTTTTCTTTGTCATCTTCACCATCCTCTACTATCATCACCTTCCTCAGTTCTACATCCTAATTCTCTTCTATCACCACCACCACCATCATCATCATAATCACCTTTCTCTCATCCACTATCCTCCCTCATTGCCATCATCCTTTATCACAATCATCTAACACTGTCATCATTATTCTTTTTATACTACCTCCACCATCATCCTCCTACAACCTCCAACATCTTCATCATTATCATCATCATTTTACTTATTACTTAGTCTCCTTCATAGATGTTAGGATTAGAAGGAATTCCCAGTACCAACATGTCCAGTCTGGACTTTCACCTTGTGCCTACTGGGATGCTAATTTGGACCCTGACCTTCTGCTTTGAGATGACTTCCTCCTAAGCCTAGTGACCAATCACTGGCTTGTGTTACACATCCAACCCCTACAGGGATGGAGGGATAGTGTAAAATATACCACAGAATTATAGTGATACAAGTTTAAATTCTGAGTCCCCAGGAAATATTTGAAAAGGGCTCCCTCCCAGCCTACTCCTCCTGAAAATATACTCTCTCCACAAGCCCTGTCCTTTTTTTCCCAAAACCTTTTTTTTTAGATCTCCACTCACTTCAGGGATTTCCTGGGTAATTATATTTTCATTAAACAAACCTGGGATATAACAACATTTTTTAAAATATTGGACCAATAGATAGGAATCTGTATGATGGTGACAATTCTGTACCTTTTAAAATGTTCAGACCATTTAAAATATTTTCATTTGGTGAGATAGGCCTTTCAGACAAGGGATAGATACACTCCAACCTCCAAGCATTCCTTCAAATAAAATACAATCTTGTGAGGAGAAACAGCTTTCAGGTACAGGTCTACATGCATATAGGACCTTATAAAGGTTTGAAGGAGGTGAAAAGGGGAAGAGACTGGACCTGTGATTTTATTGGTAGAGTGAACTTTCAAGTGAAGAAACTCCTTCCACTAATGCAAGTCAGAGGCTTCTCAGCAACTCATAGTCTTAGAGGTTGCCTAGAGCACAAAAACCTTCAGTGCCTTTCCCAGTGGGAAATGGTGCTAACATTCTTTTCTTTTTTAAGGTACCATTTTGTTTAGGAGATAGTTTTAGTTAAAATTAAGGTGCTACTTTCGACAGTCTTATCTCATAGATTACACATACCTAGTCTATCTACATTTCCAGTCTCATTACACATTACTACCCTTCTTTCATTCAAAGTATCAACCCCACACTGGCCATCTTCCTGCTCCATGGATGTTACACTTTATCTCCTGTCTATATCCCTTTCCATTGGTTGTCCCTCCTTACCACTATCTCACAGAATTCCTGTTATTTCAAGAATAGTCTCAAGAGGGGCAGCTAGGTGGCACAGTGGATAGAGCACCAGCCCTAGAGTCAGGAAGACCTGAGTTCAAATATGACCTCAGACACATAACATTCACTAGCTATGTGACTCTGGGCAAGTCATTTAACCCCAATTGCCTCACACACACACACAAAACCTCAAGAACCACTTTCTACATCAGGCTTTTTCTGTGGGCTCCCCTTGCATCTACTGCCAGTATCTTCCCCTGCAAAATTACCTTCTATTTTGCATCTGGTTTGAACACATATACATATATTTATATAGAAAGATAAACATACACACACATATGCATCTTATCTCTGTTCCCCCACCCCAGTAGAATGGAAGCTCCTTGAGGACAAAAATGATTTCACTTTTCTCTTTCTATCCTCATAGTCTGGCAAATAGTAGGGGCTTAATATATGTTGATTGAATGAGATGATAAAGTTCTTCTTTTAAAAGTAATAAAAGTCATGCTGGACTTGAAAGTAGTTGAACTAATTAAAGGGAAGTTCCTCTGAGGTTCCAGCTTCCCACATTTGAATGAATACAATAACAATTTTTGAAGGTACTTTAGAAGTAACATCATTGTATAAGTTAGTAGCACAGGTACTTTTCATTCTGACACCATCTTACCAGTGGAAAGTCAAATAGGAAATGAAACTTGATAGTACTTAATGAAAAATAAATAGCAGTACTTGACCAAGTTAGGATGACATGAAAGGAAATTACTTGCATGATAATTAGAGAGGAGAGTGATTTCTAAGTAGTCCACCTCTCATAAAGAGATTGCTCCTCATAGCTGCTATTTATCTTCCAACCAGCCAAATCTCCCAGAAGTTAATATAAATTCAATTAAATTCAACAAACATTTATTATATTTTATTATGGGAATCTGATGTCTATTCCCCCAAACTCAGGATTATGAAGTGATTTGGGCACCTACTTTTTAGCCTCCCTTTAGGTTCCAGTGAAACCTGTTGAAGAAAACCTAATTCAATGAGGTTCCATATTAAGAAAGCCCAGGTTTATTAAAAGTTTAGAATTAAGTTCTTATCTCTTTTCTCACAGCTAAATCTTTAGCATCGGCTTTCAACACCTCCCACCTAGATTATTGCAACAGCTTCTTAATTGATCTTCTTACCTGAAACAGGAAAGGTATTTGGGTCACTGAGAATAAAGCACTGAGCCTGGAGTCAGAAAAACCTGAGTTCAAATCTTCCCTTAGACGCTTACTAGCTGTGTGATTCAGGGAAAGTCACTCAACCTGTTTGTTTCAGTTTCTTCATCTGTAAAATGGGGATAATAATAACTCCCTCTTAAGGGAGTTATTAGGCTCAAATGAGATTATATTTATAAAGCACTTAGTACAGTGCCTGTTGCATAGTAGGTACCTAATATATGCTTGTTTCATTCCTTCTTTCCTTCACATTCTAATCTATACTTCACAGAATATCCAATGTGATTTTCCTCAAATACAGATCTGACCACATAACTACTCTACTCAGTAAACTCCAATAGCTCCTTTTTGCGTCTAATATCAAATATACACTAATTCCTCTGTCTGTGCTCCTTCACAACCTGGCCTCAACCTACTTTTCTAGCTTTACCATACACTATTCTAGTCCCTATCATATTCCTATTGTACTCTGCAATCCAATCAAACTGGTATTCTTTGTTTTTTCCAATGTCTTCCACATTTCATTCCCCTGCCTTTGCAATAGCCATCCACTGTGCTTATAATCTCCCTCCCCTCTTCCTCATAGAATCCTTCTCTTCCTTCAGGACACAGCTCAGGTCATGTCTTCCACATGGAGTGCCGCCAGACCCTTGCCCCTCTAAATATCCCTCATTTAACTACCCCATATACATTTATACTCATTCTCTTATATTTCTGCTGCTCACTTGTTAACTGCTTTATCAGAATGCAAATACGGCTTATTTCATTTCTTGTATTGATATCTCTTGTGCTTAGAAAAATACCTGGCCCATAGGAAGTACTTAAAAAAAATGTTTGTTGATTGATTGATTTTAGGATCATAGATCTAGAGCTTATCCAATTCTCTTCATTTTACAGATGAAGAAATTGAGGCTCAGAGAAGCTAAGTGACTTACCCAAATCCATGTAGGTAATAAAAATCAAAGATAGGATTTGAACCCAGGTCTTCTGATTTGAACCCAGTGATCCTTCTACTGAACCATATACAACTTCTCCCCCTCTTCCCCTCCTCTCCTTTAGCTGAGTAGCACATTCGAAACAGAACTGGACATGAAGTCAGGAAAACCTGAATTCAAATATGGCCTCGGACACTTCCTGGTTGTGTGACCCTTGGCAAGTTACTTAGCCTTTGTCTGCCTCAGTTTCTTCATCTGTTAAATGGGGATAATAAAAGCACCTACCTCCCAGGGTTGTTGTGTAGATTAAATGAGATAATATTTATGAAGTATTTTTGCAAACTTTAAAGTGCTATATAAATGAGAGGTATGATTCTTATTATCCCCTTCAGTATGTCCTCCTTTCGCACTATCACTGCTCTCAACTTAAGACTTCTGTGAACTACCTCTCCTCAATAGCCACGGGCACAGTTCTGAAGAATGCCCATGTTGAGTAGGGCCTTACAGTCTCCTGTCTAATTAAGGAGTGTTATTTAGCCCAGCATGGCACTTCTTGGTAGGCTCATAGTGAAACACTGCCCCAGGAGTGGTGGCACATTCTAGAAAGAAAGGCTGTGTCTTAATGCCCCCTCCTCTCTGGAATCCAGGGGCTTAATCTAAGGAGGTTTTTGCTCCCTGCTTTATAATGTACAGCTTATCGAGTTCAGCACAATGCAACCCCAATGACACTGTAGAGAGTTCACAGTCTTCTCTCACGGATGTGCATTTGTTCTAAATATAAAAAGACAAAGGTAGAGATGTGATTCTGGAAAAGCAAGCAGAAGCAGCAGGAGTTAGGAAAGAATCACTCCTCCACAAGAGGTAACTTAATCATCAATACACTAATTTAATAGCTCAGATGCACTATTTCATCAATGGTCAGCTCTACAAATGAACTGCCTAGAGAATCTCCTTATTGGCATTTACAAAATGGATTAGGGCTCACTATGGAAGGCTGTTAGCAAACAGTCATAAATTGGACATCCCCCCACCCTACCCCCACCCCTCGCAACCCCTACTCCTCCCAGTCTCTAATATTTAGGGCTGGGTTTGCAACACGGATAGGCATTAAAATAACCTTGACATGAATTAAAATATACTTAAATTTTTCTCCAAGGAAATAAGTGCTTTATCCTAACACTGCCTTTTGGCAGGATGAAACTCAACTGAAATGACCTCACTGGAATATGTTCTTACAGAATCTAATTATATTGGCTAACTTGAGGGTCCATTTTATTTCTTAATTCGAGGAAAGACACCTACTATGTCTTCCTAGGTTTAATCCCCCTCCAACTAGTCCTTAGATTTCTAGATTAGAGAAAGGGCTCATTAGCAGAACATTTAGACTTTCAGGCAGATTTGGTCTTTCCCTAGGATTAATCCTTTCACTGTATAAGGAACTCAAAAGAAGGTCATATGTGTGTGTCTGTGTGTGTGTACATATATAATCGAATTTTTATATATTGCTTTAAGGTTTGCAAGCTGCTTTACATGGTATCTACCTTTATTCTTATAGCAATCCTGTGAGGGAGGTATCTGCTATTATTATCATCACCATTTTACAAAGAAGGAAACTGAGGAAGTTAAGTGACTTGCCCAGGATCCACAGCTAGCAAATGTTTGAGGCAAAATTTGAACATAGGCCTTTATGACATCAAGTCCAGCACTCTATCCACTGTACCACACTATATATGTCTTATGTGGATCTTAAATCTCATTTAAATCTTAGATGAATTATTCAAAGATAATGCGTGTTTTCTGAGCTTTGAAACTAAGATCTATTTTTTTATCTATTATATAAATAGCCTGCTTTTCATAGGAATATATATCATTAACAGTAGATCCCAAAAGCAAAGGGGATAAATCCTGCTGTTACCCCTACTGGTCCAGTAACAAGCATATTCCACCATGTCATATATAAATCCTGGCTCAAGCAATCTCAGATGAGGCTTCCTGGTCTTTTTAGGCTCTAGTCCTTGCTTAGCGAGTCCTCAGTGGTCCCTCATTACTCTTCATGGACTCATAACTCTTCACTCTCAGAATCTGTCATGAATTGCCTCCAGTCAAATGCATTGAATCACATTTCATCATTCTGAGTCATTTCCATAGATTAGAGAGTTAAGTGGTGGAGCAAAAAAATCTCTACCTTCACTTTCACTGACATATTACTCTGTCTCTGTATCTTCTTGGGAATATCATGCTATGTACTGGTATAGTCTATTACTGCCTGAAGGCTACTTTGGAACCTGTCTTTAGGATCCCACTTCTGATACTCGTATACGACAAGTCAATTAACCTCTCTTGGACTTCAGCTTCCTCATCTGTAAAATGATTCTGATCCTGGACTAGATGAACTCAGAAGTCTCTTCCAACTCTAGCTCTCCAACACAATGATCTTTCTTGGTTCTTTCTGATGCTGGGCAAAGCACTTCACTTCTATAACTTTGTTTCCCCACCTCTTACCCATAAAATAAAGATAATACTATTAAAGGATCATATCCCCTCACTTTTGGGAATATCATGATGAGTTAATAGTATGAATCAATGACAGAGGTAAAAAGCATCATACTGTAGGATTGTTATTAGGAGATTGAGCTACTCAGTTTGATTCATAAGAACATTGTACTAATGAAGGCCAAAGTCTCAGGGCCAGTCCCTACATAACCACAGATTGCAGACAATACTGGCCATGTGAATCACAATGTAGGCCACTGGTAACAAGGTTTATCAGGTAAGAGGTAGGATGGATAACTCATTGCTGTCAGAAACCATAGACCAGTGAACTTTCTATTAATCCACAACAAAATTCTGCAACGGATTATGGAACAGATGGCTTGCAAAGACTTAGAAAGGGAAGTGGTAATCACTAGAAGCATACAAACTCAACATGAGTCAATTTTGTGATGTGGATGCCAAAAAAAAAAAAAAGCTAATGTAATCTTAGACTGTTTTAATAGAAGTATAGTATGCAGAACAATGTAGGTAAGGGTCCCTGCACTGTTCATATCATGCAAAACACATACATATCTGCCTCTTATTATGCCCTGTACAAAGTATCTTAGTAGTCATTAAAAATACAGCTGTTCACCATCTTGCTTACAACTCATTGATTCATTTTTTCCTGTCCAATTAAGCATTTGGGAATGCCAAAGGTCAAGACCAAGAATCTCCCTTGACGTCAAGGGATGGCTGTACAATTATTTCTATGACAACAGGGTTCCCTTTCACCATTTAAACCTTCCCCAGAGATTTTTCCTGTCTGAGAGCCCCATGTGAATTTCAGGGCCCTAGCTCCTAAAACATCAAGAGATTGATTGTATTTGCACTACAGCCATAGTTATAAAAATTTCAGGCAGGGGAAAACCAATCGTAAGAGTTCCCCAGTGAGGCAAATATCACATAGAGAATGTTCCAGTTCATAGTTGGTTGACTAGCAATACCTGCCCTCCTACTTTGGTTCCAGTGCAGCTCAAGAAACATGAGTCTGAAGTTGATTTACAAAGGGCATCTCTGATCTGTAGGGCATCAAGAACTCATCAGCTCAGTATGAAAATTCAATTTAATATATCAAGTATTTGTTGAGTGTCTACTAACAGTGATGCACTGTGCTAGGTGCTCTAGGGGAATACAAAGTAAGATACAGTCTCTGCCTCTAAGGAGTTTAAAATCTAGTAGGGAAATATGATAAGTATGCAAATGAGTATAAAGTTGGGAAGAATAACAATAAGAAAAATAGAAATTGCCATGAAATAATAATGATAACATATTTCTATTTCACTTTAAACTTTGCAAAGTCCTTTCTTGGAAGTGTAAAGGAAGAACAGTCACATCCATATGGAGGCCATCAGTGGAGATTTTATGGAGTTTATGGTATTTGATCTGGACTTTAAAATAGCTAGGCTTTTACTAGATGGAGATGCCAGAGAAGAATACTTCAGGGCGAATGAAAAGGATGAGTAAATACACCAGAAGAAAAGCACAAAACATGTTGGGGGAGCAGCCCTTTTTGGTTGGATAGTATGTGGGTGGGAAAATAGTGAAAGACAAAGTTGACAAGTTGTGACTATATTATGAAAAGCCTTGAATGCTACGGTAAGGAATCTGAATGCCATGTAGGCAAATTGAAGTCATTGAAGGTTTCTGAGCAGAAGAGTGATCTGAGTTATGCTTTAAGAGTATTGCTCCATCCATAATGTATGAGTAGAATAGAGAGGGAAAGATATTGGATTTGTAGAGACCAATAGGAATTTATTACAATAACCAAAACAAATGGTAATTAGGTATAGTCGTGCAGTTGGGAGTGAAGATGGGGGATAGTAAGGGGGAAAGACAGGTATGAAGACAATGCAAAGGCATAATTAATAATGCTTGGCAATTGACTGGTTTTGGGAGGAAGGATGGCAGGGAGGAAGGGAAAAGTCAGAGTGATCGAGATTTTGAGCCCAAATGACAAGGACCTGATATTCTGGCCTGCGTTAAAATAAATGTGGGGGTTTTTCAGAGTAAGGTAACTCAGGATTGGGCTAGATGTACATTTGTTGCTTGGGTGTTTCAGTTGTACCCAACTGTTCATGACCCCATTTGGGGTTTTCTTTGAAAAGATACTGGAGTGGTTTACCATTTCCTTCTCCAGCTAATTTTACAAATGAGGAAACTGAGGCAAAACGGGCTTAGTGATGCAGGGTCACACAGCTGGTAAATGTCTAAAGTCAGATTAGAACTCAGGTCTTCCTGACTCCAGGCCCAGTGCTCTATACCCTTTGATACAACCTCCAGCTTTCCTTGATTTGAACACGTAGGCTTGGAGTGGAACTAGACCAAGTATGAGATGTCATTCACCGAAATATCCAATGACTCTGACTTTACCAGATGTTGCCTCCTTTCTTGGTTTCCCCAAAATTTCAGGAGCTAAAAGATAGTCTTTTCACCAGCACTTCATGGCTATTGTAGCGGTTATCAAGAACAAACTCAGTTATCCATTGCCTGCTGCATTACCAATTAGGCTCTTTTGATGTGAAAGCTCAAGACATAAATGCACAATAGTGATGTTCCACTACAATTCTTTAACTTCACATTAGAGAGTGGGAGTCATAAACCAAGGCAGGCAAGACTGTCACAGATTTATGTGAGAATATTAAATATCACACACACACACACACACACACACACACACACACACACACACACAC
>NW_020948840.1:8308348-8335486 GCF_900497805.2 Vombatus ursinus | reverse complement strand
ACACACACACACACACACACACACACACACACACACACACACACACATTCAGTCATACCAATGCATTGCCCTGTGGAGCTGGAATTGAAGAATCAGGCTGATTAATCATCATTACTAAGGAACACTTGAGGTCACAATGGACTTTCTGCTTTCTGTTTTCATTTTCAATTAAGATATAGATTAAATGAATATAAGGGGAGGCAGCATGGCATAGGGGACAGCATACTGAACAGGGAATTACGGAAACCTGAGTTTAAATGCCAACTCAGACACTTGCTAGCTGTATGACCAGGGGCATGTAACCTCGTTAAGCCTCAGTTTCTTTATCTATAAAATGGGGAAATAAAACCTGGAGTAGCTGTGTCATGGGGTTGTTGTAAAGATCAAATGAGATAATACATATAAAATGCTTTACAAACTTGAAGGCATTATGTAAATGTCAGATATCATCATCATCATCATTATTATTATCCCTCTTCAAATTTGACCATAATTTGTCAATCCTTCACACTGTTACCTCTTTCCTTACATGCTAACTTTTAAGGTTTGCTTTATAGCTCTATTATACTAAAAGTTCAATGTGGGAATTTATTTTCTTGACTATGCATTATTTGTTTAAAAGGGTTTTGTTTTGCTTAGGGGCAGAGGGAAGGGAAGGGATAAAATAAATGCTTATTAGTTTTTTTAATGATATTTATTTTTTTTAAAGTATTGGATTTGAAGTCAGAGAGCTTCTATTTGAATGCACTCCTGGTGGGACCATGCAAGCCGGTTTAACTGTCTGAGACTCAGTTTCCTCATTTGTAAAATGAGGGGATTGGAGCATGTGATATGGAAGAAAGCAGGAGAAAAGAGTTTACTAGGGATGGCCTTGTAAGGGAAAAAATAGTCAAACAATTTACTATGCCAGTTTTCCTTTCTACTAATGAACAGAATTCTATTTGAGCTGGGTAGATGCCAAAGATTTGTCAAAAATAAGGACAATCAGTTCAGTGGCAGTGTTGTTTAAGCCATAAGTCCCACACCTCCCTCTCCTACTCATCACCCTAAGCAGCCACCAAGCAATTTCACTTGCTAAGAAATGAAAAGTCCTTCAATCAGTTGGCAGAGCTTTAGCAAATAAAGGACAAATACCATCCAAGATGCTTATTTCCCAGTTCTAACTTCATGGTTATGGGGGTTGAGACCTGAAGATGAACACTGATTCACCAGTATGTAGCATTAACTCTCCATCATAATTCCCTCTCCCTACCCTCAACAAAAGGTGCTGATTCATGCCTTTACTACTACCCTTTCTGTCCTGACTTTCCAAGTGACTCTGGATCTTTTTTTCCTATTTGTAGGGTTTGTAGTTTTCTTGTGGCAGTTATCTTAATCTCCACTCTCCAAAGTGAGTTTCAGGTCAGTAGAGCAGGGTTACATCTCCCCTTTAAAGTCATAGGGGTACCCTCAAAGAGTAAGGAGTATTTATCTAATGCCATTAGCTCCAACCCCTACTTGTATACTCTCTCCAAAGATTACCAATCATTTTACTCAGCCAGCCTTAAGTAGCTTTTAGAAAGGAGTATTTACTAAGGGGCTACAGTAATAACATTTGATACAAAACATTCCCCCCAAAGTCTATGTTAACCCTCGAGCTCAAGTATGCACAGACTCTCAGGGAAAGTGGACTCAAACTTGGAAAGCATATATGGCAAAGGGATGACTCAGTTTCTAGTTCTTGGAAGTCCTTTTCTCCAACTGGTAAAAGTATTTGAGAAATTTCCTTTAATAGGCATGCTTTAATTTCCTTGTTGGGCTCCTTTGAGGAGTTACGACTATAAGTCGACCTATCCTTGTCTAATTGATGATGCTAACAGGACACTGATGGGAAGATGGAAATTTTACCACCCTCCAGATCCTTCCCAGCTTGAAAGGTCCTCTGTCAGTCAAAGGGATGCAGCAGAAGGGGACTGGGTGGGGGGGGCTGGGAGAGAGAGACTTAGTTCAAGACTAAAACTGAGGCCTCTCATCCCCTGGCCCATTTAGAGAGTTCCTCCTCAGGAGTTTTACTAGAATCCCAATCCACTTCCAAACTCTCCAATTACTCCAGTTTTCAATTCACCTGATGATTTATAGATGACCAATTTTCCTCAGTCTATACATTCTTCTGTGTCTTCACTCAAGTTTCAAATATTATTCACAAAAAAGCTTATGAACAATTGCTTCATTAAGATATATTCTCACTTTGTTTAGGTATCTAGACATTTTATCAGTAACTTTAAGTGGGGTTGGAGTGATTTGACTGAGTAAATCAATCAACTCTACTTTTTCATTTTCTTGGTTTAATATGATCTGTTTACCTTCTCAGCAACCACGTATTAAGAGCAATTTCCTGCCACTATTCAAAGTGGTGAGGTGCAGCAGAAAGAGGACTAAACTTGGAGTCACAGAACGTGTATTTAGATACCATCTCTGTCATTCTCTGTATTACCTTGAGTAGTCACTTGAGTAGTCACTTAATCCCTCTGGGCTCCCATTCTGTAAAATAGGAAGTTGGAGTAGATAACCTCTAAGATCCCTTCCAGTTCTAGGTCAATAATCCTATCATTCCCCCATTCTGATGGCTAGAGGTCCTAGGTAACTATGAAAAGGGAAAGGGTAAATAAGGTAAGAAAAGTGTATTATAGGATTAAAAAATGGGATCAAAAACAAGATTAAAAGTATGGAATAGGAGAAAATGAAAAGTAGTTAAGTAGCCAGTAAAGGAAATGGTTCGGGTTGCTTCCTTGTGTGGGCATTGTTGTTTGTTGTTGTTGTTATTTGTTCTTCTTCTCCTCCTCCTCCTCCTCCTCCTCCCCTACCTCCTCCTCCTTTTTCATTTTTTGAAGAGGACCAATGACATCACAGGGTGATGTCTTGATTTGCATATTAATTGAATTTAAATGAGGTAGAATTGCACAAAGTCATCAGCCTCACTCTCTCTTCCAGAGTCATTGAAGTCCAGTGGCAAGACAAAAGTCAAGATGAGTAGTCATAGCCTGGCTTACAGTGGATGACCTTGGGATATTCGATGTCTGACCAAATTCTAAGTGCTCTATAGTGCGTGCTTCAACTGCCTTCGTTTCCATTGGAACAAATTGTTCTCACCCACCCATTCCACTGGCAGAAATCTTCACATGCTTGGGGTAGACAATCCCCTAATTCATCAATTGGGTGTGAGGCTTGTTGGTTGTATTTAACCTGGTTTAGGCCATCTGCCAAAATGGTTATACTGGAGTGTGGCTACTGTGTATGCTAGTTTCTTGGAGACACAGGTGAGAGTTGGGTGCCAGGTAAATACCAAATGTGGATGAGCAGTCACAAAAAGGGTTCAGCAAGCCCTCACACCAGAGGTGCTAGTCCTTCTTTAATACCCCATATACTCCATATGTAGGCATAAATAAGGGATGAAGACCCAAGAAGAGAGTAGAAAGTAGTGTTAAAGAAGATTTATAATCACAGGTCAGGAGAAGAGAAGAGAGAAACCAATGTCAAATATTTAAAGTTCCTTAATTTAGGTTCCAGGCAGATCCAGTCTTATGTTTATCCACTTATATGGTGTGACTTTGACAGATCCCAAGCCTATAATACCAAATGAGTTGTCTTTTAGCTCATTCCCTCATCAACTAAAGATCACTGTGAAAGCTCCTCCTCCTCTTCCATTGTAGGAGAGTAGATGTAAAGCCATTTTTGGAGAACAATACCCCAATTAATTAACACATTTAATTCCTTGCACATACTAAGGCAGAGACTTCTCAGTGGGCTGAAAAGTACTACCTGGTGAAAACACCTGACCTAATTTTACCCAGACTTCCTCAAAGCACTGTAACCTAATCTCCTTTGAGGAAGAAGTTGATCAATAAACTTAAAGTGAACCAGTTAAGTCTGAGCTCTCCTCCTCTTACATGCTTCATCCCACAGAGGCATTGCCAAGGGCCTGAGCAAGCTGTCATTTTCCAAAACTGGTATGCATAGGGAGATTAGAAAAGGGGAGATTCTAGTTGAATTACCCAGAGAAAAGCTTGAAAACCTATAAGTGTTTGGGAGCCTGCATTGTCCAAAACATTTTTTGAAGGGCCTTTTAATGTAAGCTTGTCTGAAAATACCATATACATAATGGATCAAAAGTGCAAGCTTGTTAAATACCTTTGACTTTTCTTTTCCCTGTATTCGTTTCCTTAACATGTTTTGAGAGTTAATGGATGGTTTCCACTAAAACTACATCCAGTCCTAGTGGGGAAGTTTTTCACCGAGGATTCAGAACTTTAATTAGAAGATTATGCAACCACTTTTTCATAAAAAAAAAAAATTTGTTTGGCGAGCAAAGGCCAATATCTTAGGGTTAAGTAGTTTCATATTCAGGTATTTTTGCCAAGTGAACTTAGATAGAACTTCCTGAGAATCAAAGTACATGCATTTTCAATCCCACTATGCCTGTCTTATAGATTTGATTTTGACGAGAATCTCAATATTGTTTTTATCATATTCTATGCTATAGATGCTATAGAGCATCTTCCCTAGACTAGATCCCACTTCAGTTTATTATCCAGAATAGTCATAACTTTTAAACTCAAAAAAGAAGAGATTAAAAACTTAAGATTCATAAGGAGACACAAGATAAAAATAACTTTACAATTGAATGAGAAAGTTCTGTGTGCGTGTGTGTGTGCATGTATGTATGGGTTTTTGTATAACCTACTTCATGGACCAAAAATATGATCCTGACACCATATCAGTACATGGTACTTTTGCCTACTCCCACTGGGGAACAATACCACAATTTGAGAGGTATCTAGCTAAAATTTTTAAAAGTCAAACCAAGATGGAAAAGTTTTGTTTTGTTTTGTTTTCCTCCACGGGCAGAAACCATAATTTAAAGTCCTTGATTTGCTCAAGTAATACAGTGTTTTCAGAGGTGAGATTTGAACCTAGATCTTCCTGATTCTAAATGCAGCACTTTGAGCCACTCTGCCACACTACTAAGGTCAAGTCTGATTCCCAAATGAGAAAGGAAAAAATCATTTATTAAGCACTTACTACGTACCAGGCACTGAGCTAAATGATTTACAAATATTATCTCGTTTGTGTCACTTCAGCGTAATTCAACAAGCTTTTATTAAGCATCTATTCTGTGCCAGATACCATACTATGTACTAAGGCAGGGGTAGGGATTTGTTCTGTGAAGTTTGGATTCAGTCAAAGGACCACACTTGAGGACCTAGAGGGTCACATGTGGCCTCGCAACCACAGGTTCCCACCCCTGTAAGATTATGAAGGTCCTTAACTTCCCTCGGCCTCAGTTTCTAAATATGGAAAATGGTGTTATGTAAGGAACATACTATGTCCCTTACAGGGTTGTTGTGAAGCCATAATGAGATAACCTAAGTTTTTGGTTTTGTTTTTTGCAATTTGTAAAATTTAGAGTGATATATAAATATGAATTATTATTATTACTGCATAGTATATATACTCCCAGTACAAAGTTCTATCCCCTAGTCCTAATTTTATGAATCTAAAGTGCTCAACAGACAACAGTACACATCAAATAAAAGTATCATAAGTTATCTTTATGAACCTTCCCTTGGAAGGCAGTGAAAAATAGCAAAGCTCATTTCTGTATTCTTCTCTCTCAAACACTATCTGTTAGTTACCTCAGCAAATTTCCAGGCTCCAGATATCACCTGTGTGAGGATGATTCCAAACTTTCATCTCCACATCCAACTTATCACTTAAACTACTGTCCTACACTATATCTTCCTATTGGGCAGACAAATCTTTGGAGGTTTAATGCTGCAAGGACAAATTCAATGTGTCTAAAATAGAACTCATAATTACACACTTCCAAATAGGAAAAAAAATGACTTCTTTTTCTCAATATTTGTCACCATTTTCCCAGTGTTCTGGGCTCAAAATTTCAGTCATCTGTGAGGAGGTCTTCATCTCATCATATCCCCTGTCACCATACTCATAATTATTTCCCAGATTCTCTTGGTTATTCCTTTTCTATGCCACACATTCATCCCTTCTTTTTTGTTCTCACTGTTACTACCTTAGTTCAAACCCTTGTGTTACCTTACCCCTAAATATACAAAGTCACAGTTTTAATTGGCCTCTCTGCCTCTAGCCTTTCTCACCTTCTCCTACATGTCACCATTATATAAACCCCCCTAAAGCAATGTTTTCACTGCTTAATTCTGAGAAATATGATTATTTCTCTCTTATCTTAATCACTAATTGGGGAGATTCAGGATTTTTTTCCTTCCTATGTTCTTATTTCCTAGTAGGTCAAATCAGCCCATGAAGAATAGGGCTGATCAGGAGATTGTATTTAACATTCTCCTCAGTCTTGTTCAGATCCAACCCAACTGGAGATGCCTATTGTGTTCTACTCATGCTTGGGGGGGGGGGGGGTAGATCCTTTGCCTAAATTGCCTGGGGCTGGGAAGTAAGAGTGATATAATCAAGGTCACATCCCCCAGCTCCTCATTAGAATAGGTCCACCTCTCATTATAACATTTATTCTTCTCATTAATTGTTAACCAATCAGAATTGATTGCCATGGGAACACCCATTCTTCCAAGGACATATAAGCATCAATAGGCTTCCATGATCTGTCTTTGGTTTAAGAGAGATGGCCAAATGACCATCCTTTTATTAATTATTTGCTAGCCATAATTAATAGAATTATGAATTACCCAGAAATTATCTCTCAAGTTTTTCATTCATCACAATTCCCATGATCAAAAGATTTCAATGGTGCCCTATTATCTGCTGAATAAAATCAAAACTTCTTAGTCTAATACTCAAGGCCCTCCATAGTCTAGTTTTCTAGGCTTGCTGCTCCCTCCTTCTTTGTACATTCTAAATTTCAGTCAAGCTAGGCTGCTTATTATTCCCTGCACAAACTTCATTTTGTTCCTGTTATTCCCTCAGATTTGAATGTCCTTCCCTAAATTACTTCCATCTTTCTGTCCTTTAAGGCCCAAGTCAAATAACAAAAATAATGGACCAGGGCTATAATCAGCCTTACAAATTCCCATCTTTAATTTTGCCCAGGGGTTAGCTGCCTTAATATGTTCTAAGAAGTAATAGACAGTTCCTAATGAAGTAAATGAGGTTCTATTAGTGAAGCTTTTAGCTGAGAATTTGGAATTTTGATGTAAAGTTTATGCAAATGTCACCTCCTCCAAGAAGCCATACTTTATCAGAGTTAAAGATCCTTTGAGTTCTTATAGAACTTTGTTTATAATACCCCTCTCTTAAAAACTTGATTTGTGATTTCATTAGTATAGGGAATTTCTAGTGAGGAAACTTCTATCAAAGCAGGCCAGAGACTGTTCTAAAATTCTTAGAGAGTTGGCTAGAGTACTGAGAAGTTAATGGAATTTAATAATCTTAATGTAATTGCTCACATGGACATATATGTATATATATATGTATATTATATATACCGTTTTAAGGTTTTCAAAGCACTTTATATATTTCATTTTATACAATCCCCACAACAACCATCTGAGGTAGGGACTATAATTATCCCATTTTACAAATGAGGAAACTGAGGCTGAGAGAGTTTAAATGACTTGCCCAAGGTCTGAGCTAGCATTCAAATTCAGGCCTTCCTGACTCCAAATCCAACACTATCCACTGCACCTAGGTGCATTCTCGCATGTTGCCTAGTTTTATAATTATTCATGTATTTATATTATGACTCATACTATACTGTAAGCTCTTGGAGGGCAAAAACCTTACTTTATTCTCCTCTGAAGTCCCCCAAAGCACCTAATACAGTTCTTTGCATATAGAGGCATCATGACAATAGAAAAAGCATTGGATTTTACATCAGAAGATCTGAGTTTAAAACCTAACTCGGTAGTTTTCAAGCTGAATGATTGTGAGCAAAAATCTTTTCTAGGTCTTGTCTTCCTCATCTGTAAAATGGGATAATACTGTATTGGCCTATCTGTTTCTTAGGACTATTTTAAGGATCAAATATAATTATGTATAAGATATATGTATGAAAACCATAAATCATTACATAAGTTTTTTTTGGGAGGGGGACTTAATATGGTATAGGAAACTCCCAGTGAGGAAACTTTTTAACAATGCAGGTTTGTACCCTCTCTATGGATGCAGGTTTTGCTTAGTCCAATGACATCAGAAAATGAGTCTCAATTCACTATTGCATGCTGCGTCTTTAGCTATAATGACAGTAAATGCTTAATCAATATATATTGAATGAACAAATGAATGAATGAATGAATAAAGTCAATGAATACCATTAGGTATAGATGTCAGTACACATCAAATAAAAGTATCATAAGTTATCTTTATGAACCAACAAACTGCCTTAATTAGAAGTTCTGCCAGTTTATTCCTTGTGCTTCCAGGAAAGTTACAGAAAGGTCCAAGAAGCCTAGTCTACTCCACCACTTACATGAATGCTATTCCCTAAATGGAATGCCATAGATGACAGAACTTCATCAGAAGTAGAAGAAATAACCTATTTGCATAAAATACATAATCATTTTTAGTCTGTGACATTAACCATCACTTTACCAGTTCACATTCACCAACTACACATCAGGTGGTCAATGACAGCAAAGTTTCAAAACTGACGTTTTCATATATGTATCAGGTAGACTGCTTGAAGCAAAAGGTCCAAGAATTTCTCTGTTTTTCATGTATGAGTCCAAACCATGTAAAGCAAATGATTGACAGGGTGGCCCAGAATTATTTCTTTTTTTGTTGTTTGTTTTTTGTGTTTAATTAATTTATTTTGACTTATCAATAATCACTTCCATATGCTTCTGAGTTTAAAATTTTTCTCCACCTTCCTCCCCACCACCCTCCCCAAGATGGCGCACAAATTTTGACATTAGTGATGTTGTAAGTAGAAATTAAAACCAATAGGAGGAACCATCAGAAAGAGGAAACAAAACTCAACGGAAGAGAAAAAAATAACAATTCAGCTTCCATAGTTCTTTCTTTGGGTGTGGATAGCATTTTCCATCACAAGGCCTCTGGAGATGTCTTAGATCCTTGTATTGCCAGGAAGGGTTAAGTTTATCCATATTAGTCATCACACAATGTGGCTGTTATTGTGTACAACGTTCTCTTGGTTCTGCTCACTTCACTCAGCATCAAACCATATAAGTCTTTCCAGATTTTTCTGAAGTCAACCTGTTCATCATTTCTTATAGCACAATAGTATTCCATCACATTCATATACCACAACTTGCTCAGCCATTCCCCAGTTGATGGGCATCCTCTCAATTTCCAATTCTTTGCCACCACAAAAAGAGTTGCTATGAATATTTTTGTACATGTAGGTCCTTTTCCCATTTGTGTGATCTCTTTGGGATATAGCCCTAGAAGTTCTATTGCTGGGTCAAAGGGTGTGCACATTTTTACAGCCCTTTGGGCATAGTTCCAAATTGCTCTCCAAAATGGTTGGATCATTTCACAACTCCACCAACAATGCATTAGTGTTGCAATTTTCCCACATCTTCTCCAACATTTATCATTTTCCCGTTTTGTCATGTTGGCCATTCTGATAGGTGTGATGTGGTACCTCAGAGTTGTTTTGATTTACATTTCTCTAATCAATAGTGATTTAGAGCATTTTTTCATATGACTATAGATGGCTTTAATCCAGAATTATTTCTGTTCCCATGAAAAGAAGCCCATATTGAAAGATAATGGGAAAATATACTGAACTCAACTTGAAAACTTGGCTGGAATAAAAAAAAAATGACAACTCAGGCCCAGAATGAACATCCAATCTAATGGGAGGGCATGTAGGAGAAAAATAATTACCCATTGCTTTCACTTTCTTGTTGAGTGAAATTAACCACAAAAAAATTGCAAATTCTTGTTAGAGGAAGTTTCAATGCACAGGTTAATCGTGCCCTTAATTACAAAACCAATGCAAACACATTTTGTTGATTTTCTTCTTTTTTATGTGGAAATTCAATTGTGTTATATTTAGTTTAGGGAAGATTTGCAATCATGGAGGGGAAAATGAATATCTCTTTCAGAACAATGGTACCAGGTGCTAACAAATGCATTTCTATTTTGTATTTGTAATTTAATTCTCCTTACAAATAAATGTGTGTGGAGAAAATGAGAGATAAGAGAAAATTACATCTCAGTTAAGACTGGTTTAGTTTTGCCATCAAAATATTTCTATACATGTGCACATATGAATTTATATAATATAATCAGCATGTGGGTGCATATATGTATGTGTGTATGCATATATATATATACATATACACATTCAGAGATGCATGCACATATATGTAAAGGTGGGAAATTTAAGAATATGCATTATATAATTTTATTAGAAGAATGAAGAAGACAGCACACAAAAGGAAGCTAAAATGGTGGGAAAGGAAGTGGGGAACACCCTTCCAGGTATGGTAAAGAAAATCCAGAGAGTCAGGAATGCAGACCGGAGAGAAATGAAGACATGGCTGCCCTGTGTGTGTGCTTCCTAAAATGGAGGTTTGAGGAGAAACTGCCTATTGCAGAAAGAAGTCATAGGGGTGGAAGGTACTTCCAGTGTGAGAAGTCCAAAGATGATTTCCAAGAGTTTCCAGGGTGAAAAGATTTCTGTGACATAATAGATGTCCAAAGAGTTAAGAGTGCAATTTGGAGAGGAGTGAAGACCGAAACCAACCTATACTCATGAAGTCAATACTTTGAACCCAGGTATAAAACTTTATACCTACTCCTATTAAATTTTATTTTATCTGAACTAATTGTTTTGGATCCTGATTTTGTCATCCAATCTGTTTAACTATCTCTGCCAGTTTTGAATAATCTGCAAATTATATGTGTTGTCTATGCCTTTATCCAAATCATTAAAATAGATATAGATATAGATATGCTTATACATATATACACAGGCACATGTATACACACACATATAACTAGCATGAGGCCAAGGACAGATCCCTGAACCTCTCCACTATACAGTTCTTTCCAAGCTATCAAGCATTAATGATTCCTCTTTTGATCCAGTCATTCAACCCGCTTAAAATACATGACTGAAACAACTAAACAATAAGTGATGCTGAAGATGATGATGAAAGCATCCATAACCTAGTGTTAATTTCAGTCTGAAAATATTCCAAGCAGAGCTGTTCCTCCTCCCTTTTTTTCTTTGATACCCTGAAATGTCAGTATTTGTACCATGTTCCCCTATTATCATCCAAGCTCTGCCACTTGCCAGATATGTGATCTTGGTTGTATCACTTAACATTGTTGAGCCTCTATTTCCTTTTCCTTTAAAATGGAGATAATTATACTAGCACTGCCAATTTCACAGGACTGTTGTGAGGATCAAATGAAAAATACATATAAAGCATTTTGTAATCCTTAAAGCACTACATATTACATACAGTAAACTGATAACATAAATTTTTGTTCTTTTTCTTATTACAAATTGTAAAGGGGATATAGAATGTGCTCAGACCACTTGAGATAGTGTCATCCATGTGAAAGACAACAGGAAGCTGCTTTTGGTAGATAGGACTGGAACATGAATGGACATTCTGTGCTAGACTACCACAGGAATGGGAGGAGCCTTTTTCCATTGACTGCTTACCCAGAACTATCACAGCATCTTCAAAGAGCCAGAGTCAGCACCTGTTGGGGCTTTTGATACATTCTTAACTAAGGGAGTGATGTAATTCCTTCAATCACAACTGTTCAGTAAGGGAGGAAGGATCTCCTTATTAGGACCTCCTTATTCATCTCTGCCCTTCCAAGGCTATATGTATCCTAAGAAAAGGGCCTATATTTTTATCCTTTTCATTTGTTCTTTTCCATTCAAGGTAAAGGGAGTGGAGTCTCCATTCTGGGCCATTGTTCAATGTATGTTTAAATGGAATAGAGATGCTAGCCACTTGGCCCCTAAAAAGGCGGCAACATGGCCTATGGAGGCTCAAGAAAAAATACAAGCTCAAATTCCTCAGTGCCTGAGAAGCCTAAGAGGATGAGGGAATGTGAGAGTAGGGTAAATGGTCATAGCTATCATCTCTCATCTGGACAGAGGAAGGGGTAAAGGAAACAAATAGGAAAGGGTAGAGTAGAAAGAGGAGAGGGGGGAAAGGAAGAGAGAAAATAGGAAAAGAAGAGAGAGAGCGGAAAGAGTGGGGAGGGAGGAAAGAAGAAATAAGAAGAAAAGAGAACCAGTAGAGGAGAGAAAACTCACATTACTCAGTTATTCTCACACCTCCTAACCTCCACTAAACCAAAGAGATAAAGCTTCTAGGAAAAGGATGATGAAGTGAGGAAACCACTGTGTACTAATGCAGCTTGGTTTGGGGGTTTTATTTCTATGCCTGATATTATGAACTACTTCAGGAGAAAGAAAGAAATACTACTATGTTGAAAATAGATTTCTGCTGTCAAAATATATTACAATAGTAGAAATTATATTTAATATTTACTCGGTAAATTAGATCATGTGTTATTAAAGAACATAAAGTAGGTCTCAAGAAGGAGCTAATATAATGGACCCAATAGTTTAGTAGGTTGAGTAGGTCTACATGAGGTTCAGTAGTTATTCTAGTAACTGTCAATCCAGACACCAAGCGTTCTATTGCTTTACAAAGATTATCCATCATTTTACAATATTAAGCACATAAAGAAGTTGAGTACAGGATATGATGAATAATCTAAGTTGTTTACCATTAGGAAGTGAGTCTTCTGAGACTTGGTTTCATTTTATGTTTTGTTTTCTTGGTGGGCTGGAAGACAGGGGGATAGGGATTTATTTCCATAGATATTTGTTTTATATTTGAGTTTTTAAGAACATCAATTCTGGTATGACATATCCTTGTCCATGCAAATATGTATATATAAATATAGTAATAGACAAATCAGATAAGCACATATGAGTGTAATGCACATACATATGTGCATTATGTATTTCATGGGTCAGTTGCACACATTGGATGTATGTATGTATATATGTATTTACATATATATGTATATATAGTATAGTATATGTATGAGTATTGCCTATGAGGCAACCACCTCTACCAATGTAGATTGACAGCACTATGTAATTTATAGACTTGGAAAGTTGCCTACGGCTTTGAGGGCTCATGAGTTCATAGATCTAGAGATAGAAGAAATCTTAGAGACCATTTTACAGATGAGACCCTAAGAGGTTAAGTGATTTACCCAAGATGACATAACCATCTTGGCAGCCATTTCAGTGTAAAAGGCAGGACTTGAACTCATCTTCTTGATTCCAAGCCTAGTTTTCTTCCCACTACCCTTGCAGCCTCCCCTTGTGTAATAATAATAAAATCTCTTCTTTCTCACTACCATCTCACTTGGTGATTTTTCCATTCCCACTGATTCAATTATCATCTCTATGCTGGTGACTCCCAGATCTATACATCTAAACTGAACTCTCTTCTGTGCTCCAGTCTGACATCAATCAACAGTATCTTAGACATCTTGAATTTGATGTCCAAAACAGAACTCATTAAGTTTTCATTAAAACTTTCCCCTCTTGGGGCAGCTAGGTGGTACAGTGAATAGAGCACCAGCCCTGGATTCAGGAGAACCTGAGTTCAAATCCGGACTCAGACACATAACACTAACTAGCTGTGTGACCCTGGACAAGTCACTTAAACCCATTGCCTAGCAAAAAATAAAAATAAAAAATAATAAAATAAAATAAAATAAAATAAAACTTTCCCCTCTTCTGAACATCCCCACCACTATCAAGGGTACAACTATCCTCCCATTCATCCAGATTCACAATCTTGGTGTCATCCTTAGTACTTGTTCACATTCACCCACATATCCAGTTCATTGTCAAATCTTGTCACTTTCTACCTCCACAAAATTTCATCGTAAGTTCCCTTCTGTTCACTAAGACAGCCACCATCCTGACAAGATCACCTCAAGCCTGGACTATTGAAATATCCTTCTGGTTAGTCTTCCTGCCTCAAATTTCTCCTCACTCTGATCTAGCATCCACTCAGCTGCTAAACTGATTTTCCTAAAGTGCAAATTTGACCATGTCACTCCCCATCCCCAATAAGCTCTAATGCCTCTCTATTACCTCCAGGATCAACTATAAAATTAGCTGTTTGATTCTGAAAGCTCTTCACAACCTGACTCCTTCCATCTTACAGTATTCTTATACTTAACACCCTTCCACACATTCTATGATGCAGGTTCAAGCTTACACTGGCCTTCTTGATGCTCCTTGCACATAAGACTTAATTGTTCTTCCTCTGTTCTCAAGGAAGGCCAAATATCAGCAGGAGGAGGATGTCTTGAATTGCAAATGAATTGGATTTAAGTGAGGCAGAGCTATCTAAAGTCATCAGTCTTACTCTCTCCTCCAGAGTCATCAGAGTCCAGTGGCAAGACATAAGTCAAGAGAACTGGCAATGGCCCCTTGAACATAGGAGATTCCATCTCCCCACACCATGCCTTTTCAGTAGCTACCCTCATTCCTGGAATGTTCTCTCGCATCTCTTCAGCCTACTGGCTTTCCTGACCTCTTTCAAAGGGGCAGCTAGATGGCACAGTGGATAGAACACTGGCCCTGAAGTCAGGCGGACCTGAGTTCAAATCCAGCCTCTGACCAAACCTTGACACTTACTAGCTGTGTGACCCTGGGCAACTCACTTAACTCCAATTGCCTTTAAAAAAAAAAAAAGACTCTGTTCAAGTCCAAACTTCTGCCAGACACCTTTCCCTGCTCTGCCCTGACCCATCCCACAGAAATTAATTTCCAAATATGCTATCTAGATCTGGTATGGACATGGTTATTTGCATGTTGTCTTCTCCATTAGAATGTGAGGTATTCAAGATGAGGGACTGTATATTTGTATTGCTTTATATTTTGGCACTTAGCACAATTTCTGGCACATAGTAAATGCTTAATAAATTCATGTTGTTGTTCAATCATTTTTCAGTCATGTCCAACTCTTCATGACTTCATTTGTGATTTTCTTGGCAAAGATACTGGAGTAGTTTGCCATTTCCTTCTCCAGTTCATTTTGCAGATGAGAAACTGAGTCAAACATGGTTAAGTGATTTGCCCAGGTTCACACAGCTAGGAAGTGTCTAAAGCCAGATTTGAACTCAGAAAGATGAGGCTTCCTGACTTTAGGCCCAACACTCTATCCACTGTGCCACCTAGCTGCCCCAATAAATGTACATCAATTAACTATTTATATAGCAACAGGCAATCTTTCTTGCATATTTCTGTTTTGTTAATCTCAAGTTTTGTAACTGATACATTTCAGTAATAAAATGCAATCAGAAGAACATGGAAGGACTCTGCTCCCCTTATTTTGGAGGGAGTAGTGAAGCTATACCTCCCAGAAGGATATACAGCCCATCAGAGGCTACAAATAGAATCCTAATTTGTTGTGATGAGGTTTTAGGTGGGATCTTTAACATACATAACTTTCTAATAGCTATTCCATAGAATCCTGAGGCAGCTGGTAGTGCAGTAGATAAAGTACTGGATCTGAAGTCAGGAAGACCTGAGTTCAAATTCAGCCTCAGACTTTTACTAGCTGAGTTATCCTGGGCAAGTAGTTTAATCCCTGTTTGCCTCAGTTTCCTTTAGCATAAAATGGGAATAATAATAGCACCTGCCTCACAGAGTTGTCATGAGGATCAAATGAGATAAAATTTGTAAAGTGCTTAGCATGGTATCTGGCACAGAGTAGGCAACATATAAATGCTTATTCCTCCCACACACACCTCTTAGAAATTAGAGCAGAGTTTTCTACACTGAAGCAATGGCCAAATGACAAAATATTTCCTAATACAACTCCCACATGAGTACCTCCAATTTTCACTGGAAACAAAGTCCTTGCTGAGGGAGAGTGCTGAGGGCTGCCTTACTCTAGCCACTTTTTGACCACACTGACACACAGATTCTTGAATGAAAAGAATAGATCTTCCAGCTGGGACAGCAGTTCATCATGCATATCGTCTCCTTTTTGAGATGAAGGAAAAGTTTGACATCCTCCTTTGCTAGGCCTTCCTAACCAATCTTGATACCTTTTTTTTTCTTTAATTTCCCTTGAAGATTTACCCTGATGAAAGTGAAAATGCAGGGCAAACACACAGTGGTGTGAAATTCAAGCAGTGGGCCTTCTCTGACTGACCTGGAGGAAGAAGTGGGGAAGATTCCTCTCATTAAGACCCTCAGAAAAAATGGTGCAAGAAATATACCTGGGGAAAGGGGATGTGAAGGTGGAGCAGTGAACATAACCCACAGGGGCAACTAGGTGGCACAGTGGGTAGAGCTCCGGCCTTGGAATCAGGAGGACCTGAGTCCAAATCTGGCCTCAGACAGTTGACACTTACTAGCTGTGTGACCCTGGGCAAGTCACTTAACTCCAATTGCCTCACCAAAAAGCAAAAAATAAATAAATAAATAACCCACTCTGGTCTGCTACCATTGGAAAGTCAGGCACATGGCAGGGATGCTCCCACCACTGCAAGGGAATCTGGCACTTTGGAGAACAGCTATTTGGGTTCTATGGAACACAACAGCTCCTGGAGAGAAGGTGATGTCTCCAGAGAATTTTAGCTCAATCTAATGGATTTAGAAACAACCTAGAGTTGTGCCATGTAGGAAATTATTCAGATTTCAATATATATGTTACAATCTTTTTTTTTCTGTCTCCAGTCTGATAGGAGTCTACACAACATGATTGAGACTATTGCCCTTTCACCTCTTAAGGATATTTTAATGCTCTGAAAAATATAATTAAAGAATATCATCAATGACATCATGTTTTAGGAAACTTTGCACTGAAAAACAAGGTCATCCATCACACTAATGATAATATTGGAGAGATTATTATTTTATGTTACAAATATGAAAATTACCAAAGAGTTTCATAAATATATTGCCACATGTTTAAGATTGTGTATTTTCATAAAATTCTAGTAAAATCTTAATTTTATTTGAATAAAATGAGCTAAGACAATTGCTCATATAGTTTAGCTTATGAAAATATGTGGGAGCAGCAATTTTTTGTAAGAAAAGAAGGAAATTGATGAATAGAAGAAACCTAAGTTATTATCTAGTCTAACCCCTTCATTTTATAGGTGAGGAAAACTGAGGTCCACAGAGGTGGAGAGACTTGTGCAAGGTCAAGGTCACCCAAGAATTAAGTGGCAGAATTAGGATTTGAACCCAGGTCTTCTGACTCTAGAGCCAGGGATCTCTCCACTGTAACACATCACCCGTATTAAGTTCTGTTGGTAGGAAAACTATCAAGCTATGAGATCTGATGGATATGAAGTAATTTTTTGTGAGTGTTCAACATGCAAATAAATAAGAAGATATACAATTCATTCATCATTTAATGTATATCTTTCATTTGCCTATATTATAATTTACTTAGAATTATAATATTTGGGGATTGGAAGAGGCTTTGGAGGTCATATGGTCACACTCTCCCATTTTAGAGATAAAGAACTTCAGGTTCAGCAAGATTTGAATGGCTTGCCCAAGATTACACAGCTGGTGATGGTCATTTCATCAATTTGATTCCATTCAACAAACATTTATTAAGCACCTATGTGCCAGATGCTGTGTTAAGTGCTGGTGTTACAAAGAGAGGCAAAAGACAGTCCCTGCCCTCAAGGTGGTGGTGGTTGTTGTTGTTGTTGTTGTTGTTTGTACTTCATTCTCGAAGAGATCTTACAATTTAATGGCAGCAACATGCAAACAAGTATATACAAAGCAAACTATGTAGAGGATAAATAGGAAATAACAGAGGTAAGGCACCGGAGTTTATAGGGGTTGGAAAAGAATTCCTATAAGAGATGGGATTTTAATTGGGACTTAAACACATGATCATCCTAGATTTAGGGCTGGAAGGGATGTTAGAGGTCATTTAATGCAACTCACTTCTTTTTCGGGTGAAGAAACTGATGCCCAAAGATATTTAATGACTTGCCCAAGTTATACAGGTCACAAGCGGCAAAGCCACTGAACCTAGTCCTTCTACATCCAAATCTAGCATTCTTTCCATTACATCACACCGCCTCTAGCATCTTATTTGTGTACATGTCTTACCCCACTCCCATTATATCATAAATCTTTTAAGGGATCATAGACCTAGAGTTAAAATGGACCTCTAAGTCCATCTAGTTTAAACATCGTTATTTTAAAGATGAAGAAATTGAGAGACAGGGAGGTTAAGTGACTGACTTGCCCAAAGTCACACAGGTGAGAAGTGTCACTGCATTTCAACCTCTATCCTTTGACTCCAGAGTCAATGCTTTTTCCACTGTACCATACTCCTGTTTCTCACGGTTATAATCCCAGTGACTTATACTAATAAGTTCTTAATGTACATTTTTTTAATTAAATTGCATACTCCTATAACTCCCAAGAAGTACTCAAGAGGAACTCCTTGTTGTCTACCATTTTGGTCCCAGTCAGCTAAATTCTGTATCTCCCAGGGGTGTCCCCAAGACCTGCCTGCATCCCTATGTTTAGAGCTGGTCCCCTTTCAGTGTCATACATGCTATCAATTAATCAACATGTGCATATTAAGTGAGTACCATGTGACAAGAACTGTGCTAGAGACTGGAGATACAAATAAAAAAATGAATTAGTCCCTACTCCAAGATACTTACATTCTTTTTTTTTTTTGTAAAACATTTGTCCTGGTTGTTTACAGTGGATCCCCCAATAAAAGGCATGTGTAATGGGAATTTTCTGGTTAGGGTTCGTGTAAAAGTTTAGTTAGAGGGAGAAGGTACTAGAATTTAAGAAGGGGGTGGGATCCACATAGAAATGGCTTCCTGAAGAAGAGATTTGCTAGGAAATCTGAGCAATCTTTAGAATTGGTAGAAGCAGTATATTGAAAGCATGGGGGGACAGCTTGCACAAAGGCACCGAGAAAGGAGGCAGAATGTCATGAAAGAGAAATAGCAAAATAAATGAATAAACTTACATTATGATGACAAAGCATTATATATTCATTCTCCTTTGCCCAGCAACCCTTCGAGGTAGGTGGTACTGGTGATATTATCCCCATTTTATAGAGTAGGAAACTGAACCTCAAAGAGATTAAATGTCTTGCAGAAACCAAGCTAGTAAATGGCAGAGCTAATCTTCTGACTCCAAATCCAGTATCTGCTCTCCAGTTCCACGTAGTAGATATTTAATATATGCTAGATAGCACAGTGGATAGAGAGGTAGACCTGGAGTCAGGAAGACCTGAGTTCAAATTTGACTTCAAGTATTTACTAGCTGCATGACCCTGGGCAAGTCAATTAAGCAGTGTTTGCCTCAGTTTCCCCTTCTATAAAATAGGAGTGATAATAACACCTACCTTCCAGGGTTGTTGTAAGGATCAAATAAAATAGTATTTGTAAAATACTTAACATTACCTGGTACATAATAAACATAATATAAATGTTAGCTATTATTATTATATTATTGTTGATTGATTGACAATACGTGTGCCCCTAGAAGGTGGCCAGCTCCATGCATGGGGATCTTTCCAGTCAATGAGAAGAGCTTCCCTGATTATGTCCATTATATTTCATGTTAACACATGTTGTCTACCCCAGTACATTATAAATTCCCTAATGGCAGAGTTAGTTTTTCATTTTTGTCTTTTTTATCTTTAGCTGCTAGATCAGTTCCCAGGCACATTGTAGGAGTTTAATAAATGCTTGTTGATTGGTTGACTTTGGTATTATCATTATTGTCTTTTTTTAATCAAAGGAAAGGATGTATAAAGAGAGAGAGAAAGAAGAATGAAGGGAAAGTTCCAATCTTTCTTAATCTGAGATGTGATAGGATTTTTTTTTATGTTCGGTTTCCAACAGGTCAGAATTAGAGTGCAAAAGAATAAGTTTGAGAAACAGAAAGTAATTGAGAGTGCAGTAGTAGCTGTCTTTCTTATCACCTTCTATTAAAAGTGGGCCTGAATTAAGGCATAATTAAATTTGGCATGGAGAATTTGGATGCAAGCCATTTTTATCTTACACCAGAGAGGATGCTAGCAACAACACAATGATGTAAATTCATGAGAAGCGCGAAACATTACTCTGCCTTCAAGTTGCAAAGAAATGGTGCAAGGCCACAAAAATAGGCCTTAAGGAAAGTTATTAGAAATTCAGCAAATGTCAGGATCTTTAAAAGTCAGATTCATTAGAGGTTTTAGAGAAAGTTGCTTTTAATCAAGTGTAGTTCGGGTGAACAAGAGAAATGAGGTGACAGGCATTTTTTCTCCTTTGTTCAGAAAAAGAGCAAATGAAAGAGATGTATTTGGAAGAGACTGAGATCAAGGGAAGGCCAGACCAAGAAAAAATAGGCTAAATGGGAAAAACTGCTTAGTGACTCCATGAATGAAAGGACTATAATAAGGACAAATGAGAGGCTCACATTGTTTTTGTTGTTGTTATTGTTGTTTGTCCTTCAATTTCGAAGCAGACCAATGACATCAAGGCTGATGTCTTGACTCTCAAGTGAATTGGATTTAAGTAAGGCAGAGTTGCACAAAGGCATTAGCCTCACTCTCTCTTCTAGAGTCATTGAAGTCCAGCAGCAAGACAAAAGTCAATAGGACTGATGACCCGGAACTATGGCCCCATACCACTTCCTGGTCATCTTCAAACCATGCCACTCCTCCATACTTTCCCCCTCACCCCCCATTTCCAACTAATAATGTCTCTAAGCTAGGTGGCACAGTTGATAGAAGGCTAAACCTGGAATAAAGAAGATGTGAGTTCAAATCCAGCCTCAGATACTTAGTAGCTATGTGACCCTGGAAAAGTAACTTAAATTCTGTTTGCCTCAGTTTCCTCAACTGTAAAATGGGGATGATAATAATAGCACTTACTTGCCAGGGTTGTCATGAGGGTCAAATTTGTAAAGCACTTAACACATAGTAGTGAATACTTGTTCTCTTCCTACCTTCCTTCCCAATCTAAATATTCCTTCTACCAGTGCAGTTTACCACCCAACCATGCCCTTTCTCTTGCTGTTCAATTCTAGTCAATCCTACTCTACACCACCCTATCTGTCCTCCAAAGAGAATCCATCCAACATGCTGTAGGCTTAGGGAAGAGGAAGGTACAAGTAAAACAGGTGAGTGTATGAGACAGAAGTATTTATGACTGCATCTGATTTTAGCCATGTAAGTCCAAGGGGGCAGGGCAGGGAGGGAAAGGGGAGAGTCAAATATGATTTCCAAGAAGTTCCATTAGATTTTGGTTTCCAGTGATCAAAGCAGGAACTTGCTTAGTTATCTAAAATATTTACTACTATAGTCCTTCCTTTGCTGTCAAAATTAGAAGCACATTGGTTCCACTATTTCTTGCTAAGTGTTTTACCTCCACGGACACTCATCTATATGTCCCACAGGTGAGAATCTGAGTTCTGATGGGAGGCAAAGGAGAGCAGGAATGCAGATGGCATGATTTGGAGATGGCCTGGTTTGGGACAAGGTGAGATTAATTCAGGTCTTCCTGACTATACAATAGGCCCTGTAACCACTAAGTCATGCCAAGTATACTGAAAAAAAATTTCAACAAGTATGATTTCAAGCACATCAGAGCTAATCAAAAACCAGACTTCAGGTTACCCAAGTATTCCCAGCTGGCTTACTCACCATCTTTTCCCCAATTTCCAACCATTAATTATATTAAGCTACAATTAGCTATAATCAGTCATACTTATTCATTAAAACAAATAATTTTGGAATTGCCTGTAATAGGCTTAGGACTTTTTAAAACCATTCACAATAGTACTTCCTTATTATGTTTATTTGGTATACTTACTCTAGACCAGCTTCAGTCCAATCTCTTCTCTCCCTCCCCTTTTAAAACCTCTATTCAAACTCACCTTCCCTAGGAAGTATCTTCCCTTATTATTTCCCCCACCTAGCTCCATTTGCTGCTTTGGTAACACTTAAAGGTAGAAAAATAATTTGTTGCCCCAATGGATCTAGTTTTGCCTGGTTGGTAATAAATGGTCACCTTCTTAATTAATGATGCTTTGACTTCTGAGTCAATGGAAAGTTGGCCTAGAGAACTTTCAGCTGAGAAACAGCAGCTGTACCTTCAGTGCCAATTTATGCACCTGCATGGTTCTATTCATGATTGAATTGCTTACTCCTCACTGGAATGAGACTAGAAAAAGTGTCATAAATATTATCTGCCTCAAAGGAGAAAAAAACCTACACAATCCACTGAATCTTGTGTTACCCAATCTTATAAGAGAAACAGAGAAGGAGAATTTTTTCTTCTGGTTAAATTCAAGGCTATCCTGAAAATGAACAAGAATTAATACCTCCAGTTCCCAATAAATAAATAACTTAAGGCTTCTACACACAACTTAAGGCATTCAGCCCACCCAAATCATACTAAAGAAAAATTATCAAGTAGACTTTTTTTTTTTTGCTAAATATGCTCTCATTTTTTCTAATTATACTCCCACCACTACCTCCTCAGCACCTTCGGGATTCCATTGTCCACTATTCTTGACCTAGAATTTTTATAGGTGCCCATACCTCCCCCAAGCCAAGTTTTGTCACTGCCATGATCTTCTCAATGTGAAAAGCCATTGATATGACATGACTGTCTTCTACTTTATCTTCATAGCACCACGTTCTCTACTCCTGTCAAAGTTAGTAGATAATCTGGTGCTCTAGTCCAGAGGTATCAAACACTCCCCTGGAGGGTAAGGGTTGCATTGTGAGAGCAAACACACTCCATTGTGACTCAAACCAGATTAAAATATAATTGGGAAATATTTAACAAAATAAATAATATAACAGAACATAGATAACCTAAATAGGTGATTTTTTAAGTCAATATACAGCTTACAGGGATCTTTATGTACAGTTTAATGGCCCAAGCTTTTATTTGAGTTTGACATCACTTTCTTAATCTCTGCTAAATGGTTAAGGCTAAAGAAAACTCCATAATTTTGCCTATCTTTTCTATATATCAGATATTAAAATATGTGAATTTTAATTATAAAAATAATAAGAGACTCATTGGTAATATGAATGAATAACTTGTCCTTTTTTGTTTTTTATTATTTAATTATTTGTTTTTAACATTTTTTTCTTTTTAAATTGAGTTCCAAATCTCTACCTCCTTCCCACCCCTCCTCCATACACTGAGAAGGCAAGTAAAATAACATCGATTATACTTGTAAAATCATGAAAAATAAATTTCCATATTGATTATATCATAAAAAAGCAAAAAAAAACTAAAGAATGCAAGAAAATTGTGCTTTGATTTGCACTCAGTTCTCTCTCTACAGGTGGATAGCATTTTTTCATCATGAGTCTTTCTGAATTGTCTCAGATCATTGTATTGATCAAAGTAGCCAAGGCCTTCACAGTTAATCATCATTACAACATTGCTGTTACTGTACACAATAATCTCCCAGTTCTTCTCACATCACTTTTCATCAGATCATATAGGTCTTGCATGTTCTTTCTGAAACCACCTCCTTTGTTAGTTCTTATAACACAATAGTATTCATCACAAACATATGCCACAACTTGTTCAGCCATTCCCAAATTGATGGGCATCTCCTCAATTTCCAATTCTTTGCCACTATAAAAAAAGAGCTGCTATAAATATCTTTGTACAAATAGGTTCTTTTCCCTTTCCTTTGATCTCTTTGGGATACAGACCTAGTAGTGGTACTACTGAGTCAAAGGGCATACATAGTTTTATGACCCTTTGGGCATAGTTTCAAACTGTTTTGCAGAATGGTTGGACCAATTGAAAACTCCACCAACAACTAATTAGTGTACCTATTTTCCCTCATCCCTTCTAGCATTTGTCATTTCTGAGTAGGTGTGATGTGGTACCTCAGAGTTGTTTTAATTTTATTTCTCTTATTAGTAGTGATTTAGAGCATTTTCTCGTATGACTATAGATAACTTTGATTTCTTCTTCTGAAAACTGCCTGTTCATATCCTTTCATATCAATTGGGAAATAGCTCTTATTTTCATAAATTTAACTGAGTTTCCTATATCTTTGAGAAATGAGATCTTTATCAGAGAAACTTGTTGTAATTTTTTTTTTTTAAATTACTTCTTTGTCTCTGGTACCTTTTATCAAACTATAGTTTCCCTGATTATCTCTTCTAATATGGTCTACTTTCATTCTTGCTTTGTCTGAGATCAGGATTGTTATCCCTATTGTGCTTCAACTGAACATAATAGATTCTGCTACAGTTCTTTATTTTAACTCTGTGTGTGTCTTTCTGTTTCAAGTGTGTCTCTTGAAAACAACATATTGTTGGATTCTGTTTTCTAATCCATTCTGCTATCAACTTCTATTTTATGTTTGAGCTCATCCCATTCACATTCATATTTATTATTACTGTGCATTTCCCTCTATCCTATTTTCTTCTATTTTTTCTTCTCTCTTTCTTTTTATCCAGTCCCTCCTCAAAAATTTGTTTTGTTTCTGACCACTACCTCTCTTAATTTGGCCTCCCTTTTTGTCATCCTCTCCCTCACAGCACTTATCCCCTTCCCTTCCTAGTTCCCTAGTGGGTAGGATAGATTTCTATACCCAACTGAGTGTGCATATGGTTTTTTTTTCTCTTTGAACCAATTCCAATGACAGTGAGATTCAAGTATTGCCCATCACCCTCCCCATTTTCCCAACCACTATAAAAGATCTTCCTTGTGTGCCTATTTTATGTGTCTACCTCTCCCTTCCACTTTCTCCTAGAGCATTCTTCTTTCTCACCCTTTCATTTTTTCTTTTAGATCATCCCAACGTAATTAATTCACACTAATGCCCTCTATCTATTTAGACTCTTTCTAACTGCTCTAATGATAAAGTTCTTAGAATTTGCATGTATCGTCTTCCCATACAGGAATGTAAACAGTTTAACTTTATTGAGTGTCTTATGTGACTTCTCTTGAGTCTTCTGTTTGAATATCAAATTACCTATTTAATTCTGGTCTTCTGAACAGGAGTGCTTGAAAACCTCTATTTCATTAACTGTTAATATTTTCCCCTGAAGGATTATCCTTAGTTTTGCTGCACAGGTTTTTATCTTGGTTATAATCTTAGCTCCTTTGCCTTTCAGAACATCATATTCCAAGCCTTCTGCTCTGCTCCTTTAATGTGGAAGCTGCTAAATCTTGTGTGATCCTGACTGTGGTATTTGAATTTTTATCTGGCTGTTTGCAATATTTTTCCTTCATAGGGGAGCCCTGGAATTTAGCTA
Organism: Vombatus ursinus; assembly: GCF_900497805.2. Lineage (NCBI taxonomy): Eukaryota > Metazoa > Chordata > Mammalia > Diprotodontia > Vombatidae > Vombatus > Vombatus ursinus. Next base: position 8,310,215 of record NW_020948840.1, on the reverse strand, counting down.
TAATATTCCTGGAAGTTTTCATTATGAGATCTCTTTCAGGAGATGACCCATGGATTCTTTGAATTTCTATTTTATTATCTGGATCTAAGATATTGGGGCAATTGTCCTTGATAATTTCTTGAAATATGATGTGTATGCTCTTTTTTATCATGGCTTTCAAGTGGTCCAATGATTCTTAAATTATCTCAGCTCAATCTATTTTCCATATAAGTTGTTTTTCTGATGAGATTTTTCACATTTTCTTCTATTTTTTTTTCATTCTTTTGACCTTGTTTGATTGTTTCTTGAAGTCTCATGGAGTCATTAGCTTCAACTTTCCCAATTCTAATTTTTTTTAATTTTTTAAATTTTTTTGACTAGGCAATGGGGTTAAATGACTCACCCAGGGTCACACAGCTAGTGTTAATTGTCAGAGGCCGGATTTGAACTCAGGTTCCTTCTGACTCCAGGGCCAGTGCTCTATCCACTGTGCCACCTAGCTGCCCCCCCCAATTCTAATTTTTAAGAAGTTATTTTCTTCAGCGAGCTTTTGGATATTTTTTTTTCCATTTAGCCTATTCTGCTTGTTAAGGAATTATGTTGTTCAATGAATTTTTGTGCTTCTTTTGCCATTAGGCTAACTTTGTTTTTTAAGGTGTTGTTTTCTTCACTAATTTTGAGCCTCTCTTACCAAACTGTTAATTCTCTTTTCATAATGTTCTTGCGTCACTCATTTCTTTTTCCATTTTTTTTTCCCTATCTTTCTTATCTCTTTCTTTAACCCTACCAGGAATTATTGTTGGGCTTGGGTCCAATTAGCATTTTTGAGGCTTTGGTTGTAGCTGTTTTCCCAATGTAGTCTTCTTTTTATATCTTGATCTTTCCTACCACCAGTAGCTTAATGGGTTCTTTTTTTTGTTGTTTGCTAATTTTTTTAGCCTATTTCTTAGCTTTGAACTTTATGTTAAAGTTGGTCTCTGCACACCTGGGGGTGGGGAAGCACTGTGCCAAGCTTTAGGCTTTTTTATGATGCTGTTTTCAGAACTAGTTCTGGGATTCTGTCAGTTTTTGGTGCTTCCAAGGTGGTATGCATAATCTAGGGAGAGGTGTGGTCACTGCTGTCTTAGTTTGCACTCTGTTCTTTATCCAGGAAGGGCCCTTGCTCCTCTGCAATTATAATCACTAGTACTCCTCTTGGCCCTGAAACTATGACCAGGCTCCCTGCTCTCTTACAGCCACAAGCACTATCTCTCTCTGCCTTACAACTAAGTGTTGCTCCCTTGTGAATGACCACAGACCCTCCCCTCTGCCCTGGAACTGTGACTAAGAACTGCTTATGAGCAATAGAGTTGGCAATTAGCTCCAGCTACATACTGTGCCTACAAAAGGTCCCCTATAATCTCTTTCTGACCAGTTGTCCAACCCCCTTACTTTCTCTGGGCTGAGAGCTCTTGAAGCTACAGCTGCTGCTGTCATGACCACCTCCAATACCCACCATTGCTGCTGGTACTGCAGGATACTCCAGGCCAACACTCACCCTAGTGTCACAGACCTCTCCTGTTGACTTCCTAAGTTGTCTCTGGCAGGAAAAAATGTCTCACTCTGCCCTTTTGCTGGCTCTGCTGCTCTATAATTTGATTTCAGGAGTTACTTTAAAGTTATTTGGAAGAGAATGTTGGAAGAGTTAAGCTGGGTTGCTGCCTATACTCTACCATCATGGCTTCTTCCCCTGTTATGTGCTCCTTACAATATGGTAAGCACTGGGGATACAAATACAAAAGGGTAGATATTTCTTGCCCTCAATAAGCTTGCTTTCTAATATGGGGAAAGAATAGACAGACAGATAGATAGATAGATAGATAGATAGATAGATAGATAGATAGATAGA
>NW_020948840.1:8280697-8308338 GCF_900497805.2 Vombatus ursinus | reverse complement strand
AGATAGATAGATAGATAGATAGATAGATAGATAGATAGATAGATAGATAGATAGACAGATAGATAGGTAGATAATATCCTGCTTTTGTCTTTGAAAAATGAAGATAATTATTATTTCATAATGTTCTCTTAATCCTTCAAACACCAAGTGAAATCACCTGTGCCCAAGGTAGGGGCATTTCTGGATAATGCTTCTGGCACCTTCCTATTTTACAATGTTTTCAAAGATTCTTTCCTCTTTAGATTCCACTGTTATCCTTTTACAGAATTTGTTAAGCCAATCTTTTCTCCTGGCTCACTAGCACCAGGAATAAAGGTCAGTTCTTTGACTATCTGTCCTGTGAATTCTAATATCTGTGGCTGCTCCTGTTTGCTGTCTCCCTGAACCTTAGTTGTAGAAGAATTCTCAACACACAAACAGCGTCACCAATTGTGGTCGCTATCTTTGTAGGCTTCCTGTGGAAAAGACTAAACATCATCTATGTGGTGAGGATGAAGGTAATAAATGCTCACAAGTTTCAGATTCTATCACCCATACTGCAAGCTAAAGGGGATCATTCCCAAGAGTCTTGTGTTCTCTTATCCTTAGTGAATATAATATATTCATTTAGATTCACAATAAATCAAACTTATTTCAGCAATTTAAAGAAAAGAACAGGAAAGAATATTTTGCTTTGGAAAGTTATGGGGATAGTGATTGGAGCCAGAGGGGAGATTAACACACAGTAGGAATGACAGTTGATTTGATGATGATTTCAGAACTGGAAAGCAGGATGAGGGAAAGGCAAAGTGGTATGATAGCTAATAAGCAAATGGCTGAGGAGTGAAATGAAGTACAACAACTAGAGGCTGGGAAAAAGCAGTGTCAAGCATAACACTGATGTTGTGCATGTCATAAAGATGAAAGGAGAGAGAAGTATCTTCGGTGAATATAAAGTTTTGAATTTCAGGGGATTGGGGAGAGATTTTAGATATGCTATGTACCATAAGCCTACTGCCCATAGTTAAACACTAGAGATACTCAGACAAAAGACAAAATAACCCTTGCCTTAAATTACACTTCTAGCATCTTTTGAAATACTTTGTTTTCTAAGTCTCAAATGGACTTATCAGGTAATGTCTGTGTTGCTATCTTCATCCCCCTACCAGACTATAAACTCCCTGAGGTCAGGAACTGTATCTGTTATTAAAATTTTGTGTTTCTCCCAGTATTTAGTATAGTCCGCTGCACACAGAAAGCCCTTAAGAAATAAGCATTATTTCACCAGGCTTACTTTAACAGTAAATAATTAAGTGAAGAAGGGGAATAAACATTGTATGTCCTGATTACCCTGCACATCCATGGCAAAGGAAATGTTTTTAACCTAGTTGGGGTAAGGGGGGAAAGGAAGTGTGGCATACACAGAGAGCCAGCCTCAAGGTCAGGGTTCAAGTCCTGCTTCTGACATATTGCCCATGTATTTCTTGGCAAGTTGCTCAACCTCTCAGTGCTCCAGATTACTCTCTAAGACTCTAAGTTGAAAAGAGAGTTGAAAATAAAGTACCTATAATCAAATACAGATAATAGAAATTTGGCTGTAAGTTATAATCAATAGAGTAAGTTTTGTAGAAGATATTCATCTACCCAGTTCATCAGATCATAAATTTAGATCTGGGAAGGGGTTTTTGAGGGCATCTAGTTCAACCCCCCTCATTTTACAAATTTAAGTTGCTCAGATGAGCAAACTGAGGCAAAGACAGGTTAATGGATTTATGCAGGGTCACATAGCTACCTAATAAGTGGCAGTTCTCCCCCTTCCTTCTGTGCAGGAGACATGGAGTACCCTACAGAGTCATGGGGATTCCTCTCCTACTATTCTTGCAGAGGGAAGGGATAAGTTCATTCTCTGTGACAGTTCTCAATTGGCTTCCTCCTATAAATTTGCAATAGTTCAAATGATAATCACACTGCATTTCTAAAGACAAGCCCAACTAGAAGGGATGAAATGAAGATGATAGATAACAACAACACTACATCCTATCCCAATGCAGTTTCTCTGGATCCCAATCAAGTTAGTGCAGAGCTACTCTTCCCCGTGTGTTGATTCTGAAATGACCCAATATAGATGGATCAGACTTATCTGAACCCCCACTGCAACACTAATAGCATGTGGCTGTTAATGCTGCCTATCAAAAGAGTTCATCCAGGATGGGGCCAGGCACTCACTAGATTTATCATTTGGAACAAGTCACTTTCCCTCACTAGTCCTCACTTCCTACAGACTAGATGAACTCTGAGGTACAAAGAAAACTATGGAACAGAAGGAAGATTTGTGGCCTTCCCATTACCTAAGGGAAAACATTCTTGAGTCTTGATGCACCCCAACAGTACAAGCCAAAAGTATCCATGTAAAGAGTTTCTATATGTAGGCCAGGAGCCTACAGTCAACAAAGGATTTAATGATAACTTGGCCCCTATTGCCCAACTCAGGTGACAGCTTCTCCAAGAAAGTGGGAAGGAGGTAAAGATGATTTTCTCACTTCCAATGGAGGCAGAATGATTCAGTGGAAAGATCACTGGCTATAAATCCAGAGGACTAGGGTTCAAACCTCAGTTAAGCTACTCTGCTCATTCTGTGATCACTTGATGATCTCTGTTTCATGTGTAGTTGTATTTAGATGTTATTGAAGTTGGCACAATTAGATTTTTTTTCTGTATTTAACTACTTCAAGCCAGTAACAAGTTCCTACCTTGTGTCTTCAGAGTTCCCCTAAATTGTAAATGGAAACTAATCCAGAAGAATTCAAGCTTCTTGTACACTACAAAGTCTGTTGGAGCCTAAAGTTAAAAGGTTGTGCTTTATACAATGATCCTCATAGTCATCTGGGAACAATAACGAAAACATATAAATTATAGACCCTTGATAGCCAGCTGCCGTATCCATGGAAACAGATACTGGATTGGCCAAAGTGCTTTATAATGATTATGATTAATCACCCTTGAAATCACTGTTATTTATTGGCATCTAACTGACAGAGCTATGTTGGAAGGACTCAATTCTTCGGTCCTGCAAATTTTCTCTTCTAGCTCGAACCCAAGTTGTAAAATAGCAACAACAACAAAAATAAGTTCTAAAAAACGTACTTCATTAAATGTCAGTCAGGAAATAAAAAAAGGAAAATATAAAATTAATAGTGTGGAATGATAGTCAATAAAAAACATTTCACCAACACCCAGCCCTGGTTGTTCAAAATATACTCACTTCCATCCCAAATGTTCATTCAGAATTCCAGGTTTATGCAAAAATGAAAGAATACAAAGAAAGACCTTTAATAATTCAATTCAGCAAATATTTAAATGCCTACTGTGTGAAAGGCCCTGTGCTGGGCTCTGGAAACCTTCCTATGAAAGCAGTTCTTAAATCTATTCCTTTTTCTTAATTTTCCTGCATCTATGCTGAAACCAGAATCACACATCTGGAAAATCACCTGATATTTTTGTCTCCTGTCAAGCACACAACTGAAATAACAGAGGTCCCTTTGGAAGACATGAAAACCTTTGGTTTTCATGCCATGGTCCCATAATACCTCAGTGCAATTTATTTTGGTTTGATTAATTAGGATCAGCAGAGGAAAATGAGGCCAAGTGACTTGCTGATGGGAATGCAGGTAATAAGTAGCAGTGATGGAATTGGAGCCCAGGTCCTCTGACAGACCTAGAACTCTTTTGACTGTGACACAAGGTTTGAGAACAAAACTGAACAAACTTGCTATGAATATGAGGTGTCCACCTTAGGGGCAGGAAACACACAGGAGTATATGGTTATTCCATGGGCCTTCCCTGTAATCCAGGAAGGCAGAGAGATAACCTTGTACAATTCTGCTACTCTCATAAGCAGGTAAGTCACACTCAAACAGAAATAGATTCCTGCAGCCCACACATTGACTTCAAGAACAACATATTAATACTATCTATGTTGTAATATATTTTCATTTATTTTGCTAAATATTTCCCAATTATATTTTAATCTGTTACCTGCCACACAGGGGAATTTTGTGGATGTATTAAGCATGCAGAAAATGTGCCTTGGACAGAAGAACCATCCATGGATGCATAAGCAGTTACAGAGTCTACTGTGTGGTGTGTGTTTTGTATGTCTTTCTAATCAATACAACAGCACTAGTTGTTTCCCTCAGAAGAGAGAATTTATTTCAGAGTGCTTACAGCATCTCAAAGAAAACAGGTAGAGTTACTGGCAGAAGACAGTAATAGAGAGCCAAAGCCTCCAGGTAGTATTAGGAAAAATCCTTACTAAACATACCCATACAGCTTTGCTATATCATTCTTGACTTAATGCCACACGTAAACAACAACTTGAAGGGCCTGGGGCCATATTCCTTGAACAACTGTGGTATTGTCTTGTGCAACCTGCCAACGGGGAAGGAGGGAAGGAGAGGGAGGAGAGAGAAGAGTTGAGCTTGAACAGGAAAATTGTGGTTTGGGACTGATGGTTTCTATTGTATTCAGACTGAGATGCCCCCCAGCACCATCTCACAGTCATTGTGTAAAGATGTTCAACAGACAGACTAGAGCCACAGGGATCTGGCTGGCCAAGATGGCTTAATAGTCACTGGGAGCTGCCCAGAAAGTATTACATTGCCAGACAGAACAAATGGGGACTATGGATTTGGAAATGAGGCACAAAGAAAACCGAGCCATGTGGCAAAGGGAGGATTTGTGGCTTTCTCTCCAGTCATTTATCCAAGGGAAACCATTCTTGAGCCTTAATGCAGGAAAGATATAATCTTCATAAGAGCTAACATGGATATAGCACCTACTATGTGCCAGGCACTGTGCTAAGTGCTTCATGATTATTATCTCGTTTGATCTTCACAACAACCCTGGAAGGTAGGTGCTATTATTATTACCACTTTATATATAAAGAAACTGAGTCTGAGAAAGGTTAAGTGAGTTGCCCAGGGTCACACAGCTACTGAGTATCTATCTGGGGCTAGATTTTAATTTAGGACTTCTTCACTCCAGGCCCAGCACTTTATCCATTGTACAACCTACCTGCCTCAGTACAAACACAAAGATTGTTAGCAAAGTACTTCTACCTATAGAGGCAACTAGATAGCAGAAGCCAGGAGTCAAGAAGACCAGAGTTAAAAACCAACATTAGACACTTAAGATGTGACTCTGTACAAATCACTTTAATCTCAGTCTAACTCATTTTCCTTAATTGTAAAATGGGGATACTAATAGCATCTACCTCCCAGTTTTTTTGTGATACTCAAATGAGATAATATTTATAAACTACTTGCTTAGCACAGTAACTAGCACAAAGTAACTGCTTAATAAATGTTTTTTTCTTTTATATATGTAGGCCAAGGGCCTACACTCAGCAGAAGATACAGTGATAGCTTAGCCTCCATTGCCCATTTAGGGTATCATTTTCTCCAGGAAGGTCAGAAGGTGAAGGCAATCTTGCATTTCCAGTAGAACTAGCCTGCTGCAATGGAAAGAACATTGGGGACAAATCCAAGTAATCAAGCTTCAAATCCCAGCTCTATTATTTGGTGACCTTTAATCCCATTGGATCCCGTATATGGTTCAATGCCCACACAGGACTTGCTAGCTCCCAAGCTGCCTTTGGCATGCACCAACTTATTCTCCTTACCCAGCCTCTGAATCAACCCTTCAACCCATTTTAAATCTCTCTGTGCACCCTCATTTTGTCTATACTACCATCAAATTCTCTAAAAACTGAATGAACTCTATAACTCTTTCCATTCTGCTTAAGAGGCAATGTGGATAGTCAATAAAGTACTGGAGCTAGGTTCAAATCTGTCCTTTACCAGTTACTAACTGTGTGTGTGGCTTTGGGAAAGTCATTTAATCTCTTTGAGCCTTAATTTTCTTACTTGTAAAAATGGAGGAGAGGGGAAAGGAAGGGGATTGGACTTTAGCTCTGTCTATAATACCATGATCCATGGTCCTTCAATCAAAGCTCTACCTAATCACACATATAAACCAATTTCTCTCCACTCCTGGACCAGCAAGCACATAAGCCTTCACCCGAACACCTGCTTCTCCCTTCATCCCCAATACATGCTTAGCTCCTGTCAGGCTGGTCACTAATTCAAAGATATAATTCCAAGGTCTGTACTGGAAGTCTTTCTAGATGCTAGGACTTGCCCAAGTTTGTACTCCATTTATGTAACCTCCAAGAGTGCAACGACACTTCAACACCACAATGAGGCAAAGAACTGAGATTTTAACAGAGGTTTGATTCCTTACCTTTATCATTAGTGGCAGTTAAATGCTTTGGGCAGCCAGCAAAAGGTTGAATGAACATTAGTGAACAAGGTTGGTGATGGAGATGTTGCCACTAGTAATGCTAAAGGATGATAATGAAAAGCAAAAATTTAACCAAAATTATTTTCAAAGTCAACCAATTATGCATTTCCATCTAGTGACTTCAGGTTGGAACTTGGAACAGCTGTGCTTTTAAATACATGGCATGGCTTCAATTGGGATCTCTTGAGCTAGAGATAAGAAATCAGGATTAAGGGAAGAACTGATTATAAGTCACTGAAACTTTGTGGACTTGCATCCACCTACCTGAGGCAGAGTTAAAGGTTCTAAATAGAGATTTTTAACCTTTTTTGTGTCATGGATGCCTTTGGCAGTCTGGTGAAACCAATGGACCCTTCTCAGAACAATGTTTTAAAATGCATTAAATAAAATAAAAATATTACAAAAGGAAATCAATTATACTGAATAATATTTACCAAAATATTTTAAAAAGCAAAATCATATACCCCATGCTAAGGATGCCTGTTCTAGAGAAAACTGAACTCTGATCATCAGTCTGGATAATTCATCACAAAAAAAAAAAAAAAATAGGAATCTGCCTTGGCCTAAATTGTATGACCATATTGTAAGAAAGAGCTCAGATTCACAGACTCCTTACTCTGGACCCCTCCTTTCCAAATTAGTTGTATGAGTAAACTAGTCATATTTAAATAAAACTCTGAGGTTTTAAAAGGACTTTCTCATGTTAGCATAGTTCTCAGGACAGATACATAGAAACACAGACAAGAGAAGTTTGGAGACAAAAAAAACTGTTTTTGCATGATCTATTCAGGTAAACAGGGTAAGGGTATTTCTTTGTTTGGAATTATCTATTTAATTGTCTCAACACACCTTTTCATTTTCAAATTAGATCTGATTTCATCACAAAATGTTCATAGAATTGGTGATTATATTTCAGGCAAAATTCATTTTAAGAAACTTTTTTGCAAGGTAAAATAAAATAAATTGTGCCAAACAAATGTGAATAGCTCACTTATTTTTGTTTCCATTACCTGATTTTCTACATTCTTTTTAGAGGAATGTCATCTGAGTTATTTATGACATCAACTGATTCATGATTAGATCAAGTCTAATCTTGCCTTTTGACAAAATCCCTTATACCTTTAGGATTCTGTTCAGGTGGATCCCCCTACCTGAAATGTCTTTCCATCTTTGCCCCAACAATCTTCCATTTCATTCCAGCTCTTGCAACATGTCAGCATGGTGTGATGAACTTTGGTGTTGGAGTTTCATGACCTAGGTTCATTTCTCAGCTCTACTATTTAGTACCACTGTGATTTTAGGCAATTCACCTCACTTCAGGGCTTTAATTTCCTTATCTATAAAATGCATGATTGGGAAAGACTCATTGAACTCAAAAGCCTCTAATTCTATATCCAACACTTCTTTCAAAATACTGTGATATATCTTGTAAGAAACCTTTGACCAAACCCATCCCACTCTGATTATTCAATTTCTTAGCATATTCAAATCCTTTCATTCAAATCAAGCATTTATGAAAAAACTTACTATGTGTAGGTACTACCAAGGGGCTAGAAGTGCAGAGACTAAAAATAAGTAGTCAAAGATCACTGATTTAGAGCCAGAAGGGACCTCAGAGGTCATCCATTATAGGATCGTAGAATCATACATTTGGGACTGTAAGAGATATTTGTTGTTGTTGTTCAGTCTTTGCAGTCATGTCTGACTCTGTGACCCCATTTGGGATTTTCTTGGCAAAGACACCAGAATGGTTTGCCATTTCCTTCTCCAGCTCAATTTACAGATGAGAAAACTGCAGTAAACTGGGTTAAATGACTTGCCCAGCCTCACAAAGCTAGAGTCTAAGGTCATATTTGAACTTATAACAAGGAGTCTTCCTGATTCTAAGCACAGCACTCCATCCACTATGCAACCTAGCTGTTCATAAGAACTATTAGAGGCCATCTAATCATAGGATCATAAAGTTAGAGCTTGGAAGGATTTTAGAGGTCATTGAGCCCAAGACCCCTCCAATTTTGTGACTAAACAAATTGAGGCATAAAGAGTTTGTGATTTGCCTATGGTCACACAGCTAGTAAGTATCAGAGACAAGATTTGAACCCAGATCTTCCTGACCATCTTCAAGGTCAGTACTCTGTGCACTCTACTCTGAATTGAGGATGATAAATGAACACAATATAATTTCAAGAAAGAGTTGACACTAACAACCCTAATATCAGAGGGCTGGGTTTGATGATCTCCACGGTTCTTTGCAGCATGGAATCTATGATCCTATTACCCTACGAACTAGGGGGAACAAAAAAGGCTTACCACAGTTGGAAGCACCAGAGCTGAGCCTTGAAGGAAGCTAATTAGTCTAAGGAAGTAAGGAGTTGGGGAAGGAGTGCAGTCCAGGGAGGAAGGCTAGCTTTTACAAAGTCAATAAAGTAAAAGATACAGTGATGAATTGAGAGAATAGAAGGTAGAGCAGTTTTGTCTAGAATACAGAATTCATGCAGGGAAATTCTATGCAATGTCTATAAAGGTAAGCTGGAGATCAATTGTATAAAGTTTTAAATACCAAGCTGAGAAGTTTGTATTTTTTCCTACGTTTAATGGGGAGCCATTGAAGATTCTTGAACAAGGATATGACAGGGTCAGACCTGTGTCTTTAGAAGACTATTTTGGCATCTGTATTGTGGATAGATTAATGAGTTGAATTAGTTGACCTCTAAGGTCTCTTTCATCTCTTAATCTATGATTATTAGCAAATGAAGCAAAAAATTGAAAAGGAGGAAGACTGGAAGCAAAGAGATCAATTTGAAAGCTTTGCAATAATCCTGGTAAGAGGTGGTAAGAGCCTGAATGAGGGTAGTAACTGTGAGTGAAGAGAAGGCAAAAGATTGGCCAGACTTTGTGCAGGTAGAATCAAGAAGACCTAGAAATTGATTGGATATGGGCTGGGGTGGGAGAGTCAAAAGTTAAGTATGACCGTAACATTTTCAACCTGGGAGATCAAAAGGATGATAGTGTCTTCATTGGAAATTTTTAAAAATCAAGGAAGATCAGGTTTACAGGGAAAGATAATGAGTTCTGCTTCATATATGATGAGTTTAAGATGCCTGTAGGAAATCCAGCTAGTGATACCTAGCAGGTGCTGAGGGACTAGAGCTCATGAAAGATACTAGTGATGGGCAAGGCCTGTTTTGTTCTTGTCTTTGTATTATCTGCAACTAGTATCGTGCCTGTTCATAATAACTGTGCAATAAAGGTTTATTGAAATGAATTGAACATATAAGTCTGAGAAGAATTTCAGCATGGATATGCTCTTCATGCTTGCTTTTTCACACATATCTCTTGTCTTCAGTAAACCATGGCTTTTCAAGGCTTTTGTTGGCCTTAAGAGTCAAATTTTGAGCAATATACACAGAAGGTGTATATATAATACCTAAAGACAAACAAACAAACAAAAAAAAAACTTGGGCACTGAAAATAAAAGCTCCCTTAGCACAGGCCAAGTAACATTACCCACCACCAAATACTTGAACCATAATTGTTTACAAATTTTCAGAAAACTCCAATGAGGGAATAGACTATAAAAACAAAGGAAAGCTCCAGGGCTGTGAAAAAATTGGCTTGGAGCCTAACATTGCTTTGTCTTAGTTCTGGCAGGTAATCAATAGGAAATTCTGTTACATAGACATAAATCAAAATTGAGTTTTCATCAGTACTGTGCCAGATCTGTGGTTGCATGAAATCTAGTCTCTCCAACCTTCCCTGTGCCAGGGTGGCTTATCAGTCCATATGCAAATCCATCTTTTGATGAAATCAAAGAACAGTAGGTTTGGAATAGAAAACAGCTCAAAGTCAGGTCAATGTTTAACCCTTCCAACTGGCTAGTGACTAAGTCCTTAAAGGATAGCATCCCCTAGACAATGTACTTTCCCAGATGCTCATTCTCACTACTAATATACCCAAAGATGACTTCAAAGTCTCACTGTCTGTCAAAGCACTGCCCCCTCCAAATTATTGGTAAAGGACTTTGTTTTAGAGTTGCATTTCTAAAATATCAAATAATAATTTATCTGAAATTTAAATAGGATATTATTGAATAAGCAATAGGACTATGAGAAAGATCTGTGTTTTTATCCATGTGGGAGACATCTGGTGTTGAGTCTTCTCTACCAACTTTTCAACCCAATTGTGATTTAATAGATAAGGAGTTGCCCAAGAGACTAGGAAATTTAGTGATTTGCCAGGGTCACATGTACTAGCTGATAATTTTCAGAGATGAGATGAGGACCTATGTCTTCCCCCCTAGCCTGACAGGTGGACAACTAGAGTTCTTCCCTGGTATCTTCACTACATCAAAAGACATCAGGGAAGGCTCCAGCACATTGAATGGACCCCCTATGATAAACTTATGGGAGGGCATGGATAAAAATCTTATAAGATAGGAAGAAAAAGATAGATTGGGATCCACATCACTGGGAGAGGGACTCAAAGGGATGAAATCATAATCCATTTAAGAGTATTTTAGTATTTTTTAAAAGCACCATATTAAATAATAAAACCTGACACCTATTTTCCTCATGGTTTAAAAAAGAGAATTCCATTCTCTTCTATTTAAATAAATTTTATTTATATAATTTATTTTTATATCACCTACATTTCTCAATGTATCTCTCCCTTTTCCCCTCCCACAAAAGAGTCATGAAGGCAAAAATAGTTTAGCAAAACTAATCAACACAAAAAACATCTGCATTAACTATATTGTACCACACTCATGGTTTCCCCATCTCTTCATAGAAAAGACTTCTCTCTCTTAATGCCAACTAAAAAGATATTCCCAGCCTTCTCCCACCTAATCTAAAGGATTCCTAATTTGGGACAATCCTCCTCAATTTTAATTCTGTGTTGCCTTATAAGACAATGTATATCAGAGAGATAATAAGAAAAGTGAATACTGATTAAATTTAGTGCTTGCCAATCTTTAGGGATCTGTGTATTTTCAAATCTGTTTACAACTTCTTTTGAAACAAGCACTTTTTTTTAACCCAGCCCAAAATTTTTTCTTTTTTTAAAAATCCACTTGCAGCTGAATTGCCTATAGGTGAAATATAGCTGGATGTTTTCCCAATAACCTAGCTATACAAAGGATTCTATTCTTCTCTTCTGACCCCAGAAAGACATTAGCCTTTGTATGCATGGTAGTGGGAAGAGAAAAACCTTTCTTCTCCCTCCCCAAAGAATCACCTGATGAAGATCCACTCTTCATTAAATGGTTTTCACCAAAAAAGCCAAGCCCACCTAAATACCCAAATACATGTGATATAGCAGAAATAACAACCTGACTTAGAGCTTATCAATGTTCTTCTCCTTTAACCCTTTTTTATTCAATCCTTCCCAGCACAAAGGTTGTTACCTCAGGTAGAAAAAAGAGAAATTGGTTTACTTCCTTACTGACTGTGTGACCTTGGACAAGTCATTTAACCACTAACACTTTAAATTTGGGGGAGTGATGAATAGTAATCCTTTGTTTAAATCCAATTTGGAGATATTAAGAAGGAATTTGTGCCAAGAAATATGTTTTGCATAGGAAAGACATTCACTAAATGTTGTTGCCTAATTGATTATTAACGAGAGAGAGTGGCTGGTACAAGAGCATACTTTTTGTGTGACCTTCAAAAAACTGCCTAATCTTTTGGGGGCCCAGTTTCCTCACATGCAAAATGGGGAAAATAAATTCTCCAGAGCAAGCCAAATTCAGAATGAGAGAAATGTGATCTTTTGACTCTAGGCCCACCAGTCTATCTACTGCACTACCCATCTGTCCCAATAAACACAATGAGATCTTATATTCCTTCCATCTTTTAATAGATCATGACATAGTGATGGGGTTGGAATCTGGGCCCCAGAAAAGAAAAACCCTGGACTTTCCCACAGGGCCAAATCTCTGGCATTCCCCTGAGGCTATAATCCCATCAACTGGCCTTTCATTGTGGCTACACCCAATCTCCTCTCCATAGTTTTACCTCCCTATGGCCCCTGGCCATTTCCCACCCTTAATCCTAGCTAGGCTCCATTCTCCCTTGGCCAGGAGGTCCAGGTCCCAGGAGTTCTGTTCACCCCAGCTTACTAGCTACTCCCATCCAGATCCCCTTAAGCCCTTCCTCCCATCACCCCAAACTACTTGGCCACTCCTAGATCCCTCCCACAGTCTTTCTGTATATAAGGTCCATCTTGTCTCTGTTAAGATGCTCTGATTCTTAGAATCTAGCCAATAGCCCATAGATGCTCAGATTCCTTAAGAGTCTAGCTAATATGGTGAATCTTCAATAAACCTCATTTTTGGCTGCAAGAAAGCTTGGGTCAAATGCTTTCGGGCAGGACCCGGTTATCATGATTTTGGGATTCCAGGAACCCTAGCCTCTAGACTGCATCAATAGTACAGATGTAGAATATGATTTGTGAAAACCTTTTTATTCCCTATTAATACTCTTATCCTAAATACCCTCAATTCTGAATAGATGACTCTCACAAAGACTTTGTATAGATGAAAAGGTAAGAATATAGGTTGCTGGTAGTTGATATTTCCCTTGTTGCCATTTTTTAAGAATCAATAGGGTCTGATTTTATCTGTGACTTTCTTCTCCTTTAGATCCCTCCTAAATCAATCCTTTAATGGCTTCACAACTGTATGATCTCTATACATCTTCTTACTTACACTTGATCCAATTTTGCTGCCATATCCATTTTTGTTCATATTAGTGTCATTTCTACTTCTTCAGCAAGCACTTCAGCAACTATAATTTTAGGGTCCAAGTGCAGTGGTTCCACTGTCTTTGAAGGAGAAAACAATTTGGGGTAATAATTTTCACATATCTTTTACATGCTTCTTCTGTTTGTAGTCCTCTTTCTGTTTTCATCCTTTAAATCCTTTGAGATTACTTTGCTTAGTTGTAGATCTTGCCAAACTTTCTTATTTAAAAAAAAAGCATGATGAACAGTACCGTACAATAAAGCAGAGAAGAACAGAAAAAGGTAAAAACCAGTCTAAAGAAAGCAGTCTACTTATGTAAGAAAGTCATTCTACTTATGTGTTGTTCTTCAGTCATTTTTCAGTTGTATCCAATTCTTCATGACCCCATTTGGGGTTTCCTTGGCAAAGATACTGGAGTGGTTTGCCATTTTCTTCTCCAGCTCATTTTACATATGAGGAAATGGAGGCAAACAGAATTGAGTGACTTGTCCAGGGTCACACAGCTAAGTAAGTGTCTGAGGCCAAATTTGAACTCAGGTCTTCTTGACTCCAGACCCAGTACTCTATAAACTGTGCCACCTAGCTGCTCCTATTTATGTGACAGGCTGATTATTTTGAAATTCCACCACATTAACCTAACCTAAGTACATTTTTAACAGCCCCAAACGAATCAATCTTATTGGCACCACAGAAATTGCCTCATTTTCCCCTGTCTCTATGGAGGGCTTGGTATAGTTTGTTCACTTACAGTGAACTTGTAGTGTAGGCATGTGATTTATAAGCCATGGTTGCTAGGGTAGGACCACAGCAAAAAAAAGGTTGACTAAAGGAATTGAACAAGCCCCTTTCCTTTCCACATCTCCTAAACAAGGCACAAATCACCTGGGAAATTTTTGGATTCTTCTTTCCCTGGTTCACCATTTCTTCATTGGAACAACCTTTGATCAGGGAGCCAAATGGAGGATCATTGATTCATACAATTGAACTGGTTCTTGGGCTTGACCTTTAAAAGAAGATGAGTGCACACCAAGAGGGGACACACAGAAAGATACAGGCAGCTGAGAAGAGAGTCAGAGAGAGAAGAGATCATTATATGGGAGAAGACAGTAGATGCTCCAAAGAGATTATCCTGAGAAAAAATATACCAGAGAAAAGAGGTGATGTAAGAAGGAAGCTCAGAAAAAAGAAGCTTCCCAGGACTAGAAGAAGAAAGGGAGCTAAGCTGGATCAAGACATGGAGGAGGAGGGACAACAGGGAGAGGGAAAGAGACAAAAAAGGGAAAAAAACTAGACCCCATGCAAACCCTAGAAAAAGGCCTGTATTTTCATTACCTATAAAGAGTAGCAAAAGACAGAGATGTGAGAGAGACAGAACCTCAGGGAGAAATGAGATTCAGAGACTGAACAAAAAAGGATGAGAAAAGACATAGAGTCTCATGCAGGTGTAAAGAGAAATCTATAGGTTACACCACCCAAAGAGCTCCAAAAGGGCAGAACAGTCAGCATTGCAAAAACCAATATTGTACCAAAATGCATTCTGGACCTATCCCTTCTCTAGTACTCTGCAGAGTATTGTTCCAGGGAGGAGGTGGCATGTAAATTCAATAATTCAATTCAATAAACATTTATTAATCTCCTGCTATGTGGCAGGTGTAATGGTAATCTTTGGGAGTACAAATAAGAAAAAGACAGTCTCTACCTTCAAGGAGCTTACAATCAAATAAGGAAAAGACAACACATAAAAAGAAACTGGGGTGGGGTGGGGACATGACACCAAGGGGTACCTGGAGCAGGGAGTGTTTTGCTCCTTTCGGTTGAAACCAAGGAGTGAACTGAAAAGTCTAAATCCTGCCCTCTATAAGTGAAAATTCTGGGAGGAGTTTAGTGCTCCACCCTACAGCCCTCTAATAAGAGGGGAGTAGAGCTAATGGAGGTGGGAAGGTGTCTGGTGATGAGATTAGAAGTGATCAGCTTATCCTGGGAAGGGCATCTTGTTTTGTGGATTTGAAGCCAAGTAGAGTTTCAGATGGAAAGTGAAGGAACTGGAGAGTTCACAAGGGAGTATTGATCTTTGCCTTCTGGAAAATGGAGGAGAGTTTCTCTGACTGTTAGAGGGCTTGGATTTGAGCCCATTTTTTTTTTCAGGAAAAGCTTGTCCTATATAAAACATTTTATTAGCCTGAATATTTTCAAGGGAATTCAGAAGTCCTTTAAAAAGACACATGAACCAAATTCTGATGTCTCTAGGGGAAATTTTGAGGTAAAAGGATGACTCAAAGAAAGATTGTAAGACACTTCCCCAAAGTCATACATGGATACACAATGCAAGGGTCCAACTGGTACATCTTTATGGACATGTCATAGTGCTGCAAGCTGTGCAGTGCCATTCATACTCGAACTTACAATGAATTCATCTACTCCCTTCAATATGAACATGGAGAGCAAACCCTGGGCTTCTCTGCTGCTGATGTTTGTCCTTTGTTCTCAAAGAGTACCATGACATCAGGGAGGTAATGTCATGACAGGCAAGTGAATTGGATTTAAGTGAGGGAGGGCTATGCAAAGTCACCAGCCTCACTTTAACCTCAGAAGCCATCTAGGTCCAGTAGCCAGATATAGATCAGGACAACTGGAGATGGCCCAGGATGCAGTGGGTGATGGCCTTTTCAAGCTAAGGTCTTTAACAGGTCTTTAATTGGGCTTCTTTAGACTTAAGATCTGTGATATGATACATTTTGTGATTAGAAAATGGGATAGGGGAAGCACCCTAGAAAAGATGGTTTCTCAGATAGAGGAAGACAAAAGCCCTTAGTAGGGAGGGAGTTATAAACAGTTCAAGGAGAAATTCCCTGGTCATTTGGAGGCATTCCCATTGCAAGCAGAAAATAGTTATAGTCACGTAAGGACGCACTCAAACAGAGTAGACATTCATTGATGGCCTATAAAAATTAATCTTGCAAACTGAAAGGAGCCAGTACTGATAGAAGTATATTTCATAAGAGCTTAAACCACAGATTTAATGACTGCTTAGAGAGGTATCTGCTGCCTGGGGATTTGGCAGACTTAATTAATATGACCTGAGCTAAATGATGACTTGGAGGACAGAAAACTGGAGGTGAGGTGAGATGGGAAAAAGAAAGTCTATACAGAGACATTTGGGCAATAGAAGAGCTTTTATCCCATGGAGCTGGGAACCATCCAGGAGCATCCCTTAGATAAACACAGCCCTAGGACTAGGTAAGTAAATCATGGCAGAAATACAAACATCACAGACAGTGAAGGTCTTTGAAAATTTTTCCCTTTATTCTTCCCTTATACCCCAATACACATATGTGTAAACACACTCCACTGCTATAAAGTAAACAGAAGGGACAAAGAGAAAGGAGGAGAGAGAAATCTGTAGGTACCTGTACTTTGTGTTTCTGCCATGGACAAGAGGGTCATACTCCTACCAGAGAAGGTAAAGGAGCTTGGAGAATTACTCTCCACTCTTAGGTTATCAGAGAGATTAAAGAGTTCTTGATAGAAGGGCTTCAATGTGAAAAGAAAGAAAAAGGATGTATGGAGGATCCAAAGAGCTAAAGCCACCTTACCTTGTCCTAAGACTTCTTTGATCCTTTCTATGGTCCTATTATATACCCATGGCAAGGCTGTGCAATACATTTTAATGATAGGCCAATGTATATCTGGTACTACCATCTCTTTTGGCTAAGTCCCAGCTCCATGAGTTAAGAGTTTTTCTGCTGACCCAGGGTCTCTGTATAGGCATTCTTTTTCCCATCTCATTCCATCCCCAGTTTTCTGCCTTTCAGGTTGTCATTCAGCTCAGGTCATGTTAATTAAATCTGCCAAATCTCTAGGAAGAGGGAAGAAAGAAATCCAGACCTATGTCAGTCACTGTGAAAACACAAGGCATGGTTGAACAATGCCTTTGGAAGGCCATACCTTATTCAAAACAAATAGCATGGAGAAGGGGAGGATGGGGCAGAGTAGTCTTAGATACTAAGAAGATAGACTCATAGACACCTGAATTAATCATTATTGGTAAGAGATCCCCTACCAGGATCAAATATAAAAGCCTCTGTTTGGCATTCAAAGACCTTCACACACACACACACACACACACACACACACACACACACACACACACATACCCTTCCTGTCTTTGTTATACATCATACCATCCTCTTCTACAATCCAGTGACACTGAACTCCTTCTTTTCTTTAAACAGAACACTCCATCTCTGGGCTCAGGGCATTTTCATTGGCTGTCCCTTCATGAATAGAATATTCTCCTTCCTCATCTCTGCCTGCTATCTTCCCTGGCTTCCTTCAAGTGTCAGCTAAAATCTTGCCTTCTCCAGGAAATCTTTCTTGATCCCTCTTAAATCCTTTGAATATTTCCTATTTATTCTGCATATAGCTTATTCATATATAGTTTTTTTTAATATTGTCTCTCCCACCAGATTGTGAGTTCCTCAAGGGTAGGGACTTCTTTTTGTCTTTCTTTGTATTCCCAGTACTGGTACATAGTAGGCACTTAATGAGTATTTATTGACTGACTGATCTATGTCAACTTCAAAGGAGATTTCTATTGGAACACCTCAGAATTACATGCATCGTCTTGTGCTATTTTAACATTATTTTCAGTGACTTGAACATTTTGCAGATGACACAAAGACAGAAGGGTCAGTTACATTGTAGAAGTTTTTTGTTTTGTTTTGTTTTGTTTTTGCATAATGGTTAAACTAGATGACTAGTGAAGTGCCTTCCTCACTGACACTTGATTCTTTTGCTCTGTAATACTTTTTCTATGCCTTACTCATGGCTTCAACCCTTGCCAATACTCCACTCTAATATGGAGGCAGCGAGGTAGCTTAGTTGATAGAGCACTAGGCCTGGAGTCAGGAAGACCTGAGTTCAAATCCAGCCTCAGATACTTATTAGCTATGGGACCCTGGGCAAGTCACTTAACCTCTATCTGCCTTAATCCACTGGAGAAGGAAATAGCAAACTACTCCAGTATCTTTGCCAAGAAAACCCCATGGACAGTATTGGTGTGCTAAATTCTTCAGGGTCACAAAGAGTTGGATATGACTGAATGACTGACAAAAAACAAAAGATCACCCCATAAAAGCAGCAGGACAACAGCCTCAATGGGATCATGGCAATCAAGGAGACCTAATCTATAAGGATAGGGGAAAAAACTCCTAATAAAACTTTTTTAAAATAATATTTAATTTTCCCCCAATTAGATATAAAAACAATTCTTAACATTTATTGTGTTTTTTTAAGTTTTGAGTTTCAAATTCTATCCCTGTTTCCCTCCCTTTCCCCCTCCCTGAGATGGTAAGGAATCTGATTTAGGTTATACATGTGCAATCATGTAAAAATTTCCATATTCATCATTCTACACAAGAAGACAAAAAAGAAAGAAAGCAGGGAAGGAAGGAAGGAAGGAAGGAAGGAAGGAAGGAAGGAAGGAAGGAAGGAAGGAAGGAAGGAAGGAAGGAAGGAAGGAAGGAAGGAAAAAGAAAGTTTAAAATGGTATGATTCATTCTATATTCAGAGAATATTAATTCTCTGGAGGCAGATAATGTTTTTCATCAAGAATCCTTGGGGATTGTCTTGGATCATTGTATTGTTGAGAATATAGTTGACCATCATACAGTATTGCTATTACCAGGTACAACATTCTGGTTCTGCTCATTTCACTTTGCATCAGTTCATGTAAGTCTTTCCAGGTTTTTCTGAAATCCTCCTGCTTATCATTTCTTATAGCATAATAACATTCTGTTACAATCATATACCACATTTTATTTAGCCATTCCCCAATTGATGAGCATCCCCTTGATTTCTAATTCTTAGCCACCACAAAAACAGTTGCCATAAAAATTTTTGTACAAATAGGTCCATATCCTCCCACCCTTTTTAAATTATCTTTTTGGGATACAGATGTACTAGTGCTATTGCTGGATCAAAGGATATGCAGCTTTATAACCCTTTGGGTACAGTTCCAAATTGCTCCCCAGAATAGTTGGATAAGTTCACCACTCCACCAACAGTGCATTAGTGTCTCAGTTTTTCCACATCTCCTCCAACATTTAAGATAAGACTTTTAAATTCAAATTTCTGCCCTCACTGTGAATCTGCCAGAAAAGAAGATTCAGGAACCAGCAGTCTACTCCTCTGGGAAAAAATCTTGAAAGTATAAAAGGTACAGAGAGAATAACTAAAGTGACCATTAGCAGTGACTACCTTTTTAAAAGATGAGTAGTGACAGAAAAAAAGACATGGTTGCACAAGAGAATCATGAGATAAGAAGTTACACAGAACTACCAACACCAGGGAAGGTGGCCAATAAACAACAGATGGCTATAAATATGTTGGCAACTTTGCTGTACATCAGTGGAGGGAAAATATCCATGCCCCTGGTAGTGTGAGCCAACAGACCCTATGGGAGTGTCCATAACTCAGATAGAGCCCAGACTACTTAACAGAATGGGCAAATGTTTTGAGACAGTGGCCTGTCACTCGAGGGGCATATTTGAGATCCCCAGACACAACAGCTATACAGACCTAAAGCAAAGAGTTCATGTCTGCTGGTTCTTTCTTAAGAAGTTGAATTTTGTCAAATTCTTAGCACTTCAGTTTCAATAGAGAGAAAGTATTAAAATATTTGTTTGAACTAGGAATATATCCACACATCAGGACACAATTTAGCCTATTCAAAATTAATGCACCAAAAAAACCCTCATGAAATTACTTCCTTCTTTGTTCTATAATCTACAAAATGATGTGGAAGAGGAGATGATTTTTGTTTATATTCACCTAACAGATGAGATGTGATTTTTACATTTAGCTTCAGGTAAACAAACAGGCAAAGAGGAAGCTTAATTTATGTTTTGGAAAGTCAGTATGTTTGCATGAGGGAGATCACTAGACAGATGTTTTTTGATAATAAATACTTCTGATATTTTGAGGAACCCTTGAACTCAGCATCTGTGACCTTCCTCCATAAGTATAAACTGTGGCCTCTCTATACCATCTTATCCTAGGTCATCCATATCTTTTCCTCCATAAAAAGTCTACCCAAAACACATGGTGACCCATGAAAGAGATGCTTTATGATAATGATGTTGAAATACATGAGGTTTTTTATTGCTGAGAAAATAATCCATGTTATGCCACCAAAGAAAGTATCTCACACATAAAATATGCAGACATTGAAACCAAAAAAGAGAGTAGGAGGAGAGAGGTGTAAGGGGAGTTATAGTACAGTGCCTTCATGTATAGAAAAATTAATAAATATTGATTGATTGATTGATTGAAAAAACTATTTATACCATTCATGAATGTCATGTTTTGGACAATCAAGGTAATCCTCTTACTATTCTCAGCATTTAACTTAAGTCTTAACTTAAGTGGACTAAGAACTTGGAGAAATTCCAGAAGCATGCAATGAAAATGATTATAGGATTGGGAAACCAGGTCTATAAATCACAACTAAGGAAATTGGGGGTTATTCATCCTGAATAGGAGGGCTACTAAATTATAAACACAATTATACAGGACTATAATTTTGAATTGGTTGGATTCATTATGACCCATCAATGGAACTGTCCAAGCAGTAGGGAACCTAGAGAGGATAACAGAAAATAAGAATACCTTATATGTATATCTACAAAGGCTACATGGCATATCAGATAGAGTACTAAACTTGTCATAAAGATGGTCACACTTTTGACATTTACTAATCTTATCAAATTAAATGTCAAGCAACTCCTCAGGATTTATCCACAGGAGGGTGGAGTTGATCAGATGGCACAGTAGCTTTCCTGTCCTCTGTTACCTCCAGCCTGACCCCTGACCAGATCCTACTGGCATCTTCCCTTCCCAAATCTCCTAGACCCAGACCCCTGCAGGCCCTGACTAAAGGACAGATATAGTCAGTCACACAGTGTAGGGGAACAGGAAATAACTACCTACAATACCCTTCAATAAAACCATTGGGCCTTACCAGCTACCTTGCCACCCAACTTTAAGTATCTCTGGACTTTTCCATTCAATCTGCAACTGATGCCACCTATACATGTTGTCTCTCCCATTCAGAGCATGAACTCTTTGAGAACAAGGGCAATCTTAATTTTCTATCTGTATCCCCAATACTTAGTATATTATTTGATATGTGGTAAGTACTTAATAATTGTGTTTTCATTCACTTTATCTCCAAAGTCATAAAAAGTTGTTAGTAAAAGTGTTTCCCACATGAAGAATTCCCCACAAAACAAAATTACAGATCCTTCCCATATTTTTATATATTTATATAATGAGATGATGAATGTAAAATACTATGAAATTCTCAAAATGTTATAAAAATGTAAGACAATATTAGTAATATTACAGTGCTTGAAAATTTTCAAAGTACATTCCCCAGCTTTACTTCAATCAATACATAAAACAACACTATAAAAGAGTCAGAGTTAGGTATTATTGTCCCCCATTCCTTTATAGATTAGGAAATTGAGGTTCAAAGAAACACAAGGTGGGATAAGAACTTGGCCTTTTGATTTCTGGTCTCAGACTCTATCCAAATTCCTTCCAGGTCAGATCCCAGTGGTCCTAATATACTGTGTTTGATTAGACAGCCAGATCCTTCTGTATTGTCTAAAACTATAAAAGTCACTTAAACTAGTTTGGAGAGGGGCAGGGAAAAAGGGCCAGAATTCAATTAAAAAAAATCAAAACAGTGGTATATGAATGTAATGGAATACTATTGTGCTGTAAGAAATGACGAGCAGGCAAACTTCAGAAAAACCTGGAAAGACTTATATGAACTGATGCTGAGCGAAGAGAGCAGAACCAGGAGAACATTGTACACACTAACAGCCACATTGTGTGATGACTAACTTTGATAGACTTGGCTCTTCTCAGCAATGCAAGGATCTAAGACAACTCCAAAAGACTCATGATGAAAAACTGCTATCCACATCCAAGAAAGAACTTTGGAGTCTCGAATGCAGATAGAAGCATACAATTTGCTCTCTTTTGCTGTTGCTGTTGTTTTGTTTTGTTTCTTCTTTCTGTTTTTTGTTGTTTTGTTTCTTCTTTCTCATGGTTCCTCCCATTGGTTCTAATTCTTCTTTACATCATGACTAATGTGAAAATATGTTTAATGTGAATGTATATGTAGAGCCTATATCAGATTGCATACTGTTTTGGGGAGGGGAGAAGAAAAGGAGGGGGAGAAAATTTAAAACTCACAATCTTATGGAAGTGAATGTTGAAAACTAAAAATGAATTAATTTTTTAAAAATCAAAACAATTGGTCATATAAGAATGTTTCCTTTTATACCATGTGGACAAGGAATAGATAAAGATTTACAAATAGATAGATATGCTCTGTATGTCACCCAAATACTTTGCTACATACATACCATATGTAGAGATTGAACTGAAATCAGTAAGTTCTCTCTTGGTTGTATAATCTCAAACCCTCTTGCTTCAGCCAAAACTTATTTTCTTTTCTGACATTCTAAATGGAAGAACAGTAGTGGCTTATCTCAGCCCTGCTAGAATCCCCTCATATACCTTGGAGATTGAGAAAAATCTATAAAACATCACAAAATGTGGCCATGCTCACACATCCAAAGTCCTTTGAAAAAGAAAAAAAAGTTAACTCACCTGGATATCCTAGAAATCACTGCTTGAATTTTAGACCAATATAAGAATTGAATAAGAGTTTTAACACAAAAAAGTAATATATTATGCCAAAATAAATTGTGAATATGAGGAATGCAGAGAAATGTGACAAGTCTTAAATCAAGTGATAGAGAGGAAAGGGAATAGAACTAAGAGAATAGCATATACATCCACTATTAGAATGGGAATGAAACAATATTAAGGTGCTGCAAAACTCAGAATCTTTGCAATGGCAAAGAATGGTCTCAAAGGAAATATATGTCCATCCTCATGGTAGAAAGGTGAAGAACAAATAGTGTGCAATATTGTATATATAATAAGATACAGGTGTTTTGTTAACTGGGTTTCTTTCAAACTTTTCTTTGTTAAAAGGAAGACTCATTTGGTTAAGGGAAGAAGGAAATTAGAAAATGATTTTGATATAAAAAGTCAAATAGTAAAGTGTTTATTGGGGAGAAAAGTGATTTAAATGGTTATTTTCTTACTTCATTTGGCTTTAGTCTATTTTAGCAAGCATAATGTCATATTACTGGAATAGGTAGCTTTAGAATGTAGAGTACTTTTTACATTGTTTTCAGTAATAACAACAATAATACATCCATATAGTACAATTCATTTACAAATCACTGAAGATATAAAACACCATACCAATAGGGAAGAATTGGTTGCTGGGGTAGAAATGTTGAGAATCGTGAAAGGAAATAATAGCTTCCTCTTAGGATTTGTGATCAATAAGGAGAAAAAAGCCAGACAGTGTGGTGTGTATCATAGATTTTAGTAGAGTGGATTTCAAAGGGTACAGAGAAAGGACAGAATCCTATTCAATGTATTCTAGAGAAGTTATCCTCAGACAATGGGAAATTCTAAAGAGTAAAATTCTTAAAATACAAAAAGAAAAGTCAGGGTTATTTTTTTTAATGTGATTATGCTAGGAACTCTTTAATCAGCTTAGATTTTTTAAATATATATAGAAGATGGAAGCAAGGGCAGGTGATAAAAGAGAACTACAAACATATGACATGAATGTTAAATCTCAGAATGATCTGAGACTGACAACAAAATCAAAGTATAACCAAAGAATTTGCTTGTTTGTTCTTTTGTTTATGTGTAGAAAAGAGGAAGATCAAAGAAGGGATAAGACCACTGCTGGGCCACTGGCAAGATAGTAACAGAGAAACTATAGCCTAGGATATTCCATGAGATCATGGATATGACTGCTGACCCAGGGTGTATGATTTTTAAAAGTTATAGAAAATAGGAGAGATTCCATGGAACCACAGAAGTACAGAAGTCCCAAATTTCCAAAAAGAGAAAGAATCCAGAAAAGGAAACAGTCAACACAAGAAGTTGGCATATCTTCCTTAAACATAGGCCACAGCAGACAAATCTCGTATCTTTTTTTCATTGGGTTACCAAAATGGTCAATCTGGTTAATGCTCTAATTGTGGCTTAAACCTAGACTTTAGCAAAACATTTGACAAAGTTTCTCAAGCTATTTTTGTGGAAATGGTGGAAAACCAAAAAGACCAGCAGTGTCAAATTCAGATAGAAATGAGTACTAACAATCCATGCAGAACACATATTGACTTAGAAAACCACATATTAACATTATCTATGTTCTAATGTATTTCTATTTATTTTGTTAAATACTTACCAATTACATTTTAATCTGGTTACAGCACTCAGGAGTGTTGAGAGTGGCAATGTAACCTACAAGTATGTTTGACACCTCTAGACTAGACAGTAATAAACATGATGATGGATAGCATTTAAATGGTGCATTAAAGTCTGCAACATATTCTACAAATACTATCTCATTTGATCTTCACAAAAACCATGCAAGGTATATGCTATTATCATTCCTATTTTACAAATGAGGAAACTGAGTCAGACAGAGGGCAATTATTTGCCCAGAGTCATATAGTGAGGCAATATCTCAGGTGAGATTTATGCTCAGATTTTCCCAACTCCAGAATCAATATTTTGTTCATTGTGCTAGCTAGATGGTTGAGTAACGCTAATAAGAAGTGAATTCAATAGTAACTTTAGATGGATTTTGAATTAGTTGAATGTTTAGATCCAAAAAATCATCATTAATGGTTTTATATCCACTTAGAAGGAGCTCTTTAGTGGAGTCCCCCACGGAATCTTTCTTTTTACCATCATTAACCTTTTTATCAATGCCTTACATAAAAATATAGATAGCAAGGTTAACAAATTTGCAGATGACACCTGGGCTCAAAAAAATCAACTACACAAATACATAATAAGGGAGGCATGGGTAGACAACATTTTGTCTTAAAGAAATTCTCGGTGTTTCAGTGAACTGCAAAACTCAACATGGGTCAACAATGTTCTATGGAAACCAAAAAAGGTAAAGAAATCTTAGGTTGCATTAAAAGAGCATTTCCAAAAGAAGGGAGGTAATAGACTTACTACACTCCACTCTGGTCAGACCACATCTGAAATATCTGATTCCGTTCTGTTTGAGATACCATACCTTAGGAAGGACATTAAGAAACTGTAGACTGTCCAGAGGAAGGCAAGCAGGAAGGTGAAGGGCCTCAAGATCATATGAAAATAATTTAAAGGAACTGAAGATAATTATCCTTGAGGATAACAGACACGATAGCTGTTTGACACATTGTCATATGGAAGGGAAATCATTCTACTTGGGCAAGGCGGGGGGAGGGAGAGGGGAGGAGAGTGAAAGAAGTAGGATTCAGTTTAGAAACTATAGACAAATGTATTATCTCGATATAAGGAAATTTTTCAAAAACAATCAGAGCTGTGCAAAAATGGAATGGGTTGCTTCAGGTGGTCAGAGGTTCCTTTTCAGAAGTCCCTTGGAGCCTTCCTTAGGTTCCAACTCTAGAGTAGTCATTTGCTGATAAATATTATCTCACAACACTCCTAAGAGATAAGCAATACACATACCACTAGCCCCATTCTCCAGATGAGAAAACTGGGAGAAAGAGAGGGGAGATTATTTGCCATGATTACCCAATGACTAGCTGGCAGAGCCAGAACTCTAACCTAACTCATTAGGCTCCAAGACTGTTACTCTATCAATCAGGGCTATCTCAAAAACAGGATGAAACTGCAATAAAACAGGTTTCTTACTTTTAACTCTGCCTCACCTTTTAAGAGACTTAATAGAATAAAATAAAGAACATTCAAAACCTATCCAAACATCAACAGGTTAAAGTATCATGTTCATTCTTGAAAGTGTCTTCAGGTAACCCCTGTAGCCAAGGGGCTACTCTGGGAAAATGAACACACACACGCATACACGCACACACGCACACACATATGCACATGCACATACACATGCACACACACACAAATACATCCCAATGTTCCTTACAGGCCCCTATTTTCAGAGCTCTCTACTTCCTTTCTGCCCAAACTATAGAAATTACCTTCAAATTCAATATAAGGGAGTGTTTTTCCAACTTCCTGTTCCTCAACTATCCTAATTGTAATTATATCCAATTTGTTCACATTGCTGAGGATGTGAGAAGTGACCCTTGTTTTCCTTTGTACAATTCCACCTCTATCACCTTGCACAGTAGCTGTATAATAAATGAACTGGCACATCCTTGTGCCCGTAGGCTCCCACATCTGCTTGTGATTACTTCTCTGTTTGCCTGCAGGAAGACATTGGAAAGTCACTGAAAATCAGGGCAATTGCTTAACCATTAGATTGCAGGAATCTCAAAGGCCCAGATTTGATTTAGGACATAAGCACTATAACCTAGCAGCTCCTAAAGTGTGATTAGGATTATTTTTTTCTTAGGTAGATATTTTTTTTCCAAGAAAGAGTAGGTAGGCCAGAAAGCTGAATGCTTGAAGCATGAACTAAACTTTTAATTTAGACTCTTGGCCTCATGCCAAGATAATTGAAAAAGTTGAATATTCTACCCACTTTTCCTGGCACACCTCTGAGAGATTCAGTCTTACCATATGAACGAGCACTGACGTCATGACACAGACAAGGAAGATGTTTGAGAAAAAGATTATCACAAAAACTTGGAAATTCAGGAGTTTGTAGTCTTTTTTTTTCCTGTGATCCTCAGTCAATGAGGAAGCATAAAAGGTCATCTGAGCTATCATTCTGTCTCCTTAATCAGCTTGGATGAGAATTCAACCTACTCTTTAGTAGCACCAGAGAAGAAAAAGCTATCTTACACTAATACAATATAGGATTGTATTAGTGACAGAGATAAGGATCTCCATTTCTGTGGATTTGTTTCTGTATTTATTAAGAGCTGAACTAAAACTCTGCAAGCAGACAATGTCAAATAACAGTCTTGTTCCAAGTTGGAGTATGGCCTAGTTCATAGCACAGTGGAAGGGACAAGGGAAGGGCAGTTGGTCCCATACCCCAAGCCCAGTTGATGAAATCACTCAAAGGTGTGCCAGATAGCAGAGATCAGGTGTTAATACAGTAAATGAAAACCTAAGACATGTCTACATTATTTCTTTACAAAATGTGAAGGGGTTCTCCCAAATGGATTTAGTGGGGCAGTTTGCTATTTATGGATTAAAGATTATCTGTACCCCTAATGACCCTAAAAAGAAAAAAAAAAAAAAAACAAACCTGAAAGCTCTGATAGCCAAGCAGGAGATAGCTTTTTACCCCTGTACCTCTATCAATAAGGTAAACCTTAACCAGTAGGGGGCAGAGTTATAAAGAAAAAGAGTTTAGGCATGGGGGGCCACATCCATATGGATGAGAGCCAATGATTACCTCAAGAGAGAATCAGAGCTGGCAACTGGGAATTGAGCTGTTGAGAGCAGCAGGCCCCTCAGTGAGTTAGTTCAACAACTCACCTAACAGAGACAATAGACTTGG
>NW_020948840.1:8126397-8280597 GCF_900497805.2 Vombatus ursinus | reverse complement strand
GGGGGGGGGGGAGAAGGCAGGGGAATAACATGAGCACACCACAGGAAGAAAAAGGGCATTTTGGCTGTGCAGTGCCAGAGGAGAGAACTGATGCAGCTAAGCATGCTCCCTACATGTATGCCTAATTACCAAAGTATACTATATATGTGTCCATTCCTCACTGATGCTATGTGTATTTGTGGGAGCATGTGTCCTAGGTTTATGGGGGGAAGCAGAAAATAATTTGTAGCTACTGTTCTGGCCCTCTTAGTAAAAGTCAGCTTTGAGGTAATTATGTCTACTAGCTCATTATGAATGGTAAGCACACTCATGGAGGTTTGTGAGCTATATTTTAAAAGTAAGGACCCCCCAGAGTTCCTCTGAATTTACAGAAGCAGTTGTGTAGCTGAGTGTGAGTTGGGGAGGCAGCCCAGAGTGGGCAAACCTGTATGGCTAAAGACTGAAGGTAAGAAACCTATGAGCCTAGACATGCAGCGTCAGCCAACATTTTAAAGGTCATCTCATTTAAACTCCTGCTCAGTGAAGGAATCCATTCTACAGCATCCCTGACATGCAATTTCTTCTAGAAGAATTCCAGTGACAGGGATCAGACTACCCCAAAAGGCAGTCTATTCTATTTTTGGACAGCTCTAATTATTAAAAGTTCCTTTCTTATAGTAACTCAAAATTTGTCTCACTGTAACTTCCTTCCACTGCCCATGTTTCTTTCCTTTAGAAGTACAGGGCATAAGTCTTAATCAAAGAGTTCTTAACCTTAGGACCATGGACTCAAAATTTCAGGGGCCTGTGAATTTGCGTGGGAAGAAATTGTATCTTTATTTCAATATAATTAATTTCCCTCGTACTTCTTTTTGTTTATGTTATGCATTTAAAAACATGATTTCCAAAGGGATTCATGATACAAAAGAAAGGTTAGATACCCCTAATCTAGATCGTTTTTACATGATATATTTTCAAATATTTAAATAGAGCAATAGTGTCTCCTAAACTTCCTCACTTCCCCAGGATAAATATTCCCATTCCTGTGAAACATCCCACATTACCTCTCCTGGGCAGATTCCTCAATATGCTCCAATTTATCAATGTCCTTCCAAAAGTGTGGCAGCTGGAATGTTAGGCACAGTATTTATTCCAGAGGAAATCCGTCGAATGCTCCCTGATTTGTACCCTATAATATTGTAGCTTTAATATTATTACTTAGGATTGTACAAGTTGCATGATATGACCTACTCTTGCTCAGTACACAGGCAAATAAAATTATTTTCACATGGAATGTTTATAATACAGGTCTTACTAAGCCTATACTTGTACAGGTGAAAATTTGAAATTAGGTACATAATTAAACATTCATCCCTACTGAATTTCATCTTGTCAGATTCAACCTATGCTCAAGCCTGCCAGGTACTTTTTCAGATATGGATTTTTGTCCCTTTATGGATTAGCTAATGATAACAGCTTTATGACATCCAGAAATTTGATAAAGTGTCTTCTAATAACATCTACCTCAAAGGAGTATTATGAGGAAGTATTTTGTACAATTTAAAGGGCTATGGAAATGTGATATACAGGTAGAGCCAAGATGGTAGAGTAAGGTCAGCATTTTTTGCCAACGTCTTTCATCACATTCCTCAAAACAACTTTTAAAAAGCATGTCAAGCTGAATTCTGAGTGGAATAACCAAAAAAAAAACAGTGTATCATTTTTCCAGCCCATATTTCCAGGACAGCTTAAAAGGACAGAAAGAGAGGTCTGTGGATATTGATGTAGAGGCTTGCCAGAAGCACAACCCAGTGAAAGCAGCACCAGCTATAGGCTTTATAGGCAGCATTAGCAGCTGCAGCCCCTCTGGGAGCACACAGTACCCAGAGGATAATAAGGGACAGAACACCTAATCAGAAACAGATTCTAGGGGACCCCTATACCAGCCCTGGGCATAGGATCAGACACTATTTGATAGAACCATCACTCATTACCCAGTTTCAGGTCTGAGTTCCGGTGCAGAAAGGAGTGGTTACAGTCACAAGGGAGCAGGGGCTCAACCTGTTTATGGATCACAGTTCCAGGGTAAAGATGAGTGGTTGTGGTCAACTAGCAGTCCCTCAGTGAAAGCATCAGGACATAAAAGCCAAAAGATAAGGCCAGACATGCCCTCACTCCCAGAGGTAAGCAGAGTCCATCTTTAATAAAGTCCAAGGTCAAGAAATGGGTTAGAAAAATGAGCAAACAACAACAACAAAAGCACCTGACCATTAAAAAAAAAACCATTTATGAAGGCAAGAAAGCTAAAGACACAATCCCAGAAGAAAACATTGACTTGAAAACATTTACAAGCAATGCCTCAAAGGAAAAACTACAGATTGGCCACAAGCCCAAGAACTCCTATAAAAGCTAAAGAAAGCAATAAAAAAACAGCAAAAATTTGATCAAATAAGAGCAATAGGGGGAAAATGGGGAAAGGAATAAGCATAATGCAAGAAAAGACTAAAAAGAGAATTAACAACTTTTTAAAAGAGGCACAAAAAAAAAAGACACTAAAGAAAATAACTCCTTAAAAATCAGAATTGGCCAAAGAGTAAAAAGAAGTGCAAAACCTCACACAAGAAAATAACTACTTAAAAATTAGAATTAATCAAGTGGAAGCTAATGACCTGTATGAGACATCAAGAAACAATAAAAGAAAGTCCTCATCCTTCTCCACCCTTCTTCAGCACCCTTTCAGGCTATAGTTTTTTGATGTCACAAAAAGTCATGTCAAAAAGTATCCAGCATTGGAGGGTAGAACAAGAAAATAAAGAAAAAGTAAAACCCCATGATAAAGAGCAGGACAAGGGGAAAAGAAGAAGGACAATGGAGCAGAAATGAATAATTCAATTATAAGTCTCAAGTATTAAAACATATTTCTCTTTCAGACCTACTTTCTAAAGAAGGGGAGTAGGGGACAAAAATATTCAAAAAGATAAGATGGTGGGAAATATACAATTAACTATTACAACTATGAAAGTAATTGAAATGAAGTCACCTACAAGATGGAAAAGAATAAAAGTAATTTGTTATTTACAAGATATGTACTTGAAACAAAAATCCACACAAAGTAATGGGCTAGTATAAAATCTACTATTCTTCAAGTGAACTCAAAAAAGCAAGGGTAGAAATCATGATCTCAGACAAGGAAAAGATTAAAATTAAAAGAGATAAGCAGGGAAATTACATTATGCTTAAAGGTGCTATAGATGACAAATAAATATTAATAATTATACCTATGCACCAAATGGCATAGCATTTAAATACTTAAGGGAAAAAAAATTATCAATTGTAGGGCAAAATAGACAATAAATTATAATAGAAGGGGAGCTCATTGTACCTCTTCCAGAAGTAGACAAGCAAATGTGAAGTACGATGGCAATGAGACAAATGTGTAGGAAATACACATGATTAAGGTAACTCAAATTCTAGAAGTCTAGGGACTTGATATCCATTCTTTCTCTACAGGGGCCTCTCAAAGTTCATTACAGGGCATAATGTCAGTTGTGAATAAGTTACTCCATTGTTCAGCTATGCCGGCTCCTCACAGGAAGTAACATTGCTACTAGTTGGATAGCTTAGCTGAGCTTGCTCCTCCTGAGGTATGGCATTTCAGTCAGATAGGTCACTCTATTGCTGGGATAGGGCGTACAGGTCACTCAGCTGCTGAGCTGTCTCCTCACTGGACTTGCTAATATCAGATTAGACAAGGCAGGTTGCTCTGCTGCTAGGAAACTGTTGCCAGAATGTGCCAGGCAGGACACTATGCTGCTGGGCTCTTCAGAATTTGTGGCATCTATGCTAGATGGGTCAATCTGCTAGACTCCCTAGGCCCACTCTTTGATGGACAGCAGAAATAAAATAATTGCCAAAGAAGAAAAACCCTTTTCCTGATGCATTTACCAATAAATTCTACCAAATAATTAAAGAGCAATTAATTACCTATGATACAAAAATTATTCTCAATAATAGAGAAATAATGAATTCCACAAAATTTTTAATGAAATAAATATGATCATAATACCTCAACTATGAAAGGATAAAGCAAAGAAAGAGAAATGTAGACCAATATCACTAATGAATATTGATGCAAAAGGTTTAAATAAAATCTTGACAAAAGGAATATAAGTATACATGTATACACACATATATAAACATACATGTCTATATATTCACTATTATACCTACCTTACATGTTTATATAATTATATATGTCTATATATTCACTATAACCAAGTTGTATTTATACCAAAGGCTATTTCAACATTATGAAAACAGTTCAAAATTAACAATATCACATATAAACAAAACCACATAATTATACCAGTAGATGAAGTACCTTTAATAAAACACAGCACTCATTTAAATCCTTTCAAAAAGTCTAAAAAGCATAATGATTGCAGAATTATATTAAATATGATAAAAAGTATATATCTAACACTAAAGTCTAGCATTATTTGCAACAGAGAAACAATAAAAGTTTTCCCAAGAAATATAGGAATTAAGCAGGGAAGTTCCCTATCTTTACAATTTTTTATAGTCATAACAAAAGTAAAACTAGGCAAGAAAAGGAAGACATAAAGTTAGGACAAGAGAGTCAAAATTATGTTCATTTGAAGATCACATGATTATTTAAATGAAAAACCCCAGAGAAGTAGCACAGGAACTAATTGCAGCAAGTAAAAAGCCTTAGGATACAAAATAGATTTACACAAATGACCAAGATTTCTATATAGCAATAACAAAAACCAAGAGGAAATGGTTGAATAAGAAAGTCCATTCAAAAAATTAAGATATCTGCATCACTCTTACAAGATAATAAATAGAATTTTTGAAACATCCTTTGGTCCAACAGTACCTTTACTATAGCTATAGAACTACCTCCAAAGAAGTCGAAGATCAAAGAAAGAGCAGAAGGGACCTTACATATAAAAATATCGATATCAGCTCTTCTATAGTGGCAAAGAACTGGAAACTAAAAGGATACCCACTCACTTGGGAATAGCTTAACAGATTATAGTTTGTGAATATAATGGAATACAATAGTATTCCAGTGATTAATTGGATGGTCAGAGGAACCTGGAAAAACTTGTATAAAACAACATAGAGTGAAATGAGAGCAATTTAAATAAAGGCATTATGAAAATAAACAACTTTGAAAGACTTAAGAACTCCAATCAATATAATGACCAACAATAATTCAGAGGACTGCTGATGAAGCATGCTATACACTTACTGACAGAGAAGTGCAGAATGAAAAATGAATTTTTGACATTGCATCCTTATGAATATCATTTATGCACAGTAGAATCTCAGAGCTCTTTTAAATTTGCCTTTTTCTTATTATTAGTGATTTGGTGCTTTTTTTCACATAGCTGTTGGTAGTTTGCCTTTCTTTATTAGAGATATGACTCTCCCTCTACAATGACCCATTATGTACTGGGAAATGGATATGCATTCTTAAACATAGACAATGTTTAATTTTATTTGCTTGAATGTATGTGTGTATATGTGCACTCGTGTGTGTACATTTCTCAAAGAAAGGTATCTTGGTTAGGTGAGGTGGAAGAAGCAAGAAATAGTAGTTGTAAATTAGTGGTTTACACACATAAAAACTGAGCATTCATAAAACATCTTTAGTCCATAGAAGAAAAGCAAAAAAGAATAAAATGAGATACAAATAGATCAATTTTGTCCCTACCTTGTTAAATTTAATATGCATACTTAAAAAAAAGCTCTAAGCATGTAAATTTCTTTTCAAAACTTGTAATAGTTCACAGTTTCTTATCCAATCTTTTTTTTCTTATTCTTTGTAATTGAAATGTTTGTGTTTGCTGATGGTTATTAAGTTTACAATAAAAACATAAAATTAAAAGGAGAAAATTTGGCAGAATTAGTGGAACACATATTTAACTAATTTTTTAATTAATGAAAATCTAATTTTTTCAATCCCACCTACCTTCAATGTTAACAACAACAAAAAAAAAAAAAACAAAGGAAAAAAAAATCCTTTGAATGAAAATGCAGAATAATGCAAAACAAATTTCCACACTGGTCAAGTCCAAAAAATGTCTTACTCTGCATCCTGCATCTATTATCTCTCTGTCAGAAGATAAGTATCATACTTCATTGTCAGTACTCTGGAATTGCAATTTTTTAATCCATTAATTGTTGTTGTTAAGTCTTTCAAATTGGTTTGGTTTTACAATATTTTTGTTTTTGTATAAATTGTTCTACTAGTTCTGTTCACTTTACTCTGTATCATTTCATAAAAGCCTTCCTGGATTTCACTGAAAAATCCCTTTCAATATTTCCTATGGCACAATAGTGTTTTATTACATTTATGTCCCATAATTTGTTCAACCATCCCCAAATTGTTGGATACTCTCTTGAAGAGGATCACAAAAGATAAAATGGGAAGTTTTAATTACATAAAATTAAGAAATTATCATGCAAACAAAACCAATATAGTTAAAACTGAAAGAAAAACAAGTATCTGGAGGAATATCTTTGCAGAAAGTTTCTTGATAAAGGTCTCATATCCAAAATACATAATGAACTGACTCAACTTGATAAAAAGATTCATCCCCTAGCTGAAAGTCAAAGGATATGATCAGACAGTTTTCAAAGGAAGAAATCCAAGCTATCAATAGCCATATGAAAAATGCTCTAAATCACTAATAACTAGAGAAATTCAAATTAAAGCAATTCTGATATTCCAATTCACATGGGTAAGATTGGTAAAGTTGACCAGAAAAAGGAAAAGGACAAATGCTGGAGGGGCTACAGGAAAACAGGCACATTGATACACTGTTGGTAGAGCTATGAATTGGTGCAGCCATTCTTAAAAGTAATTTAGAACAATACCCAAAGGTGGCACAATGAATAAAGCACTGGGTCTTGAGTCATAAACACCTGAGTTCAAATCCAGTCTCAAACACTTACTGGCTGTGCGACTGTGGGTAAGTCACTTAACCTCTGTTTGCCTATTTCCTCATCCATAAAACTGGGATAATTATAACACTTCCTTCTCAAGATTGTTGTGAAAACTAAATGAGAGCATAATGGTAAATTGCTTAGCACAGTGCCTGGCATATAGTAAACACTGATAGCTATCATCATCATCATCATTAATCAAAAGGTTTTTAAACTATATGACTATATATAATTTGACTCAGAAATACCACTAAGCCCATACTAGGTCATGTCAGAATCAGAGTAGGTCAAAGATTTCTTGCCATTCAGTAATAGGAACAAGTTCATAAGTGGCCACACTGTACTTAGAGCCTGAGTGAGATAGGAAGGTCCAGTCTCAAAAAAAATTGTTTTGAGGCACTTAAATTCAGTTACAAAACTACAGTGATAAACTAAGAAGGTGGAAATACCCTGTCTTGAATGACAAGGGCAGAAAGCAGTTGTTATCAAAGTCTATAAAATCATAACATTTATTATTAGGACATGCATAAATTTTCTTACAAAATTCAAGTGCACTAAAACTAGAGGTCATTCTCCGAGATCAGAAAATTTTAGTTCAGGAAAATTCAAAAGAAGTATTACTCAATGCAGTGGGTAGTAAAATTGGAGAAATCCAAAACTCAAGAGGTAATCCCACCTTCAAAAATAATTCAATTCAATAAGATTATGTCATATGTCAAAAGGTATACAGTTACCTAGCATGTCTTACTGAGTCTTTCTTCATAAAAATTCGTATTTCAGCCCCTCTTCACTTTAGAATTCAGCTTATGATAGAATCATAGATTCTTAAAGTAGGAGGCAACATCATAGGTCATATTCTAATTCTAGTGAATAAAATTCCTGGACCTGCCACTTAGATTGCTTCTGACATAAAACAGAGATCATGCTAGGTCCCCAAATATGTTCCAAGCTCCTTAACCCCTGAACCCTCAAGTCCAAAATCTTTTCATTTCTAAAGAGTATCAGTTTTTTCATGCAAAATTTGTCAGGGCTGCTACTGCTCCCTCCACGGGAATAAAATTCAACAACTCCTCAAAAATGCTAATTTTCCCTGATTTAAAAGGAAAGTACACATCTTCTTTTGGAATCTCTCAATTCCGTATTGACAATATTTACTACAAAGTGTCTAACCAACCAAAGGGCACCAGAGTAATATTTCATTCTTTTGTTTTAATTATCCAATCTTATAGGAAAAAATACATTACAGTGTTTTTTTCAAGTTGTTATTACTTTTCTTTGGTTATGTAGTTTGATCATGTTTTATTCTTAATAGCAGTTTCACTCTGAAACTTCATTATGGTATGATGGCAATAACAGAGGAACACAAGCTCTTGAAGATTCTATCAAGCAAGAAAAGGCCTCAAGTCTGGGCCTGGTGATGGATTGTACATCTATCATCTGATGACCAGCCAAGCTTACTTCAGGGAGGCTCATCAATCACCAGCTTGGCCACAGGGCAATGAATTTTTCAGCCAAAGCGACTCTGAAGGACCACTATGTTTTAGGGGCAGTATGATCTGTGTCCATGCAGAGAGCAGTAACCACAACAACAAAATCAAAAATGCTTGAAGTATTGAAGTGGAGGGAGAAGTATTTTTTTTATTTGCTTGTTTTTTAAGAAGAGATATCAGCAACCTCTAGTTTAAAGACCAAGGATGGCATGTGGACCAACCTTGTGTGGCAGGGACCAAGAGGCAACATGGTGCAGGGAGACAGTTTGGTGCAATGGAAAGTTCGCTCCATTTAGAGTCAGAGGACCTGGGCTCAATCCCAGTTCTGTCACTTACAATCTTGTGACTTCTGGCAACACAATTAGCTCCCCTGGGCCTCAGTTTCTTCATCCATAAAATCAAAGAGTTGTACTAACTGACCTCACAGTTACTTTCCAGCTCCATCTCTACGATCCTATGAAAATCTTTTCTAATTCTAATATTCTCAATCTTGAAAACACTTATAGATATAACCCTGACTGCCTGCCACGGAAGTCTAGCTGGCAAATAGTCATTGCTCCCTCTACCCTATTAACTGAAGCTACCACACGTTCAGCAGCACTTCCTGACCTCAAACACACACTCCTCACAACGTCCTTCCCAGTGTCAGCGAACAATTAGCCTCACTCCTATTCCCTTATACATGAGAAGGAAAGGAGTCAGAGCCTTGGCATGCCACCACTGAGAGGTTGTCAACCCTTGCTCTAGGGTACTGGGTATTTTCACTGAAGTTTCTTGCACCAGCAATGAAAGCAGAGCCCCTTACAGAGAAGATGCATTTTCCCATTCCTGTCTTGTCCAGAAAAGAATCACAGAATTACAAATTACAAATAAACCTATCTTTGCTAATGTGTTCATTCCTGAATGCCAAGAATCACAGATTAGAACTGACCATTCATCTCATCCAATCCCCTCATTTTATAGAAAAGGAAACTGAAACCATGACAGATTAAGTAATTCGCCTAAAATCAGGTAATTAGGAAGTGGAACAGCTGAGAATCCAAACCAGGTTTTCTGACCCCAGTCCTCTTTCCTCTCTGTACCATGTTGCCTTCATTTTCAGAATATTTTGCCCCAAAATACGTTGTGCCAAATATGTTTCATGTACAAATACATAAATCTTCCTAAATTGTTTGGCCACTGGATTCATATTCTCACATATTTCCACCAAGAGGTGTTATTCTGCTTCTAATTAAAGTAACATTATTTTTTTTAAAAAAACTTAACATAGTCAATCCTCCATTGCCTTTGGGTGAGCTATTGGAACATTTTGGTCTATTCTTGACAAGTTTTGATATTTAGTAAATTCATTGATAATTGACACTGATTCTACTTAATGAATTGTTTTGCTGACTTCTTTGATTGGCAATTTGTATTAAAGCAAGTTTTATTACTTGCTTTAGTAATAGCTGTTCTATTTATTCTAATCTGAGCCCAAGACAAAGCTGTAAAACTAGACAAAGTTTGTTTTCAATGCTGCCTACTCCAGTGCCTAGTGTCTACATGTTGTCACCAGTTCCTTAGCTTCCTAGGATATACTACCTCCCATTGGACTTGCCTGTTTTGATGAACTTTCATGTCATGATGACCCTTTGTATTTGGCATTAACTAGTCTAACTAGTCTAATAAACCTATCTTTGCTGATATGCTAATGAAAGATAAAGGGATGCTCAGGTTCCCAGAGAACAAACAACCATTAACAATTACCTTCTAGACAAAATATCCCCACTTCTGCTTAATCCCAAATTTAGAAAAATGGCAGGCTAGGGAGGAAAAATATTTGGGGTTAGGGAGTACCCTTTCATCATTCCTTAAATCATACAAAGTAGGCAGCCACCCAGTCATACACAGCCAGAATCTAATGAGGAAAGTCCTTTGAAATTCAATGATTCTGTCTCTCAAATGATTTTAATAAATCTTTGGCAAATTGGATTGACTTAACTTTGGATTCCATTCCAGGAAAGGTTTGGTTTCTGAGAGAAATCAAGTAAGAGGTGTGATGAGAAAACTGGACAGATTCCCAGCTCCTCCTGAATTAGTCTTAGCAGAGCAGTTTGATCATTTTCTTTGAAGTGAATTCCCAGAATGGAAGACACACCCATATTCACATGTAAATACAAATTCAAAGTCTAAGAGAAATTCTTCTGAGACCATTCCACAACTCAGGAAATCACACCTCTCTTCTCCCTAAAACCTGGTTGGATATCTAACTCACTGTGTTTGGCTCTCTCAAATGCGCGCGCACACACACACACACACACACACACACACACCTTATAAGAACTATTATTACCTAGGTAGTGTAGTGGGTAGAGTGTTGGACTTGGAACCTGTGTTCAAATCCTTGTTGTGTGACTCTGAACAAATCACTTAGCCATACTGTGGCTAGGTTACCTTACCTGTAAAATGGGCATATAGTAGCACCTAGAGGGAAGCTAGGTGGCTCAATGGATACTGTGCATGGCCTGACATCAGGAAAACATTTTCATGAATTCAAATCTGGCCTCAGATACTTACTAGCTGTGTGACCCTGGGCAAGGCACTTGACCCTGTTTGAATCAGTTTCTTCATCTGTAAAATGAGCTGGTAAAGGAAATGGTAAATCACTCCCGTATCCTTACCAAGAAAACCCCAAATGGTGTCACAATGAGATGGACATGACTAAAATGACTGAACAACAAATAGCCCTCACCTCCCACAGTCATGAGGGTTAAATGGCTTAACCTGTTTCAAGTGCTTTGCAAACCTTAAAATACTACAAAAATGCTAGCTGTAAGAACTGCTACAGCCTGAACACATAAGAGCAAAATCAAAAGAAAAATAATTGGTCATTTTTACAATACCAAGTGTATCTTCAGTGCAATGAAGATAATTAAACTTGTACCAAGAGAAACATGGAATCTAAGAGTCAGGAGACACCTCAGTGCCCATCAACTCTCATCTAAAAGTAAACTTTACTACAACACACCTTTACTTAAAGACATCCAATGAGAGAAAACCCAAGACCTTCTGAAATAGTTCTTTCTCCTTAGAGATATCACTAAGTTTTAGGAAACTTTTCTTTTTATCAAACTTATGCCTCTGGGTAACTTGTGCCCATTGTTCCCTGTTCTGCCTTTTGTGAGCAACAGATCTGCTACTAAAAACCTCAGTAAGTCAATAAGCATTTATTAAGTGTCAACTGTATTCCAGGCACTATACTAAGCACTGTGGATACAAAGAAAGGCAAAAAATCAGTTTCTGCTTTCAAAGACACATAGTCCGATGGACCTGGTTGATATGTGATCATTTTCATTAACCTGGTAAATAAAATGTAATGTTTGGCACAAATATGCAGAAGTGTGGTTGAGTGAAAAGAGGAAAAAAAAAAACACTAGAACAGGAATTAAAGTGCCTGACTTCCATTCCTGGCTCTGGCACCAACTAGCTATACGACCTTGGGCAAGACTCTGGCATGCATTTTCTTCATCTGGAAGGTGAGGGGGTTGGACTACATGATTTCTCCAAGATCTCTTCCAGCTCTAAGATTCTGTGGTCATTCTACTTTCTGAAAGCTGCAAAAGATGGCGCTAATTTTAATGTATGTTGTCTCTCCATATATCTTAAGTGATTGGATATGCCTGCAAGCTGAAATAAAGGGTCAGAAACATGCTATCTGCCTCTATTACTGATTATATTGTAGAGCTACCTAAAGTTTTTTAACATTTAAAGAAAAATAGAAGTTGGCAGGAAATGTGTTGTAAACAATTTCTCCCACACACACTTATTGAATAATTCATAGGCAGTATGTAGAAGAAACATAATTTTTAAATAGCATTTTTTCTCAAACACCTGAGTATTCTAACATCAGTAACAAATGATTTAGTTTGCATTACTTTGAAAATTACAGTGTTTGAGAACTGATGCCTCTGAATCAAATTTATTTTATTCTTATCAGCTTGTTCTGAATCAATTCAACTATATTATAATAAAATGAAATATTTGCCATGTTTGGCTATCCTCCCTTCTGCTTTCCTCAAGATTTCCCTACTTTTGTCTTAAATTATGCATTTCCTTTCCAAAGTTATCTTTTTCATCTCTGGTGAAATCCATTTTTTTTCATTTGATGCTCTTAAGAGACAGGAGTCAATGAAGTTGGGTCAATTTAACAGAAAATCTTTTTTTCCTAATTGCCAGGCAATGTTATTAATATGCACTACATTTCAAGCTAAAACTGCAATTGAAGGCAAGTTTGATGAATTTTTATTTGCTGTTTTTCTTTATCCCACTGTCCAATTTTGCATTGGCTTTTCCTAGTAGCATTTATTCTAGAGTTAATAATCAACTTTAAATATTGACTAAAATTCTGTCTTTCTTTGTGGTGGGGGATTTTTGTAATCTATTTCTCTACATTTCCACAAATATAAAAATTAAAGGAAAACAGGAAATATCTATTGTGCAGACCCAAAAGGATTTATCAGTTTTGTGCCAAATTCCAATAGAATGTTAGCTAATTGAGGGTAAGGACTGTTTCATGTTTGACTGTATCCCCAGTACCTAACACAGTGCCTAGAACATGGTAATATGGCACATATTTATTGCATAGAATTGAATTGAGACAATCTGACATTGTTAATGCCTCTGAAGACCACCATTTTTCTATTCCTTTTTGACAAAATAGTATTTTTATTTCATTAAATATTTCCCAATTACATGTTTAAAAAATCAACATTCATTTTTCTAAAAATTTTAAGTACCAAATTCTCTTCTTCCTACTGCCCCTGCCCCACCCCTTGAGAAGGCAAGCAATATGATATCAATTATACATGTGGCCTAATGCAAAAGCTATTCCCATTTTAGCCAAGTTGCAACAGAAAACATAGACAAAAAAGAAAAAAATAAAGAAATCAAAATAAGTATGCTGCAATCAGAGTTCATCAGGTCTCTCTATGGAGGTAGATAGCATTTGTCATGGGTCTTTGGAATTATCTTGGATTTTTGTCTTGATCAAAGTGGCTAAGTTATTCAAAGTTGATCATCCTTACAATACTGCCACTACTGTGTACAATGATATCCAGTTCTGGTCACTTCACTTTGCATCAGTTCCTATAAGTCTTCCCAGGTTTTTCTGAAAACATCCTGCTCCTTATTTCTTACAGCACAATAGTATTCCATCATAATCATTTACCACAACTTCATAAGCCATTCCCTAGTTGATGGACATCCCCTTAATTTCCATTTTTTTTTTG
This sequence comes from Vombatus ursinus, assembly GCF_900497805.2. Taxonomy (NCBI): domain Eukaryota; kingdom Metazoa; phylum Chordata; class Mammalia; order Diprotodontia; family Vombatidae; genus Vombatus; species Vombatus ursinus. The sequence continues at coordinate 8,266,883 of NW_020948840.1, read as the reverse complement.
CCATCACAAAAAAAGCAACTGTGTAACCCTGGGCAAGTCACTTAACTCTGTTTGCCTCAGTTTCATCATCTGTAAAATGAGCTAGAGAAGGAAATGCCAAACCACTGCACTATCTTTGCCAAGAGAGCCCAAAATGGGGTCACAAAGAGTCAGACACAACTGAAACAACTGAACAACAACAACAAAATAAATATTTTTGTACAAATAGGGCCTTTTCCCTTTACTTTGGTGTCTTCAGAATATAGACCTAGTAGTGGTTTTGCTGAGTCAAAGAGCATACACAGTTTTATAACCCTTTGGGCATATTTCCAAATTGTTCTCCAGAACAGTTTAACTAGTTCACAACTCCACCAACAGTGTATTAGTGTTCCAATTTTTCCACATCCTCTTTAGTATTTATCATTCTCCTTTTCTGTCATGTTAGCAATCTGATAGGTATGAGGTGGTATCTCAGAATTGTTTTATTTTGCATTTCTCTACTTAATGGTAACTTAAAGCATTCTTTCGTGTGACTGTTAATAGCTTTTATTTCTTCTTCTGAGAACTGCTTGTTCTTATCTTTTAACCATTTATCAATTGGGGAGTGCCTCATGTTTATAAATCTGGCTTAGTCTCCTATATATTTGATAAATGAGACCTTTCTCAGAGAAATTTGCTATAAAAATTTTTTCCAGTTTTCTGTTTTCAGTCCGATGTTGGCTTCAGTAGTTTTGTTTGGGCAAAAACTTTTAAATTTCATATAATCAAAATCATACAATTCATTTCTGTGATCCTCTATTTCTTCTTTGGTCATAAACTCTTTCCTTATCCATAGATTTGACAGGTACATTTTTCCACATTTCCTTAATTTACTCATGATATCACCCTTACGTCTAAACCATTTATCCGTTTTGACCCTATCTTGGTATCTACAACGTGAGATGGTGTTTTTTGCCTAGTTTTTGCCAAATTGTTTTCTGATTTTCCCAGCAATTTTTTTCAAATGGTGAGTTTTTACCCCCAAAAGCATGAATCTGGGTTTATCAAACTCTGGATTACTATGGTCTTTTACTACTGTGTATTGTGTACCTAATATATTCCTTTGTTTTATCACTCTGTTTCTTAGCCTGCATCAGATTGTTTTCATTATTGCCACTTTGTAACATAGTTTAAAATCTGGTACTGCTAGGCTACCTTCTTTCACATTTTTTTTCATTGATTCTCTTGATATTCTTGACCTTTTGTTCTTCCTGATGAATTTTTATTACTATTTTTTCTTTTTTTCTTTTTCTTTTTCTTTTTTTTTTTTTTGCTTAGGCAGTTAGGATTAAGTGACTTGCCTAGGGTCACACAGCTAGTAAGTATCAAGTGTTTGGTCTGAGGCCGGATTTGAACTCAGATCCTTCTGACTTCAGGGCCAGTGCTCTATCCACTGTGCCACCTAGCTGCCCACTATTACTATTTTTTCTAGCTCTATAAAATAATTTTTTGGTAGTTTAGTTGTAATGGCACTGAATAAATTAATTTAGGTAGATTGTCATTTTTTTATTATGTTGGCTCAGCCTTCTCATGAAAAATTACTATTTCTCCAATTTTTTAGATCTGTCTTTGTGTGAAGAGTGTTTTGTAATTGTATTCCCCTAGTCCCTGGGTTTGTCTTGGCAGGTAGACTCTCAAGTATTTAATATTGTCTGCAGTTATTTTAAATGGAATTTCTCTTTCTATCTCTTCCTGCTAAATTTTGTTGGTAGTACATAGAAATGCTAATGACTTGTGTGGGTTTCTTTTATATCCTTAGGCAGTTAGATGGCACAGTGGATAGAATTCCAGGACTAGAGTCAGGAAGACATCTTCCTCAGTTCAAACCTGGCCTCAGACACTTGTTAGTTCTGTGAACCCAGAAAAGTCACTTAACCCTGCTTGATTCAATTTCCTCATCTGTAAAATGAGATGGAGAAGGAAATGGCAAACTGCTCCAGTAACTGCCAAAAAAAAAAATGGGCTCACAAAGAGTTGAACATGGTTGAACAACAAACATTTTATATCCTATAACTTTGCTAAAACTGTTCATTGTTTCAACTAGTTGTTTTTTTTTTTGCTTAATTCTCTAGGGTTCTCTAAGTATAACATAATAACACCAGCAAAGAGTAATAATTTTGTTTCCTCACTACCTATTTTTATTCCTCCAATTTCTTTTTCTTGTTTATTGCTATAGCTAACATTTCTAATACAATATTTAATAATAGTGCTGATAGTAAACATCCTTGCTTTATCCCTGATCTTTTTGAGAAGGCTTTAAGGATATCCCTGTTATAGATAGTACTTTCTCCTTGTTTTAAATAGATACCACTTATCATTTTAAAAAAGGCTTTATTTATTCCTGTGCTTTCTAGTGTTTTTAATAGGAATGGGAGTTATATTTTGTCAAAAGGTTTTTCTGCATCTATTGATATAATCATATAGTTTTTGTTATTGATATGGTCAAAGAGCATTATTTTAACCAATATTTTACTGACCATAGTTTTTCACAATTCAATTCACTTTTATTCAATACATATTTATTAGCTACAGCATGCAGAGTGCTTTGGAAGGTGCGAGGACAGACAAGAGGTTTAGATATCACAAGGATATCCAAACAACCTGTTGATCAAACTACAACTCTTTTTTTTCTTCTCACTGAGATTTCTTCATTAATCTAAGACATTTTCAGACTAATTTCCAACTGCTTCCCTTCACATAAACTACTCTTTGGAGAAGAAGAAAAAAAAAAAGCCTGGAAGGACTTCCTTGTATCTTACCCACACTAGATTGTCATTCCCCAACTATACCCTGGGATTTCCTGACTCTCTGTTCTTATTCCCTCCCGTTGTTCCCTCTAACTGGAATTTATTCAATTTAACAAGTATCTGCAACTTAGCCCAAGCCCCTCCCAACTTTCTTGACTTCATTTGAACCAGTTCAGCAAGAAATCTGGTGTCATTGGGACATAACCTAAATAAAGTGGTGTACTTGGAATAAAGAAAACCTAGTTACAAATCCTGCATCAGACACTTAGAAACTGTGTAACTATGGTCAAGTCATTTAACCTCTCTGAGCCTCCACTTCTTAATCTGTAAAATGAGAATAATAACAATATCTGTAAGATCTACCTAATAGGGTTGTTGTGAAGATCAATGAGATGACACATGTAAAACTCTTCACAATAGAGATAAGGACATAAACTGATTTCATTGCTATAATGAACTCCTAGATGAGAAAACTACCAGTGCAGGTCAGTTCTGCAGCTTAAAATGTTAGATAGTTGTTAGTTATTAGTTGTTACAATCTTAGAGGGTTTGAGCACAAAGCCAGGACGTGTTAGAATCAGGCTATTGAAGCACTATATAATATTTCCACACTTTTTTATTTGCTGAATTATCTTACCTTGTAGAGATAATTCGAACACCTACTCTAAAGTCAAGACATCTACATTCAAATTCTGAATCTGGTTTTACTAGCTGTATGACCATAGAAAAATCACCTAACCTTTTTGGACCTCAGTTTCCTCATCCATAAAATGGAAATGATACTTTCACTACCTCTCAAAATCACTATAATAAAGCACTTTGAAAACTTTAAAGAATTCTATTACAATCCCTTTGCCCTCTATTCCCTCCACCCATTAGTTTTTCCCCGCCTCAGGCTATCATCTTCTGTGCTACTCTCCTTCCTTATCTCAACCCCCATAGTGAACCAACTTAATTCTACACTATTTTCCACCTCAATTCACTTTTCCTCTCATTTTATCACCAATTATGCCTTGCCAACTCTCAAATCTGGATTACTCCCACAAATCCCTCTTTTCCTCCTATGTGCATGCAACTGAATAGAGCAAGAGGAAATCACAAAACTGTGATGACAGGGCCCACTACAAATTTATGGTATCTAAATTCAAATGGGTGATCAATATCTCAAAGTAAACTTTCTATTGTTCCCTAATTGATTTTTTTAAACTACTATCCACAGTGATTGTTCCAAACTTTCTCCTCTTCTAAAGTCGCCTCTTCTCAAGAAGGTATAAGAACCCACGCACCTCCCCTCCCTCCACTCTCTCAATTAAAAACTTCATACTTCACAAAAAAAGAGAGAACTCCCTTTTCCTTTCCTCATTTCATATCACTCAGCTCCCTCCACTTTCTACTCCTTAAATCTGATCTCAGATATAGAGGTGGCCCTTCTTGTCATGGCAAATCCTTCTAAAGGTACCTGCATTCTCATTCTCTCCTCACTTCTCCAAAAAATTGACCCTCTCATCATCCCACAATCTCTTATATTCAACTTCTCCCTATCAGCTCCTTCCCTGCTGCCTATAAATCCACCCATGTCTTCTCCATCCTTAAAAAGCTCAAACTTAATATGATTATTTTTGTTAGCTATTTATGATTCTACATACTTCCTTTTACGGCTCAACTCCTTGATAAAGCAGTCTACCATCCATGTCTCTTTCATTCTCTTCTAAACCCTCTGCAATCATCATTCAATTGAAACTATCTTCTCCAAAGTTACCAATGATCTCTTAACTGTCAACTCTGAAGAACTTTCTCAATACTTATCCTTCTTGTCCTCCCTGCATTGTTTGACACTGTCACCTTCTTCTTTCTGTCCACTTTATCTTCCCTGGGTTTTTGTGACACTTCTCTCTCATGGATCTCCTTCTATATGGCTAACCGTTCCTCTGTCTCCTTTGTTGTTTCTTCATTCTTGTCAGGCGTACAAAGCATGGATGTTACCCAAGGCTCTGCCATTGGCTCCCTTCTCTTTTTACCTGGTTATTTCCTTAACTCCCATGGCTTATTCAGTTATCTCTGTGCAGACAATTACTAGAGACAGATAGACAGAGATTCTTTCTTTTAAGCTAGTCATGCATCTCTAGCTGCCTCTTGGACATCCCAAAAGAAATGTCCTGTAGGTATATCAAACTCTCTCAGACACAAAGTATTAAGGAGTGCTCATTATCTTTTATCCAAACCCTGCTAACTTACAGAGAAGTTATTGAACTTCTTAGGTTCAAAAATCATAGGTCCAGTTGATGGGGTATCATTCAGTTTCAGAAGCTGAGACCTTTGCCCCTTTTCTCCTAAAGGAATTTGTCTTCCATTTGTTTACAGACCCCGGAAGACCCTTAAACTTTTAGATTCCTTATGGACTCCCCTTATCTCCCTTTGAAAGCCTTAGTCCTACCTTTTGATCTTATTCAGATTCACCTTTGCCCCTTGCCCTAAAAAGAATCTGGCTCCCATTTGTCTACAAGCCCCAGAAAACCCTTAAACTTTTTTACTCTGGTCTCTGGTTCCTTATCGACTCCCCTTATCTTCCTTCGAAAGCCCTAGCCCCACCTTCTGATCCTTTCAAACTTCTACATTCCAGTTCCCTTCATTATCTATTCCCATTGTCTATTCAATCTCTCAGACCTTCCAATCCAAATTCTCATCTAGACCCTTTTCCCAGCCCCCTCCTCTGGCCACCCAAAGTTACTTTAGTGTATGTAAGACCCACCCTGGCCTCCATTCAAATACTGAGAATCTCTCATGCCCAGAGGCTGAGCTTTTCTCATACCCACTTCTCCTTAGTTACCTGGCCCATGTGGTTTATCTCTAATAAACTTTTTCTCTGGCTGGAAGAAGATTTGAGTTGAATTCTTTCAGGCAGGGCGCAGCGGCATGATCTTGGGGTTCTGAGCACCCCAAAACCTCTAGACCTCTTCACAGTCCCTTCCAAATTCCCTTACTACTTTTGAAGACACAGCCATTCTCCCAGTCACCCAAACTTGTATCCTTGCTAACATCATTGACCCCTCACTCTCACTCATCTCACATATGTAAAACATTGCCACATCTTGTCCTTCCTGTCTTCACAATATCTCTCATATATGTTCCTTCTTCACTCATTCCATCACAACCTTAGTTCCCACACTGATCAGCTCTTGTCTGCACTATTGCAATAGCCTAACTGCTCTCTCTCTTTCTCTGTCTCAAGTCTCTTCACAGTCTAATTCATTCTCCAATATCTGTCTGGCTCACTTTCTTCATCTGTAAAATGGGAGGGGGGGAGGAGGTGTAATAATAATAGCACCTACCTTTCCTGGTCTTCCAGATGCTAATTCCTGGCTTTTCAAATTATCTTCATCTACTCTGCATAAACCTTGTGTGCACCTAGTAATTTACATGTTGTCTTCTCCTTTAGACTTTACATTCCTTGAGGGCAATGATTCCTTTTCATTTTCTTTTTTGTCTTTCTTTGTATAACCTTAGCACAGTGCTTGGCACATAGTAAGCATTTGACAACTGCATGTTGACTGACTTTTCTATTTCCCCATCTATAAGTGTTATTCAACATAGGAAAGTATGTAAATGGATAAGTACAGAAATTAGGGTAAATTAGCATCTAGAGAGAATAAGCAACTGGCTACTCCAACTTTGTGGAGCTCTCCAAAACCCACTATCTGAAATGCTTGTCCACCAGCCTACTACAATGTTGAAATTCCCGCCCAATCTTTTGCGCTTAGACACTGTCTCCAGTCCACTCATATGAGGGTGTATAAGTGGTGTCTTGGAGGACATATGAGTTATCTCCCCTCTTTGAGGGCAAGATCTATATAATTTCTCATTTTTGTAATCCTAGAGTCTTGGACAGTGCATAATACCTAAAGTTAGAGAGAGGGACTGGACCTATGATTTTTGAACCTAAGAAGTTCGGTAACATCTCTGTAAATGATAGTCTTAGAGAGCTGATTAAAATACCGAAAGATTAGGTGATTTGCCCAGGGTCTTAGAGCAAATACAGGTCAAGACATGACTTGAATTTGGGTATTGCTGGCTCTCAGTTCTCTATCCATTGTGTCAGACTGCCTTTCAACTTATTTTTAGTATAGTAAGCACTTAATATTTATATGGTGTTTTGATGTTTGCAAAATGCTTTACAAATGTTATCTTATTTTATCCTCACAGGAACAGTGGGAGATAGGTGCTATTATTGTCCATCTGTTTTGCAGGTAAAGAAACTGAGGCAAACAAGTTAAGTGACTTGCACAGAGTCACATAACTAGTGTCTCAGATTCCATTTGAACTCAGGATTTTCTGGTCTCAGGTCCAATATTCTATATACTGCATGCTTGTTGAATTAAATTAAGTATAATCTTTGAAGTATTTATTTTGACTAAGGTTATATCAAGATATGTAATCAAGTTTGAATAAGGGAGAGAAAAAATAGTTCATTTCAATCAGATAATTAGTTGGTTGGATTCAAATTTTCACATTTTGCACAGTATTTTTGATACAATGTAAACGTATCCATAGTTCCATGTAGTTTTCTCCTAGACCATTTTCACAGAGGGATGTGTTTTACATATATAATTAGTTAATAGTTATTAATTCCTTTACTAATATTCTTCCCCAGTGAAGATGAGACTAACTTCTTTTATCTTTTCTTTCTCTTCAAATTATTTTCTATTTTCTGCTACTCACTGCACCCCACCTTGTCTCCCCCCAAAAATTTTTTTTCAATGCTGGAAATGAGTATAGCAAACATCTTTGTTTATGCATTTTATTTATTGGTTAGTGTTGAAATTGTTGGCTTTAGCTGTGTCGATAGGATGCCAAACATCTGGATGGAAAAAATTTTTAAGCATCAGCCATCTCAACATTTCCAAATATCCAGGTGCTTATGTCATGTAGACAAAACATATGAAAGGCTGAAAAATCCATTCATATATTCGGACTGAGCCTCATAGACTTTGAGACTCACTTTTGAGAGTTTGAGACTTTGGAGGGAGCCTTGAAACTCATTCTAGTTTAATCCTTCCATTTTTTTTCCAGAGAAGGACATTGAGGCACAGAAAAGCAACATATCTAGTCCAAGGCCATATCGCTAATAAGTATCAGAAACAAACCTAGCACTCCAGGTCTTCTAACTCCAGTCCAATATGTGTTTGCCCGTTGTAGTATCATATACTGCCTCTCAACTTGTTCCTTCCTAGCTCCATAGAGATTCAATCAGAGTATGAGTCTATCTGTGTATGTTGTATTGTAAGCATACAAAAGATAAGAACCACATCTGATTGGTCACTTCAATATAGTATAACACATGCAATAATTTAAAAAAAAATTCTTTGATGGACTTTCCTGAACTTGTGATCTCCAGAAACTCATTCTGCATGATGAAATCAACTCTTAAACTCTTACCTCTTTAGATCATCTCCCTCCTCAGCTATAGGATTTCAACATCCTTTGCACCAAGTAACCTTCCACCTCTTTGTCTTCCCCTTTTTATCTTTTCATGTGTTGTCTTCCCTGAATTAGATTGTGAGCTCCTTGAGAGCAGGGACTGTCTTATGCTTTCCTTCATGTCTCCAAAACTCAGGACAGAGCCTGACACATAGTAGGAGCTTAATAAATGTTTATTGACTCTCGCTTACTCTTTAATGATGGTGTTTTTTAAGGCTGGTTGAAACTTAAACTCCAAAGAAACTCCAGGTCCTAAGAAATACATTAGTAACATGTGACAAGAATGAGGAAACAGCCACTAAGTAGCACTCAAGCATTCTGAGTACTACTCTTACCCAGGCACCCACATCATTCATAGGCAAACTAACATATGAATGATACATACAAACATCTTCAGTTGACTAACAGGGTGTATGCCAAAAATCTATTTGTCTGTTTAGAAATCAGAAGCATTTTTTGATACAAAAAAATGTTAGAAATGTCTGAAACAGTGCTAATGAGAATTCTGAGCCCTAAAGCCTTCTGAGCTCTACTCCGTTCTGGGTACCCATAGACAAATGCACCTTTGAGCTCTGAATGCTCAAATCCCTGAATCCTGTAAGCTTCTAATGCTAATCCCTTGGTACCCAAGGCCAGGAAGTTTTACCCTCCTCTCAACCCTGCTGCAGCAGAGGAAGGCACTGCTGTCAGAAGAATGGGGCTCTCTAATGGGAATGAAAAGGAACTGGCCCCAGCATTTCTGGTTCTGGAGGTGGAAATAGGAGGAATTGGTGTTTGTCTTTTTTTTTGAGGGGAGTGTGTTGCTCTGCTTTCTTCTTTGGTACTCCAATAAGAATGAGTAACACTCTAGATTGATTACAACTTCAGTAAACATGCCAAATGAGTTATTTTGGTCAAATATAGTAACTACCCAGTGGCCAACTATTCATCAATCAGCAAGCAGTTAGTAAGCACTACCTAGGAAAGAGACCCTCCAAACTTAACTAGGTGGATCTCTGGATGACAATCCATAGATAGAGTCTGCTCTACACTCATGGTTGAAGTCTTTCTAGCTGGTAGGAACTCTCAGAGGCTGATCCACCAAACATAGTTTTCAAGAATCTGGGCCACATGGAACTTTACAAGAAAATCACACAAACACCCAATTCATTTGAAAGATAGAAAGCAGCCATATATTCCATACATAACCATAACTTATTACATTCCTGATAAATGGTTATCCAGCCTTGGCATAAAGACCTGCACTTAGAAGAAACACATGAGGACCCCCTCCCACCAATTGCTAGGAAGTTTTGCTTTATTTCCTGACACTAAGCCTAAATTTGCTTCATAACACATTCTACCAACTTTACATCACATGTTCTGCTTTCTGAGACTAGAGTAAGTCTAATCTCTTCTCCACGTAGCTGCACTTCAAATACTTGAGGAAAACTATCATACCAGTTTGCTTAGCAACATATTATTCTATGTCTGTATTACACTAAGAAAAATTGGCTACTTTTAGTTATTTAACTACTCATATCTATCTTCTTTAGAATCTAAGCCTAAACACCTAATATTTCCCATTTCTAATTTTTTTCTTTTCTCACTCATTTAAAAACCATTTTGAAGAGTTGCCAGTAAACAATTATCCCTCAATTACGCATGATAAGTAAGTCTCTTTTCCTTCCCTACACCCAACCCAATCAAAAACCCACTAATAATGATAAAATGAAGAAGGAAAATATCAGAACCTATCCATGGAAAAGGACATATATGTGAATGATTGACTATATGAGCAAATGTGTGCTCGATTATTATTGTGTTTTTTTGTTTGCTTTGTTAAATAATATGTGTATTTATGTACCTCCATTGGCATAGAAAATCAAGAGCTGGATGGATGTGGCTATAATTATTTTCCCTCAAACATAAAATTGAAGAATGTGATCAATCAGGCAAATATCTTCTATTAATGTACACATAATAGTAAGCATGGTAGCCTACTATGAAAACCAATTAAATCCATTCATTTACTCCATTATTTTTTGGATGCATTATTCATGTAATATATAGAAACTTCACCATTGTTTATAAAACCTAGTTCTGTCAGCTTATCTTTCAGAACCCTGGACTTAGACATTGATAAGTTCTAGACGAGAGCACGTAGGCTGCTGAAATACCCTGAACTCATACCATAGGAGAATCAGTTGGCGGAAAGAGTTATATAACATATAATGAGAAGAATACAGGGCTTAACAGGGGAAAGATATTTGATGGACATTTACATAAAAGAGAAATTCAATTTTTTTCTGTTTAGCCCAAGGGGGTAGAAGAAGGAACTATAGGTGGGAGTTGAAAAGATAAAAGCTTAGATTTGATAGAAGGAAAAACTTCTTTAAAATCAGAGTAATTCAAAATTGGAAAGGGCTGCCTTCAGGAGTAGTGGGTTTCACCTAATGAGATATCTTCAGGGAAAGGCTAGATGACCACTTTTCAGGAATGATGTAGAGGGGATTCCTTTGGAGGTATAGGTTGTACTCAATCACCTTTGAGGACCTTTCTCAACTCAGTGATTTCTTGATTTTCAGTTACTGTGAAAAGTCCTTAACTCTCCTAGATCTAACCATCTTGAATTAATGACTGAAGTCAGTCAATAGTTCATCAGTAAATATGCATTTATTAAGCATCTACTAGGTGCTAGACTCTGTGCTAAGAGACAGGCATACAAAGAAAGGCAAAAAATATTGTCCCTACTTTTGAAGAGCCCCCATTCTAATGGGAGAGACAACATGTAAACAACTATGCAAATGAGCATACAGTTTACTACTACAAAGTTATTTTTCAAAATGAATATAGGTTTTCCAACTACACTTCCTCTCCTTCTCACCCCATCCCCAATGTATACTTTCCTAGATAATATGCTCCTCATTCACCTATTACTAACAGGCTTCAGGATCATTGAAAAAGGTTAGAAACTATTTTAAATGACAACGGAAAACCACAGAAAGCCATAACCTAGTTATTTGTCAGTAAAACATGGAAAGAATGATCAAGTGTTAGGGCCTTGATTCCCTGGACCTACTACTGCTTTAATTTGGAATGCAATTGGGTGGGCCAAGGAAATAACCCTCCCCAATAAATCTAGATCTCAAAGCAGAACCATTAGGAGTTGACTGTTACATACCTGGACAGAACCTTATGTGACAGCTGAATCCTCATTTAAGCCAAAGGATATAGCTCTCATAGCAGTTACAGACAATGATTGAGTGAGGAGTGCCAGAAACCTGGTTTGGAAAGAAGCTACTGACTGAGCATACCAAAAGCAGGCAACAAGGGTTGATCAATGTAATGCTACGCCCAAGTTGGAAAAGAAAGCTGATTTAAAGGCCAGTTGAAAACATAATGAGGAAACCATAATGAGGAAAAGTGACTGTTAGAGAGGATCATGTATTTGGAGTCAGGGAGTCATCTTTGTACCCTCAAAAGCTTGGGGTATTCTGATTAGAAGATAGGGTAATGTTTTCCAGACTAAGATTCAATAGGGATCTCTATGACCTCAGTGAAGTTTCAGGAGAGGGGGGGAGAGGTATTGGCAAGCTAATTAGGGGATTTTTCTCCCTTCTTTAATGGTATGTATGAGGTTTTAGTATAGGAATTATTTCATTTTTGTTTTTTTTTATATATTTCTTGCACCTAGCACAGTGCCTGGCACATTATAAAGACTTGATAAATCCTTGTTGACCGTTCTATGGGGTTACTCTCTGCCCTAGGCCAAGAGGTTTGACAAGGATTATGTTCTCTCCCTATAGCTTCAGTGACTAAATTCAGCAAGTACAAAGTAAAATAAGAAATTTCCATAAAAAGAAAAGATTGACATGAACCCACTTTAGTCCATAAGCCTCTTAGAAAGCATGCTTTGCGTATTAAATACTTCTGGCGAATTCTTCCTCAACTATCTATCAATTTATTGACTTTAGGACAATTAACTAGTCATAATATGCCCTTTTTAATATTGTACCATAATAAGACCAGATTATATGATTATTCTTGCCAGTCTAATATTGCCCTGGTTTTTTAGTCTTACCTACTATTGTGAACGAAGACACCCTACAGACCATCCCTGAGAGAATTTAATGCTATCAAAGAGAAGGCTCTAAGGAGAGTAAGGCTCCTACTCAGAAGCTGTAATCACCACCACAAAATTAATTTAATTAAAAATTAATTTAAATTAATTAAACTTCACTGAGGTCATAGAGATCCCTATTGAATCTTAGTCTGGAAAACATTACCCTATCTTCTAATGAGAATACCCCAAGCTTTTGAGGGTACAAAGATGACTCCCTGGCTCCAAAGACATGATCCTCTCTAACAGTCACTTTCCCTCACTATGGTTTCCTCATTATGTTTTCAACTGGCCTTTAAATCAGCTTTCTTTTCCAACTTGGGCTTAGCATTACATTGATCAACCCTTGTTGCCTGCTTTTGGTATTTAAATTAATTTAAATTTAAATTAATTAAAAAATTTAATTGCAACTGGTTGTAAAGATGAGTTTTGTTGTTTTTGTTGTTTTTAAGTAGATCCCATTGTAATCACCTTGGGTTATAAGTAGGCATGAATATACACATACCATTACCGTATTTATCAGTGAATACATGGTGACTAATGATAGGATGTTTACGGCTATATTTGAAATAATGGTATAACTATAACTTATGAAAGCACAGTTTTGAAAAATGAAGTAGTCCTTATGTCTGCTAAGAAGACCTCATCACAACTTCAGGAATAACAATAATAGACATTTAGATAGTGCCTTAAGGTTTGTGATGTACAGCTATTATTTTATTTGAGCTTCACAATAATCCTCTTTAGAATATTTAGAGGAGGTTTTCCAAGGCACTTAGATCTCTTATGAAGGATTTATGAAAAGATATGGACAAGAATCAAATGAAAGAAGAAAGCAGGAATGAATTATCATCACTACCAGTACAGAGAATGCCCAAACTGATGAGATCAGAAGGTCATAAAAATAAAACTATTTTTCTTCATATAGACATGGCTTTTTCTCCATGAGAATTCTTGCCATAGCAATTCAAGAAAACCAACTTATCTTTGAATATAGCCATTGACACACACTGAGAAAATTTCCATTCATTTGAAGTATCAGAGACATGCAGAAGAATGAGGAAATTTGTCCTGCATTGCTTAAAGGGCATAATCCAGACCAAAGTGATATTTTAAGTAGGCAAATTTTAGGTCAATGTGAGGTAACAATTTCTAACAATTAGATTTGTCCAAGTTTTCCTTATGTGCTATACTTACCTATTTATCTCATTCCTTTCCAGGCTACACTCTGAACTTTATCACGTCCCTGAACTAAATATTTTTGTCCTCACCCCTCCTCTCTACCCCATTTCCAGCTTCCTTTTAAGTGTGGTCTTTCCTCCATTAGAACGTAAGCTCCTCAAGGACAAGGACTGTTTATCTTCATTCCACTTGTATTTGTATTCCTAGACTTCACATAGTGCCTAGTAACATAGTAAGCACTTAAAAAATGTTTGTTGAATGACTAATGTGGAAATATGTTTCATATGATTGCACATGTATAGCCTATATCAGATTGCATGCCATCTTGGGGAGGGGACAGTGGAGGGAGGGGCAAAATTTAGAACTAAAAATCTTATAAAAGTGAATGTTGAAAACTAAAAATAAATAAACTTTTAAAAATGTTTGTTGATGGACCAACTATTTTCACATTGCATTCTCCAGTAGTATATAAATTACTTAAGGGCTTGGATTGTTTTAGGGTTTTTTTTCCTTCTTTGGATCCTGTGCCTAGCATAATATCTTGCATTTGAGAAGGTGCTTAATGTATGCTTGTTGGATTGGATAATGAACTCTCACTGATATCCAACATGAGGTTAGATTTATACTTGAAAGATGCTGGAGAATAAATTATTACATTGGGTATGAAATTGGATTTTAAAACTTCTTCCAATTTTAAGATCCCATGGTAAATTTTACTTTTTAAATCCTTTTGTCAGAGATTTTTGCCAAGGTAAAACACTGCTCAGCTATTGTACCAATTATCATTCATTCTGATTTTGTATTTCCTGAATTATTGAGGTAATACTCTGTTGAATCTAATGACACATCAAATTTCAAATAAAAAACAAAAACGTTATAAAAGATCTGAGTTGGGAGTAGAAGGAAGGAATTTTGGAGCTAAGAAGTAAAGTAAAATAAAGTGAAAGGTAAAGTAATATTTAAGGGATGAGGTAGTAAAGAGATGTGACTTTTAGCAACCAGGAAACTCAGTGTTTTTCAGGAATAAAAATTCAGTTGTAAAATGGACTGCTAGTGAATAAGGTGCTATTTGTGACTCCATAACTCATCAACTATGGAATGTACTCAGATACCCTTTATGAAGTATAATGTCTATATAGCAATGGGCTATTAAAATAACTTGCTTTTCTTTTTTACCAAAGATAACTCCACCAAGAAAATCAACTGCTTATGTGAATAAATATGGACTCTGGGACAGCCCACTATGAGCAACAGCTGCCTCAAATTCTGCTGCAAAGGATTATTGGAAGCTGGAATGATTCCCAGAAAAGAAGATTGGAATTTACTTTCTTTTTTCATTAAAATCAGGCAATTGAGGAGCATGGTTTAAACTTAGCCTCCATTTAAATTACATGGTTTCCTTTAACCCAGAGAGAGTTTGTTTCTAGTGTAATCTTCACAAGTCTTGATTTAAATCTTAAAAAGGAAAAAAAAAAGCATTTCTTTTTTAATGTTCCAGAACAGTAAATTAAAGCATGTGGTTTCCTAATACAATAATTTCTTGTTAAATCAGAATCTTCAGAGAATGAAGTATTCCACATATGTGGATTTTCCAGGTACCAAAAACTTGCACTTTTAAAGATCATAACTTACTTTATTTTAGACCTTTTGTGCAAATGTTCCTAAAACATATCATACTTTCTGCCTTAGTAAAAATAAAAGTATACTAAGCATGAGTTAGTATTTTTTAAATGATTCAGAGTACAATTAAATATCAATGATTTTATAGCTATACTTCAACACAGTGAAGACTATTGAATTATTTAGGTTTGTTTGACCCTGTGCTAAATGGTTTCAAGTGGTCCACATTTCAACATGTATTTAGATGGAAACCCTATACAGATTATCCATCATATTTCCGGGACAGATAGTACATATGGATGATGAGGTAGGCCTAGAGCTGAATACAAGGAGAAATAGATACAATACAATTGGATTGCTTCTGGGTAATTGCAAAGCTCCTTTACTGAACCCAATCTTTCCATGAAAGCAAATCCCATCTTTTCAAAACTAACATTTTATGTTAGTTTTATGTTAGATACTATATGGTAGTGAGATATGTAATGTCATTATATCAGAAGAATTAAATATGAATAGTACATTGGAGAAGTGCATGGTTAGTGTGCAAGATATAACCAAAAAAGAACAATCCAAAGATTGTTGGAGGAACACACAGGAACAAAAGAACTCATCAAAAGAATTATATTATAATAGGAGGAAAGCATTGACTTATCATATGACTAAAGTATGGAATGACAAGTGGACATTCAGAATGCTTCAGATATGATCACTATGTCAAGATTAAGTAAGGAAGACCTCTAACATATTTTTGTGGCAAACTTATAAAAGGATATGGGCAAGGGTCACACAAGATGGGTGAATGTGGATGAGTTGTAATCTGTATCATTGAAGGGAATTCTCAAACTTATAACACCACAGATCCATGGAATGATAAACAATGATTCTGTTGCCTCTGCTCTATCAAGGCATCATGGGTAAAGTGTTGCACATGAAGCCAGAAAGTGCTGGGTTCAAATACCACCATGGAGGCTTTAAATGTGACCCTGATCAAGTAATTTAACCTCACTGAGCTTCCATTTCCTCATCACAAAATGGGGAAAATAATAGCCCCGACCTCACAGGGTTATTGTGAGGATCAAATGAAATAATTGAAATCAAGAACTTTGCAGATTTTAAAGAGCTGCCAAAATATGAGTTACTGTTAGCTGGCTATTAGCTGTTATTTCTCAGTGGGATATATTCATTCATTCATTTATAAAATGTTTATTATTCATCTACTTATTTACAAGGCCAGGCACTTCTCCTACACTGTCTACTCCCACTCCATGGGAGTGGTAGGTCTTCTAAGCAGGCCTTACTGTAACAAAGGAACACATAAAACTGTTCAGGGGAAAACCTTGTTAAGTCAATAAACTATATATACATGACACACAGAGTAATTCTTGGCCAACAGGTAAACCCACAAATGCATGGGCTTTGTGACTGTTACTTCTTTGCTACTCATAGCATAAGTCTTTTTCATTTATAAAAAGGTTTGTGGCTATGTTCCAGATAGCTAATATCTCCACAAGTCTGACAACTAGATAAACAGGGTGCTGATGTAAATTTATAGCAAAAGACTTCATGAAGAAATAATTTTCATATTTTCAGGAAGCTCAATTTCATTTATTAAGAAAGTCATTTTGTCTTCTTTATTGGCATTTTCAGTACCCCTGTTATAAACCTTCTGGAGAAGCTTGTAACAACCATTTTAATTCACTTTGTGCCAAAGCATGGCATTTGGGCTTCCAATGTAAAAGTAAATTGATCTTTATAGAATTAAATTTGTCTCAGCATAATTTTAGCCAGACACCAGATTAAGGGGCTTAACATAACAGGAGTTGATTTATTCCACAGACAATACTCTTTCAGAATAATTTTATAGTATTTCCAAACTACTTTGACATTGCATTAAATATCAGTGACTTAGCTTAGACTTCTTTATCAGGAATAATGCTGGAGATTCACAGCCTAGAGCACTTCAGACTTGAGGCATATTCTCTTATATATTCACATCCTAACAAAAGAGGACAGATGAGTATCTATTGCCCCATTTGATAGACATAGAACTTGAGACCACACAATACTTAAGTGCTAGCCTTGAGACGTATAATGAATAGGAGAATTCAGAATCCAAGAGCCTATGGTTGTCTGAGGTATGGGAACTTTAGGCTTAGCAATAGCCTATTACCCAATACAGTCAATTTTTCATCAGTCCAATCATTTTTCAACTTATTGTAACTGTGGGACCTTTTTTGATTTTTATACTATGGAGCTTTGACCATTTATCAAAGAGAAAAACTCTCCTAGCCTAAGGGGACACCAGAGAAAAACTTTTCTTTAAGTCAATCTGTTAAAGTGTTTTAGCAGTGACCTGCAAAGAGTGGGTACTGTTTGTATTTCTGCCATGGTCAAGGGACTGTTAACTATGCTGAAAGTATAACATACTGGTCTCCCTCCTAGAAGGTCAGTTAAAAAGGCTTGAGAAGTGCTTCTCCACTTTCTGGATTATCAGGAAGAATAAAGTGTTCCTCAAAGGAAAAGTTTCTTTTAAATAAGAATGTTTTCCCACACTTAATTGTAGCCTTCATTAGGGGGAGTGGAGGAAGAGAACAAAATTTGAGAAGTGCACAGCAGAGAACAAAAGAAAACTTACAAGGAAGGAAAGAAAAGATGGGACAGCTCTCAACACAATGTATAGTATTTATCATACAGGCTTTCTTGAAGTGACAATTTATCATTACATATTTTGAATCCTCTCCTATGTTCTGCTATGCACATGAAATGCTTTTATTATTCTTTTCTTACTTTGTAATTTAGTTCCAATATTTAAGTTTATGATATGTTTTTTTTTTCTTTTTCTTTTCGCTATTCTATATTTGTGTTCTGGTGTTTGAGTCTAAAGTAAAATTTAATTTAAAAAAATTAAAAATAATGAGAATGTTTTCAATGTGAAAAGAATCTGATCATTCAGAAGGGCAGGGAAGCATGCCTCCCTCCTCTCTTAACTCATACCTTCGGAAGTACATTTGACTCAAACATTGGAATATAAACTCCTTGAGAGCAGGGAATTTTTTACATTTTTTTCTTTGATTCCCAAAGAGGTAGCTAAGTGGCTCTGAGTCAGAAAGACCTGAGTTCAAATCCCATTTCAAATACTTGATCCTAGGCAAGTCACTTAACCTTTATCTGCCTCAGTTCCCTCAGCTATAAAATGGAGATAATAATAGCACCTACCTCATAGGGTCGTTGTGATTTGTAAAGTGCTTAATAGTATCTAATGCATAATAGGTGTTTAATAAATGTTTATTGATTAAATGATTGATATAGAGAAAAGGTAGACTACAGGCTCAGAATGAAACATAGTTATGATCAATGTAGTATTTTGTTTTGCTTAACTGTACTTCTTTGTTACAAGAGAGGGGTTCCAGTTTTGGGGGTGTTATTTTTGGGTGGGAGTCATTGGGAAGTGCTCAT
Source organism: Vombatus ursinus (assembly GCF_900497805.2). Classification (NCBI taxonomy): domain Eukaryota; kingdom Metazoa; phylum Chordata; class Mammalia; order Diprotodontia; family Vombatidae; genus Vombatus; species Vombatus ursinus. Next base: position 8,248,283 of record NW_020948840.1, on the reverse strand, counting down.
AATGTAAAAAGGAAAAAGCCTTTCAATAATATGTTTTAATAATAATAATACATTTTTATAATAAACTTCTGTATGTCAAAGGAGAATCTTGACCTGAATCAGGACATAGTAGGATAGAATAATGAAACACAGAAGGAAAAACCAACAGGAGCCATTGAATATCGGGAGCAAAGAAACTAATTTGAGTTTCTTATTGAAAAAGGAGTGAATCCCACCAAAAAAGTAGCTGCTAATCCTTCAATCAAGGAGAATGTGGGTCCACAGGTGCTGTCAGGTAAGAAATCATCTAGTAAGGGTCAGAAAAACAGAGAGAAATAGTGATATTTGGTGACTTCTTGCTGAGGGGGAGTACTGAGGCAGTTATTTGTTCATTTGGTAATGACAACAGAGAACTCTTCAGTCTTCTCAGGGCATGTAACAAAGTCATAAGGAACCTTCTATGACTTGTCAAACCAGATGCCTACTACTCATTTCTGGTGATTAATGGTAGTACAAACAATTATTACAGAAGAAAACTAGGTTTCAAAGATTTCAACAAGAAACCGACTTGGGCAGAGGTAGTGGTTTTGGTTTTGTGTGTGTGTGTGTGTGTTTATGTGTGTGTGTGTGTGTGTGTGCTTTAATCATTGCTGCTTGTCAGAGACAAAGACTTTAGAAGTAAAAGGTAAATTTAGAAAGTGAACTGCTGGTTGAGAAGACAGTATTTGAGAACAGGATTTGAATTTCTGAATCATTTAAAATAAATGTTTGATAGGTTCCTGGCCTAGAATGGAATGCACCTGATGAAGGTGATATGAATGTTTTAGCCTCAAATCTTACATATATCTAATCAGAAGGACTTTACATTGAGAAGGGAGAAAGTATGTGTGTGTTTGTGTGTGTCTGTGTGTCTGTGTGTGTTCACTGAGCTAAATAGTATGGAAAATAACTGCAATATAGTAAGAAAAATAGTAGTTGAAATGTGCAAAATAGTTCAGTAAAAGAACACTGGCTTTGGAGTCAATGAAGTCAGATTCAAATTCTCTCACTGACTAGATTTGTGATCTGAGGCAAGTAGCTTAAATCTCATTTGCTTCAGGATGACCTCCTAGAAATTGAAAGGGATAGATGAAATGCTCTCTAAGGCTCCTTCTAGCTCTATGATACCTCTCTCTCTCTCTCTCTATCTATCTATCTATCTCTCTCTCCACACATTTTCTCTATCAAAAGCTGACTATGTAAAAAAAAAAATTGACTTATCTGCCAACCAGCAAAATTTTGGTTATTCTCTTTATCAGCAGGGGCCTCATTTTCCTGAGAAGGGAATCATTAGAACCTTGGGGAAGGAAGAAGGGGCCATTCCACCTTATAATTTGTAATAAGGAAGGAGAGGAAAAATGCTAACATGCAACCTATATTTAAGGAGAATATATATCAAAGTGTATAGAGGAAGAATAAGTAAGAGCTCTTGGACTAAAATGCTATAGATGAAGTCAGCCCAGAAGAGAACAAATGCTCTCAAAAATGAAATTCTAAAAACGCAAAGAGAAACAATTCTGGAGAAGAGGAAAAGGGGTAGTTGAATAAAGAGGCAGATATGAATGAACTAGGAACTCACCAAGACAACTTACATTTAGAGGAGAAATAGAAGATGATAGCATATTGCTGTATAGAATACTATTAGCAGTGTAAAAAATCAAAATGAGCTGCTGCTTATGAAGAAAGCTAGGGATAACAATATCCAGGGTTTAATTTAGTAATGTATGAAAAAAGAGAAGGATCAAGAAGTTACTACTTGTGTGGATTGGATGTGATAATGTAAGACAGAGATAAACCACAGCTGCTCAGTTCATTTTCTGCTGTCTGAGCTAAAGAGAATGACCTTTGCATTGGAAAAGACAGAACAAAAATGAATAATAGGGAGTGGATACAGAAGATTAAAAAGAAGATAGTGAGTAAGCAGTTGCCCCGATCAATTCAAGTGACCTGGCCTGGATTATATGTACAGGTACAGAAGTAACACATAATAGAGATGTGGTAGCTGAGCCATTTTTGATTGATCTTTGAAAGATTATAGAGGACTAAAGAGATACCATTGTCTTGGAGAAAGGCAAATGTTCTGATTTGAAAAAAAAAAAAAAAAAAGGAAAGAGAGTAGAGTCTTCCAGTGAAAGGCCAATAAGCTTAGTTTTATTTTCAGGGGTTGGGGGAATCCAGAATTTATCATTAAAGGGACAAATGATTAACATCTAATCAAGGAAATGGAGAAGTGCTGATCACAGAGTCAGTATGGCTTCAGCAACAGGTCATGCCAAACTAATTGCATTTCTGTCTTTGTCAGGATTACTAAACTAGGAGATCTGGGAGATGTAAGGATAGTTTACCTTGATTTTAGCCAAGCATTTAACAGTCTTTCATGCTATTCTTGAAAACAAGATAGATATTGGCTAAACTACTGTATAGTTAGGTGTACTTGCAACTAGTTGGATAAGACCCAAAGTTTAGTCATCAAAGTTTGGTGCTATCTTGGAATAAGGTATTCAATTAAGTATCCCAGTGCTTGAACTTGTACAATTTAACACTTTTATCAATGACTTAGGTAAAGATATAGATGGCATGCTGTTCCCCAAGTGAGAGTTAGAATAAGGGAAAACTGAGTCAATAATCCATGTCAAAAAATAAAACAAGATTTATTTTACTATATATAGTACCAATGATCATGAAGCCACTCAACAAGTATGCATAATACATAATGAATTGATGAACATGGCTTTCTAGGTCCCACAGTTTCCCATGAGGATGTGCCCACATCAGTAAAAACAGCAGCCTGCATAGAAATAAGCAGTTTATCATATCCAAAGAACTATACTCCTAGGTGTTGGCTTATATGGGGTTCATCATGAAACCAAAGTCAGGCCTTAAAACTTTTCACCAATATATTAATCAGACAGGATTGTATCACCTAGCTAGCTCTCTGTGTGTAAAAAATAATATTCTCCTCCTTCTAGGTATCTAGAAGGATAAACACGACTCAACTATACACACATACATTCATACATGTGTATATACATATACATATTATATATATATATATATATATATACATATATACATACATACACACACACACATATATATAACAATAGCCCACTACTTATGGCTTATGCTCTAAGCAAACTTATTCACTTAACCAATACTCATGCTGATAGGTCTGCAGTTTCTAGAATATGTCATTTGCTGCAACTCACCTCTCTCTCTCTCTCTCATTGTCCTGGGGGGATGACTCTGGCATTGCACAAATAAACTCCTACTATTTGCCATCATAGCTCCCGAGTGCCAACTGGAATGTTTTCCATTTACGTGAAATCAATGACCATGATGACACCATTAACTCTTAAACATATAAAAAAAAAATCAAGGATAAGGCAAATAAAGGAACAATCAAAACATTTAGTCATCAGAAAGCAAAAGCACTCAATTACTCAAAAGTAATATTTACTCAATAAAAGACCCAAGCAAGAATAAGGATAACATAGTCACAATCTTCAACCAATGCACCCTGGGTTCATGAGGGAGAGTGGGCACACTCTTAGAGAAAATTAGTAGGGAGGCATGTAAGTGAGGAAACTCATGCAGTAAGGGTAAATCACAACTCTAGATTGCATTCTTAAAATTCTTTCATCCCTTCCAGAACACTTGACACTCCACAAAGCCACTTCCCCACAAGCTGTTCCTCTTCTGATCCTCAATACTCTCCTGCTGGACAAAGCTATTCCTCTTTTGTTCTTAAGCAAATTTAGTAGTGACAAGCTCTTCTTACTCACAGCCACTCTCAACAAGGCACTGAAAAGGTGTTATGTTATTGCAGTGGCAAGCAGTTCCCTTAAATTAGAAAAGTGCCAAAACTCCTCAGAACAGCAAATAGCAGGGAACTCAACTTTGTCCAATTAATTCCAGGCCTCTTCTCAGAGCAAAGCACAGTTCATAACAGATCAAGAGTCTATCTTTCTCCCCTCTCTTTCTTCCAAAACCAAAGAAGGCAGTAGAGGGCTGTATATGAACTCCAACAGGTTTCCCCTGTCTTAGCCTGAAGATGGTTCCAGAGAGCAATAAACTCAAACAGCCTAGTACACAAAAGCAGGATTCATCTCTCCTCCAGTGAGCTTCCAGCAACTATTCCAGCCTTTCTGCAGCCAGTTAGCAAAAGAATACCTCTTTTCTAATCATCAAGTTCCCATCAAAGCAAGTGAAGAGTCAGCTGGAAACATTCCATGTCTTCTGTCCCAGGCCTCTTAGAACACTTCTCCATTTAACCTCCTGTTGCTTCTTCTACCTATTTCTTCCTATATTTTTTTCTCAAAATTTCTTCTCTGGTTTAACTATCTCTAATTCTACAAATCAAAGACTCCTGGTAGTCAGTGACTCATCTTTACCTGATGAGGTAAAACTCAAAAATCCATTTTTTCTGTCAGGCATGAATGAAACAGCCCTTACATAATCTTACTATAATCCCCAAACAGTTATTCAATTTATAATTTTGTCAGTTGTAACTTTTAAAGGTCTTTTTAAAAAAGGTGTCTGCAAATGATCTGAGGGATCACAATACCCTGTAGCCATCATTAGCTGAGTCATTGTTCTGCCTTCAAATGGGTACTCTCAGTACACTAATATGGTCCAAAGAACAGCTTGTGTCTCTGTCTAACATTTTATCTGAGAGATTGGGTTTCTTCACAAGTTGATTTTCATAATTTTTCCTTATACAAATAATTTTTCTTGCCCCTTCCAGCAACCAAACTGTTCACATATGAAATAGTCTATACCTTCTATAACCATGACTAGAGGCTATACATGTGCATGAATTTACAACTTGCCATATGGTGTAGTTAGTTTCTTAGGACCCAATACCTGGAAAGAATGTGTGGTACTCACTGAACATCCTCATTAAATCTTCAGATGACACAAAACTGAGAGAAATAGCTAATACATTGGATGACAAAGCTCAGATTTAAGACATCTCAACAGGCTAGAACATTGGGCCAAATCTTATAAAATGAAATTTAATAGGAATAAAGGTAAAGTCTTACATTTTACATTTCAAAAAATCAACTTCCTAAGTATAGTAGAGGCATAGGCAGACAGCAGTTTATTTAAATAAGAATGAGAGGTTCCAATGAAATGTAAAAGTCAGGAGTATGATGTGGTAACTAAAAAACTTAATTTGATCTTAAGATGATAAAACCATTTGTCTAGAGCAGGGGTAGGGAACCTGTGGCCTTCTAGGTCCCAAGCACCTTCTAGATCCTTTTATTAAGGGGATTTGTTCTGTGAAGTTTGGATTCAGTCAAAAGGCCATGCTTGAGGACCTAGAGGGCCATATATGGCCTCAAGGCCACAGGCTCCCCAACCCAATCTAGAACATAGTGGGCTTCTAGTTCAACTTACTCCTTACTGAACTCTGCCTTATTCAAACAGCATCTGGAGAACTCCAGATAGCACCACATTCTAGGAAAGACCTTGATAATCACGAGCATACCCAAAGAAGGGAATCCGGATTGGTAAAGCATCTCAAGTTCCTTCCACATGAAGAACAGTTAAAGGAACTAGGATATTTGACCAGAAGAAGAGAAAACTCAGAGGGCCACAAAACTGTCATGTATTTGAAGGGTTGTTATCCAGACAGTAGAGCCCAAAGCATGGGTAATATTTACAAGGAAACAAATTTAGAGCCTATGTAAGTGCAAAATACTTGATAATTAGAGGTCTCCAGAAAATGAAATAGGCTGTCTCAGAAAGTCATTAAAACACAGATTTAGATCTAGAAGGGATTTTAGAGGCCATCAAATCCAACTTCTTCATTTTACAGATGAAGAAACTGAGAAATAAAGAAATTAAGTGACTTCCCTAAAATGGAGAAGAGAAGAGAACATGCATTTATTAAGTACCTACTATGTCCCAGGCAGCATGCTAAGCACTTTACAAATATTATTTCATTTGATCTTCACAACAGCCCAGTGAGATAGGTGCTATTATCATCCCCATTTTATATTTGAGGAAACTGTAGTAGACAGCGGCTAAGTGACTTGCCCAAGGTCACATAGTTAAAACATGCCTAAGGCCAAGATTTGAACTCTGGTCTTCCTGACTTCAAGCATAGTACACTCTCCACTGTGGTACTTGATTGCCTCCACAAAGATCAAAGGTATTATATGTCTGAAGCAGAATTTGAACCTAAGTCTTACTGACTCCAATTCTAGTGCTGCATCTATTACATGAGGCTGCCACTGGTATTTGGCTCCCTCCTTCATCAACCCACCCAGAAAGCATCAATGCAATCTGATGTAAGGGGGAAATGGTCTTCAAGCAGAGACTTAATGACTGATGGAAAGGGGATTCTTGAGGTCCTTTTGAATACAAGATTCTGTAAATCTGTAATGGACTTAAGAGACAGGAGAATCAAATCCCAGTTTGGAGTTCTTGCTTGACTATAGGCTATGTTACCTTGGTTAGATGACATTAACCTCCCTAAATCTCAGTTGTCCCCTCTCAGAGCTCACATTTATAGGATTATAAAATTAGAGCTAGAAGATACCTTACAGGTCTTCTAATCCAATCCCCTCATTTTATAGATAAACAAAGGCAGAAAATAGTTAAGTGGCATACCCTGGGTAGAGGGGTCAAACTCAAATAGAAACAGGGCTACTAATCTATATGGGCCACATTGACTTGATTTTAAAACTATCTAGCTATTATCTCTGTTTTATCATATTTTTATTTATTTTGTTAGATATTTCCCATTTATGCTTTTATCTGATTGGCAGCCCTCTGGAGAGCTGTGGTCCTCATACAACTGGTGGGCCCTCTGTTTGGTACCTCTATCTTATGTAAGTTACCCAACTAGTAAGAGGAAGAACCAGGATTAAAACCTAGGTCCTGACTCTCTATCCAGCAATCTTTTCCATAGCACAACAAAGAGATAATAATACTTACTACCTAACTTAAAGGGATTTTATGAAAAAAGAATTTTATAAAGTTCTGTATAAATATGAGCTATTGCTATTTTCTCAACTGGTATTTCAAGCTATATATTACCTCATTAGGCTCTGCAACTTTTCTTACAAAAAGGGTTTAACAAATGGTCCCCATTTGTCCAACCTTAAGAAGTTTCCCCAGAAAGATATGAAGTCCAGTCACTCCCAATAGGGGATTAGAATAGCTATATAATACCCCTAGTGCATTTATTTCAATATTAGTATTCAATCTGAGTCAATTCAGATAACAAATCATTGTTCCATATCTACAGTCCCTATCAAATACTTAATTTTCAGGTTGCTGTATTTTAACCAGCCATCAGGGGACCCTTATCTGTCTCCAGTCTAGCTGTTACAGAGGTAATTGGCATTAACAGAACACTGGGGTAGTATCAAATCTAACCTCAATGCTGAGAGAATTAGTATATCCACAAGTACAAGCCCAAAATAACCTGTGTCTTGAGTCCCCGGGGTGAGGTAGGGATGGTAGGGGTAGGATAGAGATCAAGACTGAATAAACTGAGGGAGAGAAACCCAATAGGAAGGAATAGAATTATCCAACAATGACATCATAGTATCATAGATTTAGACCTGGGAGGAACCTCCAAAAGCCATCTAGTACAAACTCTTAATTTTACAAGTGAGAAAACTTGGGTTTAGAAAGCTTAAAAACTTGGTGTAGCTGGGACTTGATACAGACCCTTTGATGGCAAATCTAATGCTCTTTCCTCAGGACCATACTGTCAGCATAGTATTATCTATATAGAATCAGATACAAACTTGTCCACTTTAATATATAAGCATCAAATTCCAAATCACATGGAAGGTTCCTTTAGAGAAGATTTAAATCTCACCTTGATTCCATAGAGAAGTAGAGATTTACCATAGTATAAATCACTTTTTAAACTGAGGGTAAAACAGGGGCAAATTAAGTAAGACTTTTCTGTATATTATAGACTTGTAGTTTCATGTATATTGCCCAAGTTTTGCCATGAAATGTCACAACAGGATAATGTATTGAATTAGTTCATCACAAAAAAATAATAATAATAATACACTTTAAAGTTTGCAACACACTTTGCATATGTTTTCTCATTTGATGCTCACAATAAACCTATAAGGTGGGTACTAGGTAGATGCTACTATTATCTACATTTTACAAATGAGGAAACTGAGACTGGAAAGATTAAGTGAATTGAGACAAGATTCAAACTTAGGTCTTCCTGAAGTCCAACACTCTATCCACTAGAAAACCTAGCTGGGGTGTGTGTGTGTGTGTGTGTGTGTGTGTGTGTGTGTGTGTGTGTGTAGCACATATAAGGAGGGAGAGAGAGATTAATTGTGATTATTGTGATTTTGTGATTTCATTGGCTATTATAGGAAACTACAAGCAAGGAAATTCCCTCTACAATATATAGTCTCAGAGATGCCTGGGGCATTGAAAGATTAAATGACTTACCAGGATTTCAGTCAGTCTATTTAAGAAGCAGAGCTTGAACCCAGATCTTCCTGACCTCCATCCTTCATGCACATGCATGCACACACACACACACACACACACACACGTGCACACACACACACACTGATGTATGTATATATCTTTAACAGGTGTTACATCTAGAGAATGGCCAACCAAGAAATGAGTCAGGCTGGGTCATATTTGGGGAATTATGTGAAACTTTTAATGATTGCCAGCTGTTCTCAGCCACGAAAGCCCATTTTAACACCAAGACCCTCCCTCTGACACTGTATGTCTCTGAATCTTGGAGCAACAAGGACTTAGAATGATTAAAAAAAAAATACAGATGACCTAAAAGGCAGTGGAAAGAAATATGGTACAAGTAAGTAGAATGCAGCATATTACCAACATTGATTTGTTCAGAAGAAGGGTTGGTAAAGGAGATAGATTCTTCATATAACAAGTGATGGATAAGAGAAGAAATGAATTAATGACATTTGGGAAAGCCCAAATATTATGCTATTATCCATGAAATATTAATAAAACCAAAGACAGACTTCCAATTCATTGGATTGAGGAAATTGAGGGGATTAAGACAGCAAGTGATTAATTACGGGAATTGAGGGAACCATACTGACTCCATCTTGTGACTCAATTCTAGAGCTAGTTCTGTTCCCTTTCCATTCAATTATGGGTCTACTCCAAATTTTGACCTGTGAAAAAATCTATTCAGTTGTGGGAATTGGAAGAAAACCTTGTTGCATTGTTTGAACCTAGCCCTGCATGGTGAGGACGGTGGGCCCCCTCTATCTGCTGCTGAGACCCTTAACTAAAGACCTAAGTTATACTGACCAGAAACCCTGTCAGACCCAAAGATTAATACAAGGAACTTTTTCACAATTGAGATGTATCTCTTGCAACCCATATGTCTTATCTGAAAATTGGCCCTGCACTGATCAATCAGTTATTTTGATTATTTACAGATACTTGGGAGATATTCTTTTAATTATTTACAGATACTTGGGAGAAGTGGGACACCTCTTTTTCTGAATTCAAAGGACTGAAATAGAATTGTATCTGTTTGCACTCCTCCTCCCAACTTGGAAAGTTACTAATCTTTCATCCGTTTAGAAATCAGATTACCTAATGTTGTATGGTTTCCTTTTAATTAATTGGTCATATTTAATTGTTTTTAATGTATGTAAATCTGTCTCCTCCTATATTCAGGGTCCAGCCCTAAGCTGAAGAAGGGGCCTTAGGTAAAAACCTATATACTGTCATTTTGACAAAAGAGACAAAGAACAGAACAATGAATTAGGCACATAAATAAAAAGGAAAAAAACCTAGAAAAGCAACAAGTTTTAAAAAAAACAACTAAACACAAAAGTAAGAATTCTGAAAATCAAAGAGATTTTTAAAGCTAAAAACCAAAAACTATTGAAATCAAAAATAAAAATAGAAGCTTTTTTAGATTTAGTTATAAAGGCTGATACTATAAGCAAACTGGGAGAACAAGGAATAATTTACCTATCACATTTATGGAGAAGAAAAGAATTCATGACCAAACAGGAGATAGACAACATTACAAAAAGCAAAATGGATAACTTTGATTCCATTAAATTGAAAAGTTTTTGCACAAACAAAGCCAATGCAACCAAGATTAGAAGGAAAGTAGAAAATTGGGAAAGAATTTTTACAACCAGTCTCTCTGATAGGGCCTCATTTCTAAAATATATAAAGAATTAAGTCAAATTTATAAGAATACAAGTAATTCCTCAATTGATAAATGATCAAAGGATATGAACAGGCAATGCTCAGATGAAGAAATTGAAGCCATCTATGGTCATATGAAAAAATGCTCTAAATCACTATTGATTAGAAAAATGCAAATCAGAACTACTCTGAGGTACCACATCACACCTATCAGATTGACCAAAATGACAAAACAAGAAAATGATAAATGTTGGAGAAGATGTGGGAAAATTGGAACACTAATGCATTGTTGGTGGAGTTCTGAAATGATCCAACCTTTTGGAGAGCAATTTGGAACTATGCCCAAAGGGCAATGAAAATGTGCATACCCTTTGACCCAGCAATAGCACTTCTAGGGCTATATCCCAAAGAGATCACACAAATGGGGACCCACACTTACAAAAATACTTATGGCAGCTCTTTTTGTAGTGGCAAAGAATTGGAAATTGAGAGGGTGCCCATCAATTGGAGAATGGCTGAACAAGTTGTGGTATATGAATGTAATGGAATACTATTGTGCTATAAGAAATGATGAACAGGCAGACTTCAGAAAAACCTGGAAAGACTTGTATGGTCTGATGATGAGTGAAGTGAGCAGAACCAGGAGAACATTGTGCCACATTGTGCGATGACTTATATTGATAAACTTCCCAGCAATACAAGGATCTAAGACATCTCCAAAGGCCTCATGATGGAAAATGCTATCCACATCCAAAGAAAGAGTTACAGAGTTTGAATGCAGATCAAAGTATACTATTTGCTATTTTTTTTCTTGTGTTGAGTTTTGTTTCCTCTTTCTGGTGGTATCTCCTACTGGTTCTAATTCTTACTTACAACATCACTAATGTGAAAATATGTTTAATAGGAATGTATATGTATAGCCTATATCAGATGCTTTGGGAGCAGGGTGGGGAGGGAGGGGGAGAAAAATTTTAAACTCAAAAGCATATGGAAGTGATTGTTGACAAATCAAAATAAATTAATTTAAAATTGAAAAAAAAATAAAAAGCTAATAGAATATCCATTAATTTAACTGGTTTTTTAAAAAGAGCGATACCAAATTGCTAGTATTGAACATAAAAGGAGAACTTCTAACAAATAAATAAGTTAAGGCAATTATAAACTATTTTGTTCAAATATGCTGGCAAAAATGATAACAAATTATATGGATGAATATTCTGAAAATATAAAACATATTATCAGAACAAAAAAAATAGAATTTAAGTAACAACCCAGAGTAAAGGAAAATGAATGTCATAAATGGATTCCCAAAGGATAAAAATGACCAGGTGGATTTAAAAGTGAATTAAGTCAAATACTAAAAGAAAAATTAACTCAAATTTTAGATAGATTGTTTGCAAAAGTAAGGAAAGATAGCATCCTACCAAAATCCTCCTATGAAGCAAATATAGTTTTGATATTTAAACCAGGAAAAGAAAAGATAGCCAATAAGTCAGGGAGCATTTATTAAGCATTTAGTATGTGCTAGGCACTATATTAAATGCTGAGGATACAAAGAAACAGTACTTGCTCTCAAGGTGCTTGCATTCTAATTAGGGAGACAACATGTAAATACTCAGGCACAGATAAGAAATCTACAGTGTTGATGAAGGAAAAATTAAATAAATAAGAAAGTATTAGCAGCTGGAGGGATTGGGAAAGACTCCTTTAGAAATTGTGATCTAATCTGCATCTTGAAGGAAAGAATGATGGAAAGTTAGAGTCGAAGTTAAGAGGCAGAGCATTCCAGGCAAGGAGGAGAGGCAGTACAAAGTCACAGTTAGGAGATGGAATGCCATGTTGGAGGAACTACAAGTAGACCAGAATAGTTGTATCATAGGGTATGTGGTGAAGAGGTAAGAATAAGTGGCTACAAAGGTAGGAAGGGAGTAGATTATTAGGAATATTAAATGACAAAAGAAAAACTTTATATTTGATCCTAGAGGTAATAGAAAGCCACTGTATCTTGTTGAACAGGGAGGTGGCATAGGCCAACCTATCTATAAGGAAAATAACTTTAGCATCTGAGTGCAGAATGGATTAGAGTGGGGAAGGACTTGATGCAGGGAAACCAGTTAGAAGTCAGAAACAGACAAATAGAGATCAATATCTCTAATGAATATTGATACAAAAATATTGAATACTTTATCAAAGAGACTATCACATATTTAAAAATATTACACATTATGACCAGGTAGGATTTATATAAACAATTTAGGGTTGCTTCAATTTTAGAAAAAGTGTATATCCAGTAGACCTTGTTAATATCAAAACAAAACAAAAAACCACATAATTATATCAAAAGATACCTAAAAAAAAGTTTTTGATAAAATATAAAACCTATTTATGTTTTAAAAAACACTAGAGGGCAGCTAGGTGGCACAGTGGATAAAGCACCAGTCCTGAATTGAGGAAGACCTGAGTTCAAATCTGGCCTCAGACACATAACACTTACTGGCTGTGTGACCCTGGGCAAGTCACTTAACCTCATTGCCTAACCAAAAATAAATTAATAAAAGATAATATTTTGGGGCAGCTAGGTGGTGCAATGGATAGAGTGCCAGCCCTGAAGTCAGGAGGACCTGAGTTCAAATCCAGCCTCAGACCAAACACTTGACACTTACTAGCTGTGTGACCCTAGGCAAGTCACTTAACCCCAATTGCCTAAAAAAAAAAAAACACTAGAAAGCATAGGAATAAATGTATCTTTCCTTAATATGGCAAGAAGCATCTTTAAAATCATGAGGTAGCATCATCTTTAATGAGGTAACACTATAAGCCTTTTCAGTAAGATTGGAGTAATACAAAGATGTCCACTGTCAACACTATTATGTGCTAGAAATATTAGCTATAACAATGACAAGAAAAAGAAATTGAGGTAATAAGCACAAAGAAAGGGAAAAAGTATATTTTTGAATATGCTTTTAGAAAATATACTATATTAAACTAAAAAAAATCAAATTAGGAGGACAAGGTAAAGATGAAAGAGCAAGGGACAACATTTTTGTCATAGCTTCTCCACAACAACCTACAGTAAGAGATGACATTTTTAACTAAATTTCTGCAAAACAACATAAAAAGCACACCAGATCAAGTTCTGATCAGGAAAGCCAAGAAAAAGTCACAGTGAATCATTTACAGGGAAGCTTAGGAAGACAAACAAAGAGATCTGTAGCCACTGGAGTTGAGGCTAGCCAGGAGAACAGATTAGTAGCAGTGATGAGGCAGAATGAGGCAGAGGCAGCAGCAGGGAGCATTCCAGCACTGAAGGACTAGCATAAGGGGACTGAACAGCAGGTCAGAAAACATGTGGACAGAAATATATCCCAAGGTACCCTGATGCCAACACTAGGAACTGGAACAAGTGCTATCTGACAGCTCTACAACCAATTACCTAGTCCTGAGTCACAGTTCTAGGATGGAGAGGAGTGTTTGTGAGGGAACAGATGTTCTACTTGTGTTAGGTGAAAAGGAACAAGTTCCAAAAATATAACTATGAGGCTAATAGCACAAGAACAGAGTGAGTACAAAGTTCTAACCTTTCTTTAGTATGCCCATAAGCTTGCAGAGCAATGAACCAGGGCTGAGACCAAAACCAAGGAGGATCCAACAGTTCAGTCACTCTGAACCTAAATAAACTTTCTTGAGTCTAGTGGCAGTCTATAGAAATTCAACCACATACAGGATAACAGACATAGATCTGAGCAAAGAAATTGTAGAGTTCAGACCAGGAAGAAATGAATAGACTTTTCCTCAGATGATACCACTTCAGAAACATCAAAAACTAATAGTCCAGACTGGGATATGAAAGTAGTAGAAAGACATAAAAAGACACAAGCTTAGGCCAGACATGGCCCCAAGAGCTAAGCAGAGCCTAACACTGATATAAAGTCTAAAGACAAGAAGTAGGCTAGAAAAAGATGAGGAAACAATAAAATAATCAAACCATAAAAAAACTACTATGGTGAAAGAGAAGCTCAGGACACAAAGAAGACAATGACTTGAATATATCTAAAGCAAAGCCTTGAAGAAAACTATAGAGTGAAAACAAGCTCAATAAGAATTCCTAGAGAGTTAAAGAAAGAGGTGCTTTAAAAGAACAAAAAAAAATTTTATAAGAACAATAAAAGAAAAAATAAGGAAAATGAGAGCTATGCAGTATGAAAAGACAATCAAGAGCTTAATAAAATAGGTTTTAAAAAAACTTCATTGAAGAAAACTCCTTGAAAATTAAAATTGAGGAGCAGCTAGGTGGCACAGTGGATAGAGCACTGGCCTTGGAATTAGGAGGATCTGAGTTCAAATCCAGCCTCATAACACATAACACTCACTAGTTGTGTGACTCTGGGCAAATCACTTAACCCCAATTGCCTCATCAAAAAAAAAATATTAAAATTGACCAAGTAGAAGCTAATGATTATATGGAGACACCAAGAAACAGTGAAACAAAGTCAAAAGATTGGAAAAAAGTAGGAGGAAATATGAAATATCTAGTAGGAAAACAATTGATCTAGAAAATACATTGAGAAGAGGTAATTTAAGAATCATTGTACTATCTGAAAACTATGAACAAAATAAGCCTAGACATCATATTTCAAAAAATTATAAAGGAAAATTCTCCATATCTCTTAGAACCAGAGGGCAAAATGAAATTAAAAGAATCTTCTGGCTACTTATTGAATAAAATCACAAAATGAAAACTCCAAGGAATATTATAGCCAAAATCCAGAATGTCAAGGAGAAAATATTGAAAGGAGTCATGAAGAAAGAAATTTAAGTACCCTGAAGTCACAGTCAGGATCACATGAGTTTAAAAAAAGGAACAGAGGGTTTGGAATATAATACTCTAGAAGTCAAAGGATCTAGGATTACAACCAAGACTTACCTACCAACAAAAATTAATATAATCATACACATTATACTACAGGGATCATGCTATGTTTTCCCCTTACAGGGGAAAAAATGGACATTTAATGCAATGAATGACTTTCAAGCATTCCTAATGAGAAGATTAGAGATGAATAGAAAATTTGACATTCAAACACAAGACTCAAGAGAAGCATAAAAAGGTAAATATGAGTGAGAAATCATAAGGGACTAAACAAGGTTAAATTTGTTTATAATCTTACATTGGAAGATGATACATATAGCCCTTCAGAATTTTATCATGATCTCAAAAGAAGAATGGAAGGATAAGAAATGTAGATATGGTGGGAGAGGGATAAAGGGAGAGAAAGAATGAGGAAAATTATCTCATATAAATTGGGCACACAAGGAGGAGTTTATACAATGGAAGGGAGAACAGAATAAGGGAGAGTGAGAAACACGTGAACCTCACTCTCATCTGAACTGATTCAAGAGAGGAGGACCACACATATACACATGCAGCTGGGTACAGAAATTCATCTTATCCAACAGTGAAATAGGAGACAAAGAGGTTAAGAGAAGGGTGGAAAGGGAAAGGGGGAAGGATATATTAAGGGAGAACATGATCAAAAGCGAAACAGACTATTGAGGAGGCAAAAGGACTAAAAGGTGAAGAATAAGTATAAAAGGAGGGAGGGAAATACACAGTTAGCTATCATAACTGTGAATGTGAATGTGATTAAATCATACAAAAGAGGATAGCAGAATGGATTAAAAAACAGAATTCAATAATGTGTTGTTTACAAGAAACACACTTGAAACAGAAAGATACACAGTGATTTAAAATAAGAGATTGGACAAGAATCTACTGTGTCTCAGCTGAATTTTTTTTTTAAAAGGCAGGGGTTGCATTCATGATCTCAAAGAAAAAAAAGCAAAAATATGCTCAATTAAAAAAGGTGAGGAAATGCTATTTTGCTAAAAGATGCCATACACAATGAATTAATAATACCGATGCTGAATATATGTGCACCAAATGTCATAGCATGCGAATTCTTGAAGTAAAAGGCAAATGAAGTACAGGAAGGAACAGCCAGTAAAATTATAATAGTGGAGGATTTCAGATTTAGATAAATCTAACCAGAAAGTAAATAAGAAAGAACTTAAGGAAATGAATAGAATTTTAGAAGTTAGATATGATAGACCTCTAGAGAATACTGAATGGCAATAAAAAGGAGCATACCTATTTCCAGCTATGCATGGCACCTTCGCAAAAATTGACCATGCATCATAGACATAAAAACCCCACAAACAAATGCAGAAAAGCAGAAAAGCCTCTTTTCCTAACCATAATTACCAAATTCCATTTCATAAAGGTCCTTTAAAGCATAGATTTAAATTAATTGGCAACTAAATAACCTAATCCTAAAGAATAAATAGGTCAAAGAACAAATCATAGAAATAATAATTTCATTAAGGATAATGAAAAAAGCGAGACGAAATACCAAAATTTGTAGGATGCTAGCAAAGGAGTTCTTAGGGGGAAATACATGGTTCTAAATGCCTATATTAATTAAAGAGAGAAAGAGTAGATTAAAGAATTGTGCATGAACCTTAAAAAAGGTTAAAACCATTAAAAAAAAGTAGAAAAATGACAAATTTTTAAAAACCCAGTTAAACACCAAAATAGAAATCTTAAAAAAGTCAAAGGAGAGATTAATAAACTGAAAGCAAAATAAAACCATTTAGTTAATAATTAAAAGTAGGAGCTGGGTTTTTTAAACTACCAAAATAAATAAACCACTGATTGATTTATTTTGGGGGGGGGTTTGGATTTGGGTTTTTTTTTTTTAGGCAATTGGAGTTAAGTGACTTGCCCAGGGTCACACAGCTAGTACTTGTCAAGTGTTTGGTCTGAGGCCAAATTTGAACTCAGGTCCTCCTGACTCCAAGGCCAGAGCTCTATCCACTGCCCACCTAGCTGCCCCTGACTAATTTATTTTTTAAAGAAAGAATATCAAATCACCAATATCAGAAATAAAAAGGATGAAATCACAACCAATGAAGATGAAATAAAATCAATTATTAGGAACTATTTTGCCCAAATGTATGCCAATAAAACTGAAAGTTTTAATTAATTACATGCAATCAAGAAATAAAATTATCATTTTTTACAAATGATATAATAGTTTACTTATAGAACTTAGACAGTCAACTAAAAAACTAAAACAATTAACTATTTCAGCAAAGTTGTAGGATCTAAAATAAACCTACACAAATTATCAGCATTTTTGTATACTACTAACAAAACCCAGAAGGAAGAGATAGAAAGAGAAATTCCATTAAAATAACTACAGACAGTTAAAATAAAATAAAATACTTGGGAATCTACCTGTTGAAACACACAGAGGAATTATACAAACACAGTTACAAAACTCTCTTCACACAAATAAAGGTAAATCTAAAAAGCTAAAGAAACATTCATTTCAGAATCCAGGTTTGAATCTTTGATTATTAATTTGGGTAGGCTGAGTTAACATAATAAAAATGACAATACTACCTAAGTTAATTTACTTATTCATCACCATACCAAACAAATTACCAAAGGACTAATCTATAGAACCAAAAAAAAAAAAATAACAAAATTTATCTTGAGGAACAAAAGATCAAGAATACCAAGGGAATCAGTGAAAAAAGGAAGGAAGGGGGCTTAGTACCAGATCTCAAACTATATCCTACAAAGCTGTAATTGTCAAAACAATTTGGTACCAGCTAAGAAACAGAGTGGTTGATCAATAAACAGACTAGCTACACAACATAGAGATGGAAATGACCATAGTAAACTAATGTTTGATAAACCAAAGAATTTAGGATATAAGAATTCAAGGCATTATTTGTCATTTTAAAAACACATTCTTGTGCTTTCATTGGCTTTTATCAAAAGGTGTTTAATCTTCAGATCTCATGCCCTTCTTACTGAGCTGCTATGTCAAGGTTAATTGGCTGAATGGAACTCTGAATGGAACTGTTAAGGAAAGAGAACAATCACTAATGAAGGTCAGGTTTCAAGAGTAAGTTTAGAAACCTAAGGTTCAGTGTCTGGAAAAACTAGACATAGAAACCAGGAATAGAAAACACAGATATATAGGAAATTACAGTGAGGTTGTCAGACCAAAGTTAAGGTCAAGAATGGGGTTAAGAAGTGTAGGGAGGGTATGTAAACTCACTACAATCCAAGCTTATAGGTTGGTGCAGAGTAGATCATTGGCTGAAATGAGAAGGAACAAATTGGTCCTTAAATACTTCATTGCATTTGGCTGTCTCCTCTTCCATTTGGCACTGATTTACATATTAATCTCTATATGCTCAGGATGCTTGTTTCCCTGAAAATTTCTCACCACATATGAGTAAAAAGAAAACAAAAACAACAGGAAATAAACACCATAGTTAAGTGAAAAATAAATTCTGAGTGGGCCAGAAAGATTTTCTGAAACTGACATTCATTCATTTTCTTAGTATTTAATGTAAAGATAATCTTCCCTTTTCATGTACAAATTCACCAATTATGTAGATCTTCATCAGTGCAAAGCTATGGTAGGTTTTGGATAATACTGCTGAGAGTATTAAAAAATTAAAAAATTAAAAATACAGCCTCTCCACTACAGAAAATATTGTATTCATTAGGACCCCTGCCATGATTAATGTGTACTCCTTGGCCATTGACATGGCCTCTACCAAGCAAGTAGAGAGACCTAGAAATACCAGAAGAAACTTCTTACCTTAAAAGTTTGGAAGAAGGCCATCAAGTTAAATATGGATTCATTTCTATAGTCCTCATCCTTAATCTCTTTGTTGGAATGAACTCTGAACAGTCTCCAGTTATGTAGAAGATATTTCTTTGCACAGTCCATGCATTGGCTTATCCATTAACTTGAGTAGATACTGATGATAATTCCTTAATCCATGCTTCTTCTGACAGCATTAATTAAACTACTTTCCCTGGGTCTGAAAAAAAGGTGTGAGAAGCAAAACCAGTATAAGTTGGTCTTCCTGGGGAGTTTTGCATGCCCTGATCTTTCTCATTCTTTCTTATTTGAATTCATACAAATATGTGTGAGTCAATTTTTTTGTGTGTATATGGTATATATGCCCATAAATACCCATATACATATATATAAATATGTATGTATATATGTATTATGTGTGTATGTATGCATATATGTGTGTATCTATTTGTCTAGACTTCTAACTTACCCCTTCGGGCACTCATAAAATAAGATATATAAAACAGATGTAATTTTTCTTTATCCAAAATTTCATCAGTGCCCCTGGTATGGAAACTCTTTACAGTAATGCAGAAAAGTGGTCCCCAGCTTATAGTCTTAGACAGAAGTCTGGGCTGCTAAGAGTTTAAGGGACTTGCCCAGGGTCATACAACCTATAAGTACCAGAGTTCAGGTTTGAATCTAGGTAATCCTGACTCCAACATCTGCACTCTATCCACTAGTCCATGCTGAATCTTAATCCTTTATTTTTATATGCATACTCAAAAAGATTTATTAAGTACCTATTATACTCATAGCACTGTTCTTAGTGCTGAGGAAGAAAAAATTCATGTAAGACTCGGTCTTACCTAGAAGGAGTGAATGGGGGTGGGGGGGATGGGGAAGTTAGCATCAGAAGGTATATCTTCCCTTCATTATCATGGAAAGACTTTTCTGAACACAAAGGGGAGAGTTTCCCTCCTGTGATATGAAATTATGTAGCTCAGGTTTCTGAAACATTTGATGTGAGAAATCTCATCTCTCTCCTCCCATCTATCATTTTATTTAGCCTGTATAATGTGTGCATGTGTGTGTGTGTGTGTGTGTGTGTGTGTGTGTGCGTATAGCCAATACTAACTAGTTAGGTAAAACAGTCAAATATCAGTAAGAAAAGCATTTCAGTCTGAGTGTAATGGATGATGCAAGAAGTAAACAAACTTAAATTCCTAAAATACATAGTTTATGTATAGAAATATACCAAGGATGTGAGATTTAAGTCACAGTATGTATTAGTCAAAAAATGTATCCACACAGAAACCATTCCTTTCAACATGTTACTTGAATAAAGTAACTGCAGCCACCCCCAAACAACATTGAATAAGGCTGTTACCCTCTATATCATGAAAAGCAAAGAGCTGACACTTTCTCATGCACTGAGCAGAATTTTATCAATTAAGATATAATATTCATGTTAATCTATCCATATACCAACATATCCATTCAGGTAAATTGATTAATATTCATGGTTGCTGTAAAACTGGATGGTCTGGCAGAAGGAAAAGAAGAAATACCAAGAAAGGAAAAGAAATCAGGGGCTGCTAAAAGCACTGTGATGAATTGTCTAAAAAATAACCCTATTATATTCCTACTGTGCCTTGAATCCAACCAAATCCACACACTTTTTAGCACAATTATACATCATTGGCATAGCTTTGCAAATATTACATATAAGGAATCAGCATGTTATAATGGGAAAGATACTGAAACCCATAAACCTAACTCTGTACCTTAGTTCTGCCACTTAATTGCTATATGACCTTGGACAGTCATTTAGCATATGTAGTTAAGTCTCAATTAATTCAAACAATGAATTCTCCCTAAAGTGGTCATATGTATTGAAATTGGCACCATTTGCAATTATAGTTATATAAAATATGGTAATTGGGTCCAGCCCTAAGGAAATATGCAGTACAAATTCAGCGGTTTCATTTTTGCACTAATATGGGTCTGTCTGTACCTGTTCCTTCCATGCTTCATTGTTGTGTAGAAGTAATGCTGAGCTCTCAAAAGCTATGTAGTCAGGCCCAAGTTCCATCAGGCCCTTCCAAACTAGAAAGATTTTGAGTATAGTCCTGGTGACAGACTGCATGTCCATTATCCAAAAGCCATCTCACCTAAAATTGTAGATTAACAATGGGAATTTTGTCCACTAAGCAATGATATTTTTAAGTTACAGGTACTTGCAAAGAATATCTTCTAGAGAGACAATATGCCATAGTGGAGACAGTGCTGGAATTGAAGTCAGAAATAACTGGATTCAAATTTTAGCTCTGCCATTCACTGTATGAGGTTGAGGAAGTGATTCATTCTCTCTTGGCCTAAGTTTCTTCATCTGTATTATGAGTGAGTTGGACGAGACTACCTCTAAATTCCCTTTCAACTCTAAATCAATGATACTATGACATTGTGAGCTGTATCATTGGAGAAAACACTCTTTTATATACAAAGATCTCAAACCCATACAGAAATAAAATCTCAGATTATAGCTGTCTCAGAGATGAAGCCAAAGATTTCTCAGTAAAGAATTATCAACAGAGACTTTCCTGATAAGACATTTGATGCCCACAAGGATCCAGAAAGAAGAAAAATACAGACAATACACAACTCCTCTTGTCACCTTCCCATGGGTCAGCATACTTAGAGGCACATAGAAACACATTAATGTCAGTGAAGTTTTCTGATGATCACAAACAACAAAGCTTTTCCCCTCCCACAACTCAGGTCTGAATCATTCTCCATGAACAAACAAAATTCCCAGTAGTAACCAACCTAATAACTACCTATATATATATATATTATATATAAATTTTAGTTATTGCTACATTTTCTCATCCTAAACTTTCCTGACTACACATTGCCACAACATACCACAATGGAATCTCAATACAGTCCAGACACTTGAAGTGTTATGTTTTCTCTAGCCATGGTACTGACCCAACTCACTTCAACTTGAGATCTTTTTTCTCTGGCCATGGTGCTGATGTAACCTCTCTGATGAAATAGTGTTTGCTGAAAATATTGAAACAATTCCTGTTTTTGTTTTCCTAATAAACAGGATGGTTGTGTGGAATCAAACAAGGTCATAGCTGTTCCCCAGGCATCTTCATATTATATACCTATGCTCTAGATTCTAATTCTATCCCAGCACTCCACCAAACTGTCCTAGGTTCCTCATCTTCTGATTGTTGAGTCATCGCCATTTCTAGGCTGATCAAAACTGCTGTGCTGATATTCCTTCTCCATCTTCACACAATACTAGTGCACTCCAGATTATATTTCATTCTTAACACTCTATAAATCCAGTCTGGCCAACACTCTCATATATATGTGTTCTCCTCCTATATAGCTGATATACAATGAAGTAAGCAGAACCAGAACAATTTATACTATAATAGAGAGCTCATAAAAATGATCAGTTGTAAGTACTTTTATAAACTGGTGAAGAATGCAATGATCAGAACTGGGGGAACAATTTATATAATAACAAAGCTATAAAGACAAATGACTTCAAAAGCTAAAAGAACTATAATCAGTACAATAACCATTCCTGATTCCTGAAGACTGATGAAGAAGCATGCTATCTATTATAGAGACATGATGTTGTTAAGGTATGGAATAATACTACACACACACACACACACACACACACTCGGCCACTAAGGGATTTTTGTCTGAATATTAATATTTATTACCAAAAGTATTGTTGTTTCTTTTAATCTTCCAATGAATGGGGGTGGGAGGGAGAGGAAAAAAATTCTATTAATTTTTTAATAGAGAGGGAATTCTTGCAGAAGTTAAATATTGAATGTACTTCAGATGAGGTCACTGTATCATTAGTTTTACTTAACTATTTTACTTTATAAAAGACTTCTCACAAAGTGGGAATAATCTGTAAATGTTTGTAATGGAACAACAAAGCACATTGATACAATTTTAAAAATATGAATGTAAGCTCCATGAAGACATAGACTGCTTTGCTTTTTCTATTCATATCCCAAGTACTTATCACAGCTCTTTGCAGAGTAAATCCTTGCTAACTGCTTTTTCATTCATTCACATATTCATAGTTGCATATAAACATAAACTATTACATTTAGACACACAGTCTCCAAGATGCAAGTAAAGCAAAAAGTCCTAATAAAGATTGCTTCTGCATTTTTCCTCTGTATTAGATTATAACCTCTTAGAGAACAGGGCACAATTCTCCCTTTTCAACACCTAACTGTCCCCACATATAATCTAGTACTTAATTTTTTTAATTTTGAAAAAGATAAAAATGTGTCAGAGAAAAATGCAAGGGGCTCAAGAGTATGAGAGCAAAAAGCAAACCACATGGACAATAATTATAAGCTGTGGCCATACTAAGTACATGGTTCATCCTGACGAACTTGTCTTTGAGCTATTCCCCTGACTTAAAGATGTGTTTGTGTCTGGGACATGGAACCCTAGCTAATAATGAATGGGACATTCCAATGAGAAGTTATTTTCCAAGGTCATCCCTGAGATGGTTATGGGATTGTAATGTACTGTTTTGCCTTTCTATACAAGGCCTAAGTGAGGATGTACTAAAAAGATAAAAAAGTAATCAATGACTTCTGGGCATCTGTATTGAATCCATAATCTGCCTTGCCAGTGCTTCTAGATTAAAGAAACAAGTAGCCAAATAAATGAAGTGAACATTAAATCATTGCTGGAAATCAACAAACAAAAACTTCATTTAGTACAACAAAGAGCAACTATATAACTTATATAGGGGTTATGTTCTCCTCAAAATAAACTCCATTCCAAGACCTCCATCCAACTTTAGCTGCCCCTGAATCCTTTCTGGACCAAATCAACTCAAATAAAGAGCAATCCCAAACAGCTACCAGCCTTGTCTTCCCTACAGTTACTTCATTTAGCAGATGGTGTGGGTGGATTGAGTTTTGAGATGAAGGATGAAGGATGAGATGTCAAGACAAAAAATGCTGTTGCCTGAATTGAAGCTGTTTTGACACGTTCTGCAGATGGCATGGCAAGGCTAAGCTCTTAAAAGCTACAGAAAACAAACCACATTGCTGCGTTGGTGATGTAAGTGATGAGTAGCATGGAAATATCAGGAGATGCATGCTGCCAGTTCCCTCTCCCCCCTAAAAAACAATCAAAGCCAAAAATTACAACAGCTTACATTGTTGCCAAAGTGAAACCAAATATTTCAGTCCAAATTCAATCCTTGGTATGCATATATTCCAAGGCTTCTAAACCACTCTCCACCTCTAGGACATTGTCTAAAGTCTACAGATATAGTTTTGTTATCCTTCATAAAGAAATGCATTGCCCTGTGTGCTAATAATATTGCCCTAAAACTTAAGAGGAGGAGAAGGTAAAGGGGGAGAAGGAAAGAGAGAGGGAAAAGACCATCTCATAGAAGAGGGATTACCTTTAGAGCTAACACCAACATTGATAAGCCTTAATAAAAAGAAATATCTGAGGAGGTGGTTGTGAGAATACAGATGTTGTTGACTTGGTGCCTGAAACTCAGAGGCACCAAATCCCTTGGTACTGCTCTCTGTGCCTTGAACCTCAAACAGCTCACATGAAATACAGAAAACACAAGAACAGGAATAGAAAAAGATGCCAGGTGTGACTGAGCCCCCAAAACATTCTGATTTGTTGTAATTTTGTTCCATCTACTCTGTCTCTTAACTGGCACTTTAATATTGGGAATAATATGGGAAATATATGGGAATAATATGGGAAAAAGCTGTATCACTAGGGCTAACTAGTTTCAATGCTAGCAATAAACCACTACTCCCTACTTTTATGTACTGGCTATATGTACCCCCAATGTGAGAAAGAGACTTGCATAGATCTCAAGTGTAATGCCTGCAGCTGCTTTCTTTGCAGCCTTCACAACTGAGCTGTCCTGCCTTCATTGCTGTGTTAACATACAAGATCTGGCCTAAATCTAATTTTCTATTCTATTCTTTTATTCTTCCCAGTCTATATTTATTATCCTACATATGCACTGAAACTGGACTTCTTATGATATTCACAAATAAACCCATAAAGTAACCACACCCAAGCCTTTGCTTACACCTTTACTTGACCTGGAATGCCTTTCTCTCCTGTCTCTCATATTTGAAATCTTATACATTCTCCAAGTGGAAGTCCCTTCTGTATGAAGTCTATTTCTCCATGACAGCAAAAAAACTAGTTAATTTGATCATCAGCCAAAATGCAGGTAAATTCCGTTTTTTAAAGTCAATTTACATGGTCAATCTAATAATTTTTCTTAAAATCCCAAAATACAACTTTTTTGTGCATTGAGGCCCTAAATCATTAATTATTGCAATTAATGATTTGGTAAATATTTGCATATTTCTTCTTTTAAAATTGTATTTAAAATATTATCATAGAATCACAGAATTTCAGAGTTGGATGGGCACCTCAACTGTCATCTAGTTGATGGGTTCATTACTTTTTAATGATGTGGGTCCTTTGGCCCATTCTCCAAAAATTTTTATTCATAAAATAAATAGGGTTACAAAAGAAAACAATTATATTTTTTTAATTTTTATTTATTTCATTAAATGTTTCCCAATTACATGTAAAAAAATTTTGACAATTTTTTTAAACTTTTGAGTTCCAAATTCTCTCCCTTCTTCCCCTCCCTTCTCCTTGAGAAGTCAAGCACTTTGATTTCATATATATACATATATATATATGGTCATACAAGACATATTACCATATTAGTCATGTTGTAAAAGAAAACACAAGCAAAATAAAATAATAAAGAAAGTTTTAAAAAAATATGTTTCAATCCACATTCAGAGTTCATCAGTTCTCTCTCTGATATTGGATAGCATTTTTCATCATGGGTGCTTTGGAATTGTCTTGGATCATTGCCTTGATCAGAATAGGTAAATCTTTCACAATTGATTATCATTACAACATTGCAATTACTATGTACAATGTTCTGTTTCTTCTCACTCCACTTTGCATGAGTTCATATGAGTCTTCTCAGGTGTTTCTGAAATCATCCTGCTCATCATTTCTCATAGCACAACAATATTCCATCACAATCATATATCACAGCCTGTTCAGTCATTGCCCAACTAATGGGCATCTCCTCAATTTCCAATTCTTTGCCATCACAAGAATAGCTGCTATAAATATTTTTGTACAAATAAGTCTGTTTCACTTTTCTTTGTTCTTTTTGGGATTCAGACCTGGTAATGGTATTGCTGAGTGAAATGATATGCACAGTTTTACAGCCATTTGGGCATAGTTTCAAATTGTTCTTCAGAATGATTGGACTAGTTCACAACTCCACCAGCAATGAATTGGTGTTCCCATTTTCCCACATCCCATACAGCATTTGTCACTTTCCTTTTGTGTCATCTTAGCCAATCTGACAGGTATGAGGTGGTATATCAGAGTTATTTTAATTTGCATTTTCTAATCAACAGAGATTTGGAGGATTTTTTTCATGTGACTATTGATAGCTTTGATTTTTGCTTTTGAAAACTGCCTGTTCATATCTTTGACTATCAACTAAGGAATGGCTCTTGTTTTAACAAATTTAGCTCATTTTCCTTTATATTTGAGAAATTAGAGCTATATCAGGGAAGCTTGTTACACAACTTATTTCCTGCTTTTATGTTTTCTTTCTAAATTCAGCTGCATTACTTTTGTTTGTACAAAAACTTTTTAATTTCATGTAGTCTGAATCACCTCTTTTACTTCCTGTAATCTCCTCTATCTCTTCTTCAGTCATAAACTCTTTTCCTATCCATGGATCTGATAGATACATTTACTAATTTTCTTATGATAGCAACCTTTATGTCTAAACTATTTATCCTTCTTGATTTTATCCTGGTATACAGTGTTCTACACAGTTTATACAGTGTTAAATGTTGGTTTATAACCTAGTTTCTGCCAAACTGCTTTCCAGTTTTCCTAGAAATTTTTGTCAAATGCTCAGTTCTTAACCCAAAATCTTGGATTTGGGGTTTTTTTCAAACACTAGATAATTTGGTCATTTACTGCTTTGTATTGTGTGCCTAAGGTATTCCACTGACCCACTATTCTATTTCCTAACTGGTACCAGATTATTTTGATGATTACCATTTGTAATATAGTTTGAAATATGAAACTGCTAGGCTGCTTTCCTTAATTTTTTTTTATTGATTCCCTTTATATTCTTGACATTTTGCTCTTCCAGACAAATTTTACTACTATTTTTTCTAGCTCTATAAAATAAGTCCTTGGTAGTTTGATTGGTATGACACTGAATAAGTAAATTCTTAGGTAGAATAGTAATTTTTATTATATTGGCTTGGCCTGCCAAGAAACAATATTTCTCCAATCATTTACGTTTACTCCAATCTATCTTTATTTGTGTGAAAAGTGTTTTGTAATTGTGTTCATATAATCCCTGAATTTATCTTGGCAGATAGACTTCTAAGTATTTTATATTGTCTGCAGTTATTTTAAATGGGATTTCTTTTTCTATCTCTTCCTGCTTGGTTTTGTTGATCACATATAGAAATACTAATGATTTATGTGGGTTTATTTTGTATCCTTCAACTTTACTAAAGTTAATTATTTCAACTATCTTTTTAGTTGATTCTTTAGGATTCCCTAAGTATACCATCATATCATCTGTAAAAAGTGATAGTTTTGTTTCCTCATTGCCTAATTTTATTCCTTCAATTTCTTTTTCTTCTATTGCTATGGTTAGCATTTATAGTTAGTATAATATTAACTAATAGTAAGGATAATGGATATCCTTGCCTCACCTCTAATCTTACTAGGAAGATTTCAGTACTGTTTGCCCTTGGTTTTAGATAGATATTACTTGTCATTTTAATAAATTCCTATGTTTTCTAGTGCTTTTAATAGGAATGAGTCTTACAATTTGTCAAGGGCTTTTTTATGCATCTATTGATATAGTCATATGATTTTTCTTGTTATTGCTATTGATATGGTTAATTGTGCTAATAGTTTTCTTAATATTGAGCCAAACCTGCATTCCTAATATAAATCCCATCTGGTCATAGTGTGCAGTCTTTGTAATATATTGCTGTAATGTCCTTGCTAGTATTTTATTTTAAATTTTTGCATTAATATTCATTAAGGAAATTCATCTATAGTATTCTTTCTCTGGTTGTGCTCTCCCTGGTTTAAGTATCACAATCATATTTCTGTAATAAAAAAAATTTTGTAGTATTCCTTCTTTACCTATTTTTTCCAGATAGTTTATATTGTATTGGGATTAATTGTTCTTTAAATGTTTGGTAGAATTCACTTATAAATCCATCTGGTCCTGGGGTCTTTTTGGGGGGCAAGATCATTAATAGGTTGTTCAACTTCATTTTCTAAGATAGTTATTTAAGTATTCTACTTCCTCTTCTATTAATCTAAGCAGTTTATATTTTTATATTTATCCATCTCACTTAGATTTTCAGTTTTGCTGAAATATAATTGGGCAAAATATCTCCTAATAATTGCTTTAATTTCATTTCCATTGGTGGTGCATTCACCCTTTTCACTTTTGATACTAGTAATTTGGTTTTCATCTTTCTTTTTTTAATCAAATTAACCAATGGTTTATCTATTTTGTTGTTTTGTTGCTGCTCCTAATTTTATTAATTAAGTTCAATAGGTTTTTCTTTTCATTTTAATTTTATTAATCTTTTCTTTGATTTTCAGGGTTTCCATTTTGGTGTTTAATTGGGGATATTTAATTTGTTTGTTTTTTGAGTCATTTAGTTTCATGCCCAATTCATTGATCTGCTGTTTCTTTTATTGATGTATGCATTTAAAGATATAAATTTTCCACAAGTACTGTTTTGATTGTGTCCCACAAATTTAGGTATGTTGTCTCATTGTTGTCATTCTCTTTAATGAATTAATTGATTGTGTCTATAATTCATTCTTAGACCCACTCATACTTTAGGATTACTTAGTTTCCAATTAGCTTTTAATCTTTTTTTTTATTTAATTTTAACTCCAAATCACTCTGGCTGTCATTGATTGGCCAAAAATAGGTCTCAGGCCAAGCCCTACTTGGTCATTGTTGGGGCCCTGATTGGCTCAGAATGAATGTAAATAGCAATTGTTTCTGTTTTGGCCAGAAACCCTGACAGTCTTCCCCTGTTAGATAAATTTTGTTTTGATTTTTTAAATTCATTTTTTTTAAATTTTTGACTAGGTAAAGAGGCCATTCTCTGCCTCAATTCTTATTAAGCCTTAATCACTGAATGGGCATTGCCTCCGTCAAACTGAGACCTGTTGTTAAAGACCTTAGCTTGAAAAGGCCAAGGTCTTCCACTGCATCCTGGGTCATCTCCAGTTGTCCTGATCTATACCTGCCCACTGGACCCATATGGCTCTGGAGGAGAAAGTGAGGCTGATGACTGCATAGTCCTCCCTCACTTAAATTCAATTCACTTGGATGTCATGTCATCATCTCTCTGATGTCGTGGTTCTCTTTCATAACAAAGGAACAACAACAAAAGCTTTTAATCCATGCTTCCATGGCCCTATATTAAATGTAATTTTACTGCATTATGGTCTAGAAAGAGTGCATTTAATATTTCTGCTTTCCACATTTGGTTATGCAGGGATTTTTTTGTGCTCCAATACATGATCAATTTTTGTGAAGGTTCCATATACAGCTAAGAAAAGGTATTTTTTTTCTATTCCCATTCAGTTTTTCTCCATAGGTCTATAATAACTAGTTTTTCTAAGATTCCATTCATCTCTTTGACTTCTTTCTTATTTACTTCATGGTTAGATTTATCTAGCTAAAAGAAGGGAAATTTGAGGTTTCCCACTAGTATGGTTTTACCATCTATTTCCTCCTGTAATTCATTTAACTTTTCCTTTAAGAATCTGGTGGATGCTATTTGGTACATATATGTTTAGTAGTGGCATTATTTTATTTTCTATGGTTCTTTTTTAGCAAGATGTTATTTCCCTGCTTATCTCTTTTAATTAAGTCTATTTTTGCTTTTCTTTTGTCTGGGATCATGATTGCTATCCCTGTCTTTTTTACTTCAACTGAAGCATAATAGATTCTGCCACAGTCCCTTATTTTAACTCTATTTCAAGCGTGTTTCTTAGAAAAAGCATATTGCTGGATTCTGTTTTCTAATTCATTCTTCTACCCATTTCCATTTTATGGGTGAGTTCATCCCATTCACATTCACAGTTATGATTACTTACTGTGCATTTCCTTTTATCCTATTTTTCTTCAGTTTATCCTTCTCTCTTTCTCTTTTATCCTATCTCTCTTTTAAGTCTGTTTTACTTCTGACCACTGCCTTCTTTGATCTGCCCTCCCTTTTAATCACCTCCCATTTCTCTTATCCCCTTCCCTTTCTACTTCACTGTTGGGTAAGATAGATTTCAATTAACAATTAAGTGTGTGTGTGTGTGTGTGTGTGTGTACACATACACACACAAATTATTTATATAGAGATAATTTTTATATAAAATCCTAACTACTTTAATAATGATAAAGTTCTTAGAACATACATGTATCCTTTTCCCAAATAGAAAGGTACATAGTTTAAACTTATTGAGTCCCTTATGGTTTCTCTTTCATGTTCACCTTTTTATGCTTCTCTTCAGTCTTGTACGTGAAAGCCAAATTTTCTGTTCAACTCTGGTCTTTTCATCACAAATGTTGGGAAATCTTCATTTTTTTCCTTGAAATATTATACTCAGTTTTGCTGAGTAGGTTATTCATGGTAGTCCCAGCTCTTTTGCTTTCCAGAATACCATATTCTAAGATCTCTGTTCTTTTAAATTGGTAGCTGCTAAATCTTGTGTGATCCTGACTGTGGCTTCACAGGATTTGAATGGTTTCTTTCTGGTTGCTTGAAGTATTTTCTCTTTGATCTGGGAGCTCTGGGATTTTCTATTATATTCCTAGGAGTTTTCATTTTGGGATCTCTTTCATGTGATGATTGATGGAGTTTTTTGATTTCTATTTTACACTCTGGTTCTACAGCATTAAGGTGGTTTTCCTTGATAATTTATTGAAATAAAATATCTAACCTTTATTTGATCATGGATTTCAGATAATCCAATAATTCTCAAATTATCTCTTTTGATCTGTTTTCCAGGTCAGTAGTTTTTCCAATGAAATAATTCACATTTTTTTCTATTTGTTCATTTTTTTTTTACTTTGTTTTATTGCTTTTCTGATGTCTCATGAAGTTATTAGTTTCTATTTGGCCAATTCTAATTTTCAAGCAATTATTTTCTTCAGTGAGCTTTTGTACTTCTTTTTCCATTTGGACATTTCCACTTTTTAAGGAGTTATTTTCATCAGGTAATTTTGTACCTCTTTTTTCCATTTGACCAATTCTGTTTTTTGAAGGTATTATTTTCTTCAATGTTTTGTGTGCCTGTTACCAAGCTGTTAATTGTCTTCTCATAATTTTCTTCTTTGCTTTCATTTCCTTGCCTATATTTTCCTCTTCCACTCTTATTTGATTTTGAAAAACATTTTTAAGCTTGTTTCAGGAATTCTTATTGGGCTTATATCACTATTTTTTTATTCTTTGCTTTTAGTTGTTTGACTTCATTACTTTCTTTTGAGTTTCTGTTGCTCTTCCCTGTCACCATCATACCTTTTTATGGTCAAGTTCTTTTTTTGTTGTTTGCTCATTTTTCCATTCCATTTCTTGATTTGGAACTTTATGTTAATGTTGAGCTATGCTTTCAGTGTTGGGCAGTGGTTTGGATCTCTGTCTCATCTTCATACTTTTGAACACTTTTGTTTTCAGAGCTAGTTCTAGGGGTTTGCAAATTTTTGGTGCTTCCAAAGTGGTATGATCTTGGAAGAGGTTGTAGTCGCTGCTCCTTTGGCATGCACTCTAGACCATTACCCAAGAAGGTCCCCTGATCCCTTGGTATTGCAATCAATACTACTTGGGATCAGAAATGATATTACTCCTTGTTTCTACTTCTTCTTGCTTCTGTCACCACCACCTAGTCCCGCCACTGATGTTTCTTCCACATGAACTCTGGGCCAGCCTCCTCCCTTATGTCACAGATCTCTTTCCAACCTCCTATGCTATGTTGGCCTAGAAGAATGGCTCACTATGACCTTTTGTTGATTCTGCCACTCCAAAATTCTGTTTGAGGTACTATTTTAAAGTTGTTTTGAGGGAGACATTGAGAGAGTTTGGCTAAGTGCTTCTCTACTCTGCCATCTTGGCTCCAACCTCAGAAGTCCCAAAAATAACTATGTTCAAATGCAATTCTTAGAATCTTTTTAAGTTCATAGTCCCCTGGTTAAGACTCCCTATTCTGGTCTAACTCATACCCTAAAAATAATAACTTCTACAACATGATCTTCAAGTGGTCATACAACATGACCTCCCAGTGAAAGGGAACTCTCCCATCCTCAAAGACAACCCATTTCACACAACTCTAATTGTTTTCTTTTCCTGTCATCAAACATAAAATCATTCATTTGCACTTTCACCAATTTCTCCTACTTCTGTCCTCTGAAGCCAAATAGAATGAGTCTAATCCTTCTTCCACATGACAGCCTTTCAACGACTTGCTGAAAATAAAGACATTTTCAGATTATTGACATTTCTCCAAAAGAGACCAACCCACAGATCATCTGAAGAAGGCTGATGGGTTATCATTGGCTCCCAGGCCAGTCAAAAAACCATTGCTCTAGAGATAGTTCACAACTTCCAAAGGAAATCTTCCCTATTAAGGAGCAATTTCTTTAATCTAACCAAAATCTGTTTTACTGCAATTTAACTATACTTCCTCTTGTTTTGTCCTCAGAGAAGATAGAATACAAGCTGTCTTAAGTTAATAAAAAAAAAAAGCTAAACTATTTTTCTTTTAAAAAAACATAGGGGGCAGTTACATGGCACAGTGGAAACAGCACTGGCCATGAAGTCAGAAGGACCTGAGTTCAAATCCAACCTCAGACTAAACACTTGACACTTACTAGCTGTGTGACCTTGGGCAAGTCACTTAATCCCAATTGCCTAAAAAAAATTAAACTTAAAAAAATTAAAAATAAAATTTAAAAAAAAACATGAATAACTATGCATATGGCTGCATTTGGCTCACAACCACAAAATCCTGCTGAACCGATTGTCCCATATTTTTGAGGGGTCCTAGTTTCAGCCCCCTGGGGTTGCATGAGGTGAATATGGTATAAACAAAAATTATAATTTCTTTTTTAGTGAGCAACACATTTTCCCCGTGGCATCCCTTAAATCTGACCTACCTCATGTAGATGATAAATTTTAGGAGGAAGAGTGTTAATATCTCCTTCAAAATGAATAGAATCACTCTGCTCTGTTTTATTATGATTAAGTTTGATAGCAACTGCTCTGACCAAAATGTGAGAATATATCTCCTTCTTCTGCTTTTTTTGGGGGGGAAGGGGGAGAGTGGACCCAGCAACTAAAACTGATGGGCCTGGAATCTGCCCCTAACCTCTAGACCGTATCAAAACCACTAGCTCTTTCCCAAGTTAAGAGATCCCATGCTTATGCCTTATTGGTACTTGCCAACCCACAAATAAAATGAACATGTTTCTGCAGAAAATCAAGTACAATTTCTTTGCAAGAGCAATTAGGTCCAAAAAAAAAAAAAGCTTGTCAGCATGGACAGAAAGAAACTCCTTCTTTATGATTCTCAGTGCCCTCCCTGGGAGGCAAAGGGATAGGACTGCATCAAGATGAGATCCAAAGACAAAAGTCCTAAGGAAGGAAATAGCCATTAATAAGCTGGTGGAAATCGTTAATTCAATATTGATCAATTTGCAAATTAAACAAAGCTAGAGGGCAGACCAACCCCAGAAAGAGATTTATTAAAAATATAAAAGATTCTGTATCTCTTTGCATTTATGTGAGGGGACATTTAATTGCTGGAGAGACCAGTACCTACTGCAAATTGCTAAGATGAATGTGGTCGAAGAAAATCTCCAGTGGCTTTTTTTTTTAATCTGAAGTTATCAAGCAGTCTATTGTGTAACCCAAAAAAATGACAATGTTGATGCAACAGAACAGATGCTATCTAAGCTCTATTCCAGCTCTACTACTGTTTGATTTTAATACTACCCCCATGGCTTCTATAGCATTGACATGTTTTATATTACAGCTGTATGTGTTGCAGGCCATAATGACCCTCACACTTGTTCTGTATTCAGCTCAGCTGATAAATTAGTATGCCTACTTTCTCTGAGAAATTTCAGGGCTTATATCAAGGTTAAACCCAGCTTAGAACTGGTTCCACAACCTTAAGATTATGCCAGGGGCTTAGGGAGGGTTGGGAGAGTCAAACACTGTCATCACATCTACCTATGACATCTCTATCCACTCTTCTTTAAGGCAGATAAAATAGTGACTTAGACCAAACATAACTGGAATGAAGCAAAACAGTGATCATCTAAGCACTTGGGGAACCCCCATTTATGCTTAGGTGGACCTGGTTCCACTTCAGATTCAAGGCACTGTGTGGAACATTACCATTCAGAATGATAACTTCATAGCCCACAACACAAATGTATGCTTTTACCAGCCAGTCAAAGGACACAGAAAATAATGTGACATTTTAAAATATACGGGGAGGGGGGAAGGAGAGGAAAAGAGAGAGAGACAGTGACAGAGAGAGAGAGAGTACACTCTTGAACTGGGGCATCACTGCAGAAAAACAATCCTCCTGCTTCCTAATTGATTCTGTATCCTGTTCTCCAAAACAGCCATTCCAAGTTTTCTCTTCTCTACTCAAGCCTCCAACACCACCCCCTCCCAATTTCCTCTGAGCTGATGTCCTTGCCTTATACTTCACAGCAAAATAAAAAAAACACCAAGATTATCTGAAGAGAATTCCCTCTTTTCTCATCCTACTGATACTCCTTCCTCAAAATCTCTCACATTTAAAATTCATAATTGGATAAGTAGAACTTGAAACTTTAGGTAATCTAGCAAAAATTTCAGAAAGTATTTTGTTGTCTATTGTTGATTTCAAAACAAATATTTGTTTTCAACCAATCCAAGGGCCACATAGTATTTAGATTAACAAACAGAAAAAAGTAGGTAGATGATAGGAGCTAGTGTCTCCCCTGCTCTGATTTTAGTTTTCTCTTTCTTGCCTTTTGCATTTACTTAAAGCAAGACAGACCTAGTCATGACTCTTATTTAGCAAGTTGATACCTCCAGCAACTGCAAAGGATTTCATTGAAGTGAAGGTGTGGACTTTTTATAGGACCATAAAACAGGGTTGTTAACCATTATTATGTCATGGACCACTTTGGCAGTCTGTTGAAACTTATTGACCCCTTCTCAGAATAATGTTCTTAAAAATTCATAATTGAAGGAAATGCTAAATTTCAGTTAGAGGTTAATGAAAATAAAAAATATAATTTTTTTCTCATTTAAGTACACAGACTTCCCTGAAATCTATCCATGGACCACCTATTCTTAATACTTTTGTGCTAAGAACCCCTGGGATGGGACAGTGATAATTGAAAAGAAAGACTGGATAGAGTGTTAGGCCTGAAGTCAGGAAGACCTAAGCTCAAATCCAGCCTCTGACACTTACTAGCTGTGTGACCCTGGACAAGTAACTTAACCACTGTTACCTCAGTTTTTACTTTTTGATGGAGATAATAGCACCTACCTCTCAGGGTTATTGTGAGAATTAAATGAGATACTATTTGCAAAGCACTTAACACAGTACCTAGAACATAGGAGTCACTTAACAAATGTGTATTTCCTTCCTTCACTACCACAGAGAATCTTAATAACATTAAATATACCCTGTGGAGTGGGAAGAAACCATAAGTTACCAATGTGACTTCCCAAGTTCATCTTTTTCAAGTCTTCCATCTCCAGGGCCTTGGGCTTTACAAAGCCTTCCTGGGCAAGTTACCAAGCCTGTACTGAATATGTTATCTCACCTGAGGGATTTTTTTCTAAAGACATAGAATCATAGGATTGTAGATTCAGAGCTATAGAGGACCTCAGAGGTCATATAAATAGAAAACTGAAATTGCAAAGAGTCCTTTAGGTGAGATTATCTTGCCCTCCAGCTCATTTGGGGTGGAGAGGGGAGCTGTATTTTGCTTTTTGTGCTTTTGTTCTTTGTTGACTTGAAAAGGGTCTTGAGAAAGGAAGGTGAAATGAGACTGAGATCAAGTTCTAAATACTTAACCTATTAAAAAAAAATATTGTGGATGTACTGCTTAAGATCACATGTCTCAGCACAGAGAACAATGAATCCTTAGCCAAGGTTGACCTGATGGATAGAATTGTGGCACACTTAAGCCAGACTCAGAAACTAAATCACATGTTATCTTTCATTGTTCTTATACTTTTAGAACCTGCTATCTGACCTTACCACTCCTTAATTTCCTTTTAATTTCCATCAGCCCTGGGAACATTTACCATTATCCTCAAAGGAATGGAATGCAAGAGCCACAACATGTAGATGTTAATGTGCTCAGTGCTTAAAAACAGAGTAGCACTAATCGTTAACAGTGAATGGAAAGAAAATGAATAGAAAAACAAAAGCTTTTTCATGGAGGGAAAGAAAAAAAGTTAGGAAAGGTATAGTATACACTGGATCTGCCATTTCCTTCTCTGAAGTAGGATGCAGGTGGTGATGTCCTGAGGTGAAAAGTCTCCTGCATCTTGTAACCGCATTGTTGATGTGTTTCTTTCCTCTAGAAATCTCAGGTTTCTATTTATCACCATTTGTCTGAGTTTAGCAACATTCCCTGTATCCTACATTCTCTACAGGAGTTATTAAAGACACCTGGTTTGATGTGATGCCACTTGCTACTTCTGTGTGACTTTAAACAAGTCATTTCTCCTCTCTAGGCCTAGGTACCTCATCTGTAAAATGAAAGAATTAAACAAGATAGCCTCTAAAGTTCCTTCCAACTCTAATCCTTTACTCCCTCGAAAAGAGCACACCAACTTTCCAATCATTTAAAGGGAATTTATTTTGATAAGGACTGTACAGGAATGTACAAAAAGGGATGGGAGGATAACAGATTAAGAAGTCAACTAAATCAATGTTAAAGGTTTTTAGAGTTAATCCTGGACCTAATCATTAGTCACTGCCCCCTCCTTTCTAACTTAACTTTCTCTTGGTCTAGCTTTAATAACTCAGTTTAGTTCCAAGGCCATGGAATATTAGCCAGTGCTATAATTCATAGACTTTTAGAATATGAATTTTCAGTCCTTAATATTGTGAGTTGGAAATCTATGCTATCCAGCATCATTATCCCTGTATAACTTCTGTCTGAAACAGTTTCTGCTTGAATCACTAGGTATTATTTTCCATAGATGCCAAGGAAAAAAGGAAGGGAGACAGAGTGTAGAAAGTGCTTAGCTAACATAAACAGCCAAGTAGGAAGATCTCAAGAGACATCATAAGTCTCAGTGGAATTTGATAATGGTTGACACACTGCATTGCGTCTCACTCTACCTATGGGTATGGGTTTTCTCTGTGTGTGTGTGTGTGCATGTGCGTGTGTGTGTGTGTGTGTGTGTCTTTCTCAACAGATCACAGTAAAAGTATAAGTTGGAAAATTCAAACTGATACAAGTGGCTATGACTTACTCAAACCATAATACATTTAAATGCTATACTTTTCATTTTCAATTTTGTTCAGTAAATGTATTGTAATCTATGTGTAAGTGAGCAAGCCTTCTGAGTCATAGGAAGTTGGAAAGGGAATTAAGATCCTGTGGAATGGGGACTAATATGATGAACCAATTGAATTATGAATTTTAATAGAATTAAATCATATCCTTAAACTACACAAAAGTTCAGAGAAGGAGCAAAAGGAATAGTGCAGGCCCTATTCCTACATGTGCAGAAAGACTGAAAGGGACTTAAGACTCAAAGCTTTTGGGGTCCCTGCTTCCACCAGTACAATTACTTGAGATGTAGCTCAGGGCACTGAGTGCCATCTTGTGGCTTAGCCACATAAAAATGCCCCCAAATAACTACACTACCATCCTTTAGGCCCAATAAACAAACATTAATCCATTGGCCAAGGCCTGAAGAAAACTTAAGCAGCCCTAATCCAGAACTCCAAGAAAGAAACAACTCTTCTTTATCTGAACC
Source organism: Vombatus ursinus (assembly GCF_900497805.2). Classification (NCBI taxonomy): domain Eukaryota; kingdom Metazoa; phylum Chordata; class Mammalia; order Diprotodontia; family Vombatidae; genus Vombatus; species Vombatus ursinus. The sequence goes on along the minus strand of NW_020948840.1, from coordinate 8,210,257 downwards.
ACAAAGCTACTTCTCCCAAGGTTTCATTTCCTTTACCCCATTTAGTGGTTTCCATGTTCTGGCCCCATTAAAAGCTCTTCAGTTTCTTACCTAATCATGTCTCCTTTCTGCTTGGTCCCCTGAAGTAGAGTCTAAAAGCTGGATCTATCAACTGGTTCAGCTAGTCATGACTTCCAGATGGGCCACTAAATTCTGTGGTTAGTTACCAAGTATATTCTGATTCTAAAACTTCTTCCCTGGGTGGTCTGACCCCTTGATTCCCATTATTAGCCAAGCTATGCTGATCAGCACACACAACACAGATGGAACATCTTTTATTTGTCTAAAGTTAGGTATCCCTTTCTCATCTTAGTGGTATTAGTCACTGACCCCATTTTAATCCTTCTTCACTGAAAAGATCCTGTTGATTAAATGTTGTGAGTCAAAATTATTACTGTAAAAACAATTATAGCAAATGACTATGAAATAATTACAATAGCTCCTTCCTCCCCTCAAAAAATGTGCCAAAGCTTCATGTTGTTGTGAGTGGATGGTCATCCTTGAAGTAAAGAAGACTGGTGTTTAAGCCATGCCACAATACATTATAACCAAGTAATTTAAATCCTTGTGATCTTGTGCTAATTCTCCAAGATAATAACTTACCCCAGAGTTACTGATCTGCATTGATAGAGAGGGCTTCCAAATCAAGAGTTCCTTATGCCAATGAAGTCATAAATATAAACCTCTCAAACACTCCCAAAATGTGTGATCATACAACATTATCAATACATTCTTAAGTCCACCATTAGTTGGTCAGCATTTGATGATATCTACTCAGCTACATAGAATTTAATCACTGCATTATTTTATTTTTATTTTCCTTAGCCTAATATAAACCTAATAATGACAGGTTTAAGGAAATGGAAGGACAAACATCAGGTGGTCTTGAATATCTTTCCTTTATTTTCTTAAAATTTTTTATTCATTTTTGAACTTAAACATATCAAAACAAAAACAAAAAAAAAACACTTCCATTTACACAGCATACCATGAGGACTCAATATAAAACCATAAATTTCCATCTCACACTATTTACTTTTTTTTAAAAACTATGCAATAGGTATTATACATCATTTTCAAAGCTACTCTGCTTCTCTGTGCTTCCTTCTAAGTTTTCTTTTGTTCTCTGCTGTGCACTTTTTTTTCTCCCTCCCTCCCCATCCTGCCCTAGAGAAGGCTACAGTTAGACACAAATATGAACATATGTATAAAACCACACTACGCATACTTCTATTTATCAATTCTTTCTCTGGAGGCTGATAGCATCTTTCTTCATAGGTCCTTTGTAGCTGATTTGAGTATTTATAATATACAAAATGACTTAATCATTCAAAGTTGTTCTTAGAACAATATTGCTGTTATTGTGCGCAACATTATCTTGGTTCTACTCACTTCACTCTTCATTATTTCATGAAAGTCTTTCCATGCTTTTCTATTATCAACCAGTTCATCATTTCTTATAGCACAGTCATATTCCATCACAATCATATACCTCAACTTGTTTAGCTATTCCCCAATTGATGGGCATCCCCTCAATTTCCAGTTCTTTGCCCCCACAAAGAGAGCTACTGTAAATATTTGGGAACATATGAGTTCTTTTCCTCTTTCCCTCATCATCTTGGAAACAGAATAGCCTTCCTTTAACCAGGAGCCCAGAGTCCCCACTTGAAGATCCCAGTTTTATTAAGTGGATTCCTTAAAGCAGTGGTTCTCCAACTTATCAGTCCATAGACTATATCAATAAGGCAAAAAGCACAGGCGAACTCCTAAACCAGTCATTCCCACTTGTGACTACAATGCCCTGGCAGTATCATGCAGACTGGTGCTGCTTTTGATGAAACTTCATTAAAGGATATCAACTAAATTATTCATTCATGCCAGAAACAAAAGCATAGCTGTTAATACTATAAGAGACCAGCCCCTAGACCTTCTGGACAGCCTTTGTAGATCACACATTGAAAATATCTACCCTATAGGTAATATATTCTATAATTTTAAAAAAATTGAATATAATTCATCACTTATCCAAAATTCTTTGAGCTCCATGAAGATGAGATGTTTACTAAAGTGGGATTACATGCCATATAAGATTTTAATTCCCTTACACAATTTATACATCCCAAATCAAAGCATCACAGAGGAAAAGATGACCAGTGCAATGGTACCCTCTTCTCTCCTGTTATTGTTGCTCTCTTTCTATATCCCTGCCTACTTCTTTGGCTGGCTAGGATTCACTAAATCTTACTTGTGAATTGAATTTTTAGAGAGGAAGATAACACTGCTTTTTATAACAAAGCTGAGTTGAAGTAGTCAGGCTTCAGAGGGGGAATTAATAGGGAGACCCTTCTAGAGAAACAGCAGACATTTCTTTGAGAGAAGAAAATGACAGGAAAGGTATAGCCTCCATTTTATTCATCTTTTCTCCTTCCTGAAGATTAAATATAGGTGAGTCCTTTGATAATATTTATATGAGAAGGATGAAATAGTGGAGACAATGCCAACTGCCACAGAGATTCAAAGTCTTGGAGGAAAGGAAAATGCAAGTATCTAGTGTGGGAAAAAAGTAATAAGTGCAAGATAAAGAATGACATCTAAAGGACTTTGGAAACAAAGCTAAAGCAAACAACGGAAGATATAACTAAAGGAAGAAAAGAAACTGGGAGTGAAAGACAGAACTAAAAACAGAAGTTATAAGGGAGAAAAATTAGGAGACTGAAATGACCTCACCTAATTATCAATGCATGTATACCAAAAAAATAAAGCCAAGCCAAAAAAAAGGGCCTATTAATTCAGTAATGCAGTAAAAAGAGCACTGCATTAGGCAGAGCTGAAACTAGCACAGGGCAGCTGGGCCTCTGACCCAAATACCAATGTAAGATGGTACATAGTTTTCCCCTCTCTTTTACTGTCCATTCACCCCAATTCATCATGGACCTGACTCTCCAGCTCTCATCTCCAGCTCCCTTACTAGGTTTTGGCTGCCACACCTCAAGTACATTTAGCCATGAGGCTATCTTCCAACAAGGCTGCCTCATTGCAGCCTTTCGCAACTGGCTATCTACACAGATGAAGTATCTTGGATCAGTGTGGGACAAGGCCAAGTGAAGGAGGAATCAACACCCGAGGTTGAAAACACCAGCCTTAGCCCCTCAGCCCCTCACCCCTCTTTTTCTCATCCCCTACCTACCTCTGTCTTCCATTTTCAGTTCACCCTCTAGAACCTTCCACTACTATGGTGCAGTGGAATAATTACTGAATTCAGATTTAAAGGCCCTGAATTTGAGCCACTTAATAATTAAGAAGTTGCTTTGCCTTGGCTATAAAATGGGGATGTTGGACTCAACCCAAATCAATTGTCACCTTCTACATGAAGGCTTTCTTGTTTTTCCCAGCTCCTAGGACCCTTCCTCCCAAAACTACCATGTTTTAATTTTTTTATATATTCTGTATATTCTTATCTATGTCTCCCTGTTAGAACACGTGCTCCTTGATGGCAAAGTCTGTTTCACTTTGTCTCAACCCGCAGCACTCATCACAGGAGGAAGGGGGGAGGAAAGAAGGAAGGGAAGGAAGAAATAAGCATTTACATAGCCCTTACTATATTCCAACCTCTGTGTTAATCACTTTACAAACATCTCTTTTGTGCCAATGCCTAGAACACAGTAATGGTTTAATAGATGATTGAATGAATAATGGTCTTTATGATCCATTCCAGCTTTGCATCTCTCTATGCTTATAACCTAAATCTCGTCCTCTCATATTCCGGTGCTCCCTGAAACATAGTTTTCTCCCAAAGACACCACCTCTGTCATTCTGCTCAAGGTTGACTGCTACTCCTCCAAAACCCTGTGACACATAAGTCCAGGAGAAAGGAATTGGCACACTCCTTTTTTCCCAATGACACAGATGTGGCATACCTTGTACACCTCTCATTTCCTATTAGAAAGGGCCTAACACTACAAGCAGCTTGGTGGCACAGTGAATAGAGCACTGGACTTGGAATCAGAAAGACTCATCTTCCTGAGTTCAAATCTGTCAACAGACACTTACTAGCTGTGTGATCCTGGGCAGGTCACTTAACCTGTTTGCCTCAGTTCCTTATCTGTAAAATGATCTGGAGAAGGAAATGGCAAACCATTCTAGTATCTTTCCCAAGAAATCCCCAAAATGTGGTCACTAAGAGTTGGACACAACTAAACAACAACACTACCACCCTGTTAGTTCAGGTTCAATTGTCAAAATGAGACACATACAAGTTATTGATATAGTTAATGAAAGGAGGTTTATTTTGCCCTAATACAGCAAGCTATGCAACAAGTGCCTGGTCAGCAGAATAAGATATGGTGACTCTAGTGATCTTCAGAAATCCAACAAGTTAGAGGGCCCCCAATTCCATATGAGTGGGCCTATTTATATCCTTAGGTAACCAGGAAGTTTCATCAAGGAAAGCAAAGATTAATCAAGTCGCAGGATCAGTTTTGTTGCCTTCAAGGGAAAACTTACTCCTGTTAGAAGAATATGGCGAAACACAGTCCTGTCACACACACACACACACACACACACACACACACACACACACGCATGCACCCCACCCTCTGTAATTTAACTTACATGACATGCTAAGATTCCTGGCTATGCCCATGCCACTAGAAGTTACACAACACAGATCCTTGTCCTAGCTTTGTCACCAATTTGCTGTGTAACTGTGACCAAAACACTTCCCTGATTAAACTGTAGCTTCTCTTGATCCATAAAAATGAAGGTAAAGGGGTTGACTAGATGACCAGTAGGATCCCTTTAGGTTCTAATATTCTCTGCTTACATGATTCTAAGTCTTCCCAATTTACCAAATTCAGGACAAATAAATACTGGAACAGAGAATAAAGTTTAAAAAGGAAATGAGCAGCAGCCTCTAAAAACTCACATTAGTCCCTCTCTCACACACACACTCCTCTTTACACATTTGCTTTCAGCTTCATTTTAAAATAGTTGCGTCTGCCATCTTGATAAGAGATTTCCAGACAACATCCTCCTAACTTGGCTGTCACTGAGTCAGGTTTCCACTCTGCTTATCTTTAGCACCTTCTCCACTCCACATAAGCAGAAAATAAAATAAAGTAACTTTTGGCTTAAAGCAGTTGAGAGGCCTGCCTTATGTAGATGCAAAGTTTTTTTTTTACTTTGGAGAGAGGAAAGAGAAGAGAAAAAGAAAAAGAGAGTGAGAGAAGAGAGGAGTTTTGGCTCAATTTTGTGACCATGTTGTACTGTAAGTAAATACCAAAATACCAAAATAATGTGTTGGTTTGGGAGGAACATCCACTTGGGCACTATGGGTTACTCACATCTTTCCGTCCCACTCGTGTATGCTTCCTACCCTCCCAATGCTCAAAAGAAAATAAAAGATTCTTGTTTTCTTCACATGATTTTCCCTCTGGAGGTCTGTGACTGTCAGCAGCATTTTGATGAAACAAATTCTGCCAATGTTTGCCTATTTCTCTTATGTATGTGTTTGATGTTTACTGTACCTGCTATTTTGGAGGTTAAATGTCTGCCTCAGCCTCACAGGGCTTTTGCAGTGGGGATGTCTTTTCACATGGAAGAAGATTATCATGATTGCTTTCCTTGATGCACTTTAAATTTCTAGCCATGGTAGGCTGGAAGAGGTTTCTCCATCGATCTATGAGACAGCTGGGTGGCACAGGGAATATAGTGTTGTGCGTGGAGTCAGAAAGGCTAAGTTTAAATCCAGCCTCAAACACTTACTAGATGTGTGACCCTGGGCAAGTCATTTAAACTCTGTCTGCCTTAGTTTTCTCATCTGTAAAAAGGGCATTAATATAGGTCATTGGGAAGATCAAATGAGATAATTGCAAAGCATTTTGTGTAGTGCTGGACAAATAGTAAACACTATATAAATGGTAGTTATTACCACCGTTATTATTTCTCTGTGTCAGAGTTTGTGAGGAGATGGTTTAAAACTAAATTAAAGTAAGAGGACAGTTCCTTTATACTCCTGATGCTGCATGGGAGGTTTTTGTTATTCCTGGCACCTTCATCCCCCCAAAGGTCAGGGAGGGAATAAAAATATACCCTAAAAATCCTAGTGTTTTTTTTATCCAACTCTGAGATGGTTACTAGGGGATAAAGTAGTGCAAACATTATTCATAGCAATTTCAGATATTGTCCTTAAGTAGTTATCAATGAAATTTTGATTACTCAGAAAAATGAATGGCTCAGAAGAACAATAAAGGATGTACAGCTGGATTTGGAATAAGAAAGTCCTGAGTTACACACAAGTCACTTAGTCTCTCCCTGCCAGTTTACTGTGATGTAGGATGGGAATAACAATAGTACCTGCCTTATAGTGTTATTGTGAAGATCAAATAAGATAACATATTTAAAATGCTATATAAATGCAAGATGTTATTACCACTCTATGAATCCCTGTATAGCCAAAAAATAAAAATAATTTCATATTTAATTTTTTAAAAAGAATGTTCCATTTAAATGTGATTTAAGAATTATGTTGTAGCATATGTTGTTTTTGTGACTCCAAGACCTAACAGTTTGTATTTAACCCTAGAGAGAAGATGACTATCAGAAAACCTTTCCACGATTCTGTGTAGACTTAAGGCAGATGTATGGATGAAAAGAGGCCAGCCTGAGGTATCTTCAAAGAAAAGAGTAGTTAGAATGATAAAAACCTTCTCCTGGGTGGGAAAAAAAAAAAAGACTGTCATGGGGAGGTTATGCTAATGAGAAGACTTCACTGTTGCATTTACAAACGTACAATGTCTTTCCCTTTCTATTTCTGCCTGTATGAGGAAAAGCTGTGGAACTCATAGCAGAGATCTGACTGTTAAAAGGCTATTTAATGTACTTCCAAAGTTGTGAAGAGGCATTTAGAAGTGTCTCACTAGAAAGAATAAGGAGGGTAAAAAAGGAAACTGCCCTTAAGGAATTTTGGAGCAAAGCTCCAAAGGTCCCAAAGATATAAAAAACTAACACAGGTGTCAAACTGTTAGAAAAACTCAGATTTAATACTCTTAATGCTAGTCCTTTCCCTTTATAGATCATCTCCAATTTATCCTGTACATATCTTGTTTGCACATAGTTGATTTCATATTGCCTATCTTTTGCCTTTCTTTGTATCCCTAGCACTTAGCACAGGGCCTGACTCATTGTGGGCCCTTAATAAATGCTTATTGACCGTCTGTCCTGATACATGACCAGGGTTAGATTAAGTCATAATAAGGCAGTGTATTGCAATGGAAAGAGCACTAGACCTGAAATCAAAGCACTCAAATCAATCTCAGCTCTGCCACATACCATTTGTGTGACTTTGGACAAGTCATTTCTACTCTCTGAGCCTCATTTCATTTAAAATGAAAGGATTGGATTAATAGCCCATAAAGTCCCTTCAAACTCTTAATCTAGGATCCTGAGAAGATACTAAATTAGCCAAGTTAACAATCACATAATTTATTATGTGTCAAACACTGTGTTAAGCACCAGTAATACAAATACAAGCAAAAAGAAAGACAGTCCTGCCCTGAAGGAGTTTACATGCTAATGACGGAAGGCAACAAATGGAGTCATGATAGCAAAGATCAGAGAATAACAAAGATGGCTGGTCTGAGTTCTTCCTCAAAATGGAGGTTCTGGAAAAAGCTCACCAAAGGGAGAAGGGGGCTGAAGGAATAAGTTATACATAAAGGGCTCATCAGGAATTACCTGTCTTGGGGAAGATTGAACAGAAAGTGTCTGTGTGGCTAAAAGAAAAGTGGATGATGATTCTGAAATAAATACTAAATTACAAAGATGCCATTCAATTCAATTTAACAATCATTTCTTAATCACTTTGTACAAAGCATTGGGTTACAAGGTAAGAGCTGGAAGGACCTTAAGAGCTCATATAGTCCAACTCCAATTTCGTATGTTAGGACACCGAAGCTCAGGAAACTAAAATGATTTGTCCAAATAGCAGGGTGAGGATTTGAATCCAGATTCCAAGCTCTTCCCATTGCACAACATAGTACCTGCGTTTAAAAACCCTGCAGTCCAATAGGGAAGATAAAACAGGGACACATCAAACTTACAATATGATTATGTTATAGATGACATGATAGATATTAGGTGAGATCTGAGAATGGTAACATAGGATCATCAATTCAGAGCTGGAAGTGACTGCAGGAGTCACTCAGTCTACTCACCTGCCCACCTACATTTTACATATGAGGAAATAAACTCAAAGATGAAGTAGTCAAACAAGCAGTTAAGTAACAAGACTGGCTGTTTTCTGCCCATAGAACACTATTTAAATTCCTTCATCCTGGGCTGTTGCCAGTCATCTTGACCTTTGTTGTGTCACTGGACTCTGATGGCTCTGGAGGAGAGAGCTAGGTGAGGCTGATAACTTTGCACAGTTCTACCTCATTCACATCCAATTCACATGCAAGGTAATACATCACCCTCATGATGTCATTGGTCCTCTTCAAGAACAAAGGACAAACAACAACAATTTGAACTCCTTCAAAACCTGACTCCAGCCTACACTTTGCAACTAGTCAGCACAATTATAAGCTATAGTGACTACTCTTGACCAGTGAATTTCTTATTTTAATTTAATTCTTATTTATTTAATTTTTTATTTTAATTTAACTCTTATTTAATTTCCTATTTTCATTTGACAACAAACATGTTATTATAAACCACCATTGATTATTGATTTTGTTGAGTGGTGACTAAATTAGAACGTATTCACGGTAAGAAATTCACTGTTTTTTTTAAGTCAGGTTATATATATGCAGACAGCATTAAGGTGCTTTTCTACTGATGAGGAAGTATAGGACATCTTCCAAATTTATGAAACACCTGCTAAAGCAGCTGGTTCTTCACTAAATAAAAATAAAAACGTAGCAATTTGCCTCAGAAATATTGATAAATGAGAACAGGTGATGATCCCAGAAGGGATAGTGATTACAAATGAGTCAATTTAGATTCTTTTGGAGCTTTCATAGGGGCAATAAAAATACTAATACTAATAATAATAATAATAATAATACTACAAAAATAAATTAAGAGGAGAAAAAAATAGCAGAAATTTTTAAAAAAATGTAGTAGATCAGGTCATTGAGTTGTACATTGGATTCAGCAAAATAAAGCAAACCATAAATGTGCAAGACTGGCCTATGAGTACTTTATATTCTATATTGGAATGACTATGGTGGTTTATAGGAACAGGAAAGATGGCAGCATAGATTCTATTTTTCTTTCTGTCCTTTTGGGGCTTCCCGAAACTCCATTCTAAATCTACAAAAAAAAAATAATAATATTCCAATTTTACCAATTCAAGCCTTCCCCTTTACCCATAGGACACAATGCCAATCAAAAGCAAATCCAAAGAAATGAGAAAATTCCAGAAAACCTATACATTTGTCAAGGTAACAATTACCAAAAGAATAGAGCTGAGCAATAATCTCATCTTCTTGATCAATAAGATCTGAATGGCACTTAGACTTTTTTAAATATCACATCCAACTAGATCATCCTGTTTAATCCTTATTACTTCACTTTAGTATAGGTGTATCAGATATTGTTATACACATTGATGGGTAAACAGGTATAAAGGAGTTGGGAAACCTTTATCGATTAAATTCAACAAGCATTTTTAAGGCTTAAATTCTACCTCTGACCCTACTACCTGTCAATATAAGTCCTGGGCAAGTCATTTAACCTCCACAAACCTCAGTTCCCTCACTTATAAATGTTTATTGACTGATTGACTTAAAAAATGAGAAAGCTGAACTAGAACACCCATGAAGTTTTAGCTCTAAATATATGATCCTCATATATATGAGAATATATAATATAAGAGCCTTAGCACCTACTCCAACTCTTCAGGAGCACCTAGGTGAACAGTGGATAGAGTGCTGGGACTGGAGTGAGTTAAAATCCTGCCTCAAGACACTAACTGTATGATCCTGATTGGGCAAGTCACTTCACCTGCCTTAGTTTCCTCAATTTTAAAATGGGAATGATAATAATATCACTGACCTCCCAGAATTGTTGTGAGGATCAAATAAGAAAATATACATAAAATGCTTAGCCCTGCTTAATAAATGCTTGTTTCCTTCAGCCTTTCTTTTGCCATCTTCTCCTCTCCAGCTGCCTTCCGACCCTGGAGAAACCTCCTAAATAGGGTACATTCTCTTGATTAGTGACTGCTTGTCCTGAAGAGGTCTAGAGGTTTGGGGTGCTGGGAACCCCCAAGATCATGATGTGGGCCCTGCCTGAATGAATTCAACTCAAATCTTCTTCCAGCCAGAGAAAAAGTTTATTAGAGATAAATCATACAGACCAGTCTCTTAAGGAATCTGAAGATTAGTAACGCCCATGGGGACAAGTGGGCATGAGAGAGTCTCAGCCTTTTGGGCATGAGAAAGTCTCAATATTTGAATGGGGGCCAGGGTGGGTCTTATATACACTAAAGTAACTTTGGGTGGCCAGAGGAGGGGGCTGGGAAAAGGGTCTAGAAGAGAACTCAGATTGGAAGGTGTGAGACATTGAATAGACAATGGGAATAGATAATGAAGGGAACTGGAAGGTAGAAGTTTGAAAGGATCAGAAGGTGGGGCCAGGGCTTTCAAAGGGAGATAAGGGGAGTCGATAAGAAACCAGAGACCAGAGTAAAAAAGTTTAAGGGTTTTCTGGGGCCTGCAGACAAATGAGAACCAAATTCCTTTTGGTGAAAGGGCAAAGGTCTCGGCTTCTGAAACTGAATGACAGGCCCATACCCCATCACTCCCACACCACTATTTCAGGAAAAGCCCCAGTCATGTTTCACTACTCTCTGCCCATCTCCTCCTCCTAGAAAGGAACCTTGCTCTCCTACAGATTTACTCTCCCTGCCCCTCCCCCTTCTGGAACTATGACTCATTATAGAATCTGCCATTGTTCCTGGATGGGGTATGTCAATCTATTCTCCTAAGAAGTAGTTACCATATCAAGAATTTTCTAGACCTAATGTCCCCTCTCCTTTTTGTGTATTGTCTCCCACACAATACAATGTAAGCTTCAAGAAGGCTGTGCATGCTTTTTCTATTTCTATCCCCAAAGTTCAGCACATAATAAGTGCTTAATAAATACTTTTTCATTCATTCTGTATTCCATGCACTATGCTAGAAGTTGAGAATACAGTCACAAAATAAAATGGTCACTGCCCTCAAAGATCTTATTTCTACTCTCTAAGTATACTCTTTGACTTAAATGATCTCAACCATCACATTGCCTGAATTCAAGATTCAACTCTGATGTATTTCAGCTATATAAACCTGGCTTACAATAGAGGAAGAGACCTATAGATAGCTATCAAATAAACCACATAGTAGTAATAGTAAATGTTGCCATTTATATAGCACTCTTAAGATTTGCAAAATACTTTATATACATTATCCCATCTGATTTCTACAATAATCCTATGTGGTAGGTGCTATTATTAGTCCCACTTTATGAAAAGGAAATTGAGAGGTTAAGTGATTTTGCCATGGTCACACATCTTAGAAGTGTGGGAGGTGAGATTCAAATCCAAATTTCTTCTAATCCAAATCACAATGCTCTCCCTGTTATATCACACACACATAACCCATATGTCTTCCAAATTTCTGAGTCTGTGACTGTGAATCTTCTGGTAATAAACTCACTGAGAACATCTCCCACTTTGCTCCCACCTTCACCTTACACAAGTCTCAGTTAATGTGCCCAGGGCAGATTTTTCCATCTGAGCTCATTTCTTTTATTTTTTAGGCAATTGTGGTTAAGTGATTTGCTTAAGTCACACAGCTATAAGTGTCAAGTGTTTGGTCAGAGGTTGAATTTGAACTCAGGTCCTCCTGACTTCAGGGCTGGTACTCTATCAGCCACCTAGCTGTCCCCTAGCTGAGCTCATTTCTACCATAACTGTAGGAGTGAAGTCCAAATCTAAAGGTCTAAAAAAGTATTAGGGCAGACCAAGGTCAAAAAGAGTGACAACACAGTTATCCCTGACCTGACTTGGAAAACTTGTTTTTAGACTTTAAGAGTGAGACACGTTCTTATGTTGTGAGTTTCTGTGATGTTGTATAATTAGATGGTGATTTAATATAGAGCTAAAAAAATGACAGTAATCATGGAGGGAAGAGAGAATAAAATACCAAGGAAAGCAGTTAAATGAGCTGAAGCGCCTGGCATTTTGTGATGTGTATCTGTTAGCAATTTGTCAAACTGTAACAATAGAGATAATTTCACAAATAACAGGAGTTCATAAATTCACAATAGCACTCTTCGGTATTTAGGATTTAAGAAAAAGAATCTTGTTTGGCTTATCAGCTTAAAGAAACAGTTGGGAAATTTGGGTCAAGCCCACACATCTCAAAGTAAAATGGAGACTTAAGCTTTATCTGGAAAATTCAGAGCTGTGAAAATCTAATGCCTGAGCCATTTTTTGGTAAAGTTCTGACTTCATAAGAAGATACAAAAGCAATGGTGTCCCAAGGAAATTCTAAGTCAGTGGTATGGATCTTTAGAGACTCCACCTCCCCATTCCCCCTACCCACTTTGAATATTTTGGAATATCTAAATAAAATGAGACAATTCTGATTCATCTCAACTTCCAATTATTAGAACTACTTCTCTTCTCAAATGACTGTATTTACTCTTCTGTGCAAGTTATGTCCCCACCCTTAACAGAGTGCAAGCTTTTTGAAGGTAGAAATTATGTAATTTATCATTTTTATATCTCTAGAGCCTAGCACAGTGCCTTGCACAGAAAAGTATTTAATTGTTGTTTGCTAGATGGAATAGACTTCCCTCTTCCCATGTTATCCCCATGCCTAAGATGCTTCCTCACTAACAACACCCTTTTAAAAAGGTAGCAATCAATTTTCTAAAAGCCAATGAACTTCTCTTCTAGCCAAGCCCTGTTTATAACCCAAAATAGAATTCCAAAATATTCAAAGTGAGTAGGGGGAATAGGGAGGTGGAGTCTCTAAAGATGCATTCAAGGAAAAGGGCTGAGAAATATTGCATAACATTGGAAAGACTAATGTCAAAGAAATCAGTTCTCTCATAAACACTTCTTAAAATCTGGTCATTGAATGCTTTGGATTTTTTTTTCCTACTATTCTTTTCAATTCAACAAGTACTAATTAAATGTTTACCAATCAATTGACAAGCATTATTAAATGCCTACTATAAGCCAGGCCTTATGCTTGGTGCTGGGAATGCAGAGCCAAGACTAAAACAGCCTTCACCCTCGAGGAGCATGATCATTCTACAGCATGATGAAATGAAAACACCAAAGTAATCCCACCCAATGGACTCCTTTTTTTTGTGATTCAAGTGGTCCTAGGAAATATAATTAGGGATTGGGAATATATACCAAAAAGGGCAATGACTAACAAAAGGACTTAAATATAACAAAATATTCATAATAGCACACTTCATAATAGCAAAACACTGGAAACAAAATGAGTGTCCATTGATTAGGGAATGGCCAAATAAATTGTGGTATAGTAATATAATGGACTATGACTGCCCCCTTTAATAAAGGAATATGAAGAAAACCTTCCCCGAAGGAATGCAAAACATGAATAATATACATAATAACTAAAATGATGTAAATAATAACATTAAAAACAATGAAAATATTATGATCTGTAGTCAAAAATGTGAGTCCTGAAGAACTGATAAGAAAATATACCCACTTTACCTCAGTAGAGAACTGGGCATTATGGATATTGAATGTGCATTACATGACTAAGGAAGTTGCTCTGTTGCTTTGCTTAAATTTTTTTGTGGTTGTTACAAGGAAGAATTCAAAGAGTATAGGAGTATTATGAGAATACTACTGTGACATAAAAATAAAAGACAACAATAAAAGTTTCCTAAAAAAGGAAAATAAATTAATAAGTATTATTAGTAACTGTTGCTGAGATTTTTGAATCATCTCAAAGGGGAGAAAAAGAGAGGGAGAGAGAGAGAGAGAGAAATACAATCATATGTGCATTTACACATACATAAATATGTAAGTCTTCCATCATGCTACTTTGTATAAACTTTGAGACATTTTAAATTTGTCTTTTCAAGCTCCCTATCATGTTCATCAAAGAACCTTTATTTTACTCAAAGAGAAAATAAGTTATTATCCTGAAAAGGCCATCCTTTTCCAATATGCGAAGATTCTGTAAATGATTTCAAAAATCAAATTGCAAGTAAAATAAATATATACTTCGACCTTTTTTAAAAAATCCATAAAATACAGTGTGTACCTGAAGAAAACATAAATGTCATGATTTCTATCTTCCCTAAAGGTCTGGTACAGCAGAGTACTGGCTCTGAAATCAGAGAATCTAGGTTCAATTCTTGCCTCTAATGCCAGCATGAATCTAGGCGAGTCCCTTAACCACCCCGGACATACCTTTTCTTAGCTATAAAATGAGGAAGTTAGAATAGATTGTCTCTTAGATCTCTTCTAGTTCTAAATATTATGAGTCTATGATCCTCCCATGCCTCACTATATTGTGGGGGTGACCTTGCTTCTTAAACATTCTGGTAGATTCCCACCAAGTTGAAATGACTTTGAATATGGACCTCATGATGGATAATATATCTATCAGGTTCAGCAACCAGGTGCTGAGTTTTTTCTCAATGAGAAGAACTCTACTCAGAACTCTACCCTCTACTCAGGTGTAAAGGGGTAGCGATTTGCCACCAGCGGAGTTAGCATACCCACCAATGAAATCACAAGTCCCTGCCGTATTGAAATATGAATATACTTTATCAGTGTCTTTATTACAGAAAATAATATAACCTCTCCTGAATGAAAGTCATTAGTATACATACAAGCAAAGAGAAAGAGAAAACTACAGCTCTGATGATATGCCTCTAAAAAGTAGAGAGGTCAGGGACTAAAGCTATGAACTATTATATTTATTGTCAGACAGTTTATGCATTGCTTGGTTTTGATGAATTGTTTTTTTGTCTTTTTTTTAAATTCTTTGTTACAAAGGATAGTTCATTGTGAGAAAAAGAAGGGATACATTCAGAATGAAAGTTATATAAAAATGAAAAATAGAGATAGGGGCTGAATATAATAATATTAATAACAATAACAACAACATCATTTATGCAGTACTTTCTACATGCCAGGCACTGTGACGAATACTTTGCCAATAATATCTCATTTGGTCTTCCTAGTAATCCTGGAATGTAGGAGCTATTATAATCTATCTATCTCTATGTCATACTGCCTCCAAAAATAAAAGAGAATCCAAAAACAAAATTAAGATACTTTACAGTTTCCAAAGCACTTCCTTCACAACAGCCCGAAGAGTTATAAATTAGGAAATCAAGTAACTGAAAGGGTTATCTCTTACCCAGATTCATGAGTTAACTCGCACCTAGAACTAGAAGCCAGGTCACCTGATTCCAAGTCCAGGGTTCTTTCCAGATCCCAACAATCCCTGAACTAAGTAGAGAAGAGAGCTAATAGTAGAGAGGGAGAGACAGATAGACAAGAGACAAAGACAGAGAGAAGAGGAGAGATAAACAGGCGAGGAGAGTGGCAGAGAGGGAAAGAGATGAGGGGAGCAAGAGACACAGAGAGTCAGAGGCAGAGGAAGGAGAAGGAGGAGAGGGGAGAGAGACAGAGATAGAAAGAGACAGAAAGAGCTTACAAATCCTTAGGGCCTATGTTTAGTTTAGGTCAACGTGAAGTGTCATATCAGGGGTTCATAAAGGTGCAACAAGAAGCCTCTACCATATTGACTTTTCAGGTCAGTTTTATCTTCTTTCAGCTAGAAGACAATCATTATTTGAAGGTGGTCACTGTAGAAACAAAGTATTTTAAGCTCTTTAAAGCAGGTATTGTAATCTCCATCTGAATTTATTACATCAAACCATGTCATTAGAATACTAGTGCCTAAATTGGAATGCTAGTGGTCAATGCCAGGCAGAGCCAGACTATTGCAATGGCAAATATCAATGGCAAATAGGCATTGATCCAGTAGTTTAAGGAATAATTTTTTTCAACTAGTTCCAGGAAAACAGAAAACTTGACTGAAATTGTGATTGCTATATCTGGAGTAGAGAATTAGGAGTCAGGATCATAAACTTGGAGTCCAACTCTAGATCTTCCTTTATGCTGTGTGCTCACATCAATGTAAGTAGTTTGTGGTCCCAGCAGAATGGATACAACTGTTCAGTTCCTAGATGAGATTGACTAAGGAAGGCAATAATTTTGAGTGAAAAGATGTTTTTCATTACTGAAAAACCAAAATTTTATGTCAGTGACTTACAATAAGATTGATAGATATAGATATATAAGTAAGCAGATATATGGATAGACACACAGAGAGAGATGCCAAAGTAATTTTCTTAAGACATAAGTCTGATCATATCACTATAGTATTCAAACTCTAGAAACTCTCTCATTAATAGTAGGATGAAGTATAAAAATCCTCTGTTTAGAGTTTAAAGTCACTACAGCAAGAATCACTTCTTGGTCTAGGAAACTAGGGCATTTTACCTTCTACCTCTCCACTAAGGGGTCCCTCTCATCTCCAGACCCATGCATGAGGGTTAATTCCTGAGGTGTCTGACCACCTAAAAAAAGACTCAAGCTCTTGTTTCTTGAATTTCCTGGCTCTTTATACCTTTATCCCATAGTCCTGGGGAAAGTAAATTAAAGCTCAGGTTTTGATTCATCTATGGAATCTCTCCAAAGTGCAAAGTAGAAAAATATTCAATATACAACATAGAACAGATATAGGTCAGCTGTTTCTTAGCGAAAAAAAAAAGAAAGAAATAGAACAAAAGAAATATTATATACAAAAGTATCACAAATCCACACTGACAGAAAACTTAAAAAAACACTAGTAATAACTTATAACTGCTCTTATATTCTCCTGGGAGGTTGATACTTAAAACATCAAGACAAGATACAATTAGAGGCACTGTTAAATAGGCATTTTAAATTTAATTTTGCCTCTGCACTGTCCAAATGATTCCCTCCAGCTCCCTGATTTCTAGGGTTGAACTACTCCCCCATCACTGGACTCCAATGAAGAAACTCTTCCTATTGCTAGTCATCTCTGACCAAGGGATTCTAGGATTTCTGACTTCTCATATTCACAAAGCTTGACTGACCATCTTAGGATTGATATTGAGTTATTTATTCTAAGGAAAGAGATACAAAATAGTAGGGAATCCTGGGTTATAGGATCCAGTCTCAAGCTCACTCAGGCACGACATCAATTAATCAATAAGTATTTATGAAGTACCTACTACTTTCTGTCCCACCCCATCATTGCTTGTCATGATGAAGGGGTTTGCATAGGTCAATGAAACTCTGAGCTACTCTGTGCAGGGTTACCCAAGACAGATAGGACATGATGAAGAGTTCTGACAAAAGATGATCCACTCTAGAAGGAAATGGTAAATTGCTCCAATATCTTTGCCAAGAAAGCCCCATGGATAATACTAAAATAACAAAAGAGATGACATCAGAAAATGAGCACCTCAAGTCAGACGGTATACAATATGCTACTTGAGAAGAGTGGAGGACAACTACAAATAGCTTCAGTTCTAATGAAGTGGGTGGCCAAAGCAGAAAGGAAGTTCAGCTATGGATGCATCTGGTGACAAAGGAAAGTCCAATGCTATAAAGATCCATATTGCATAGGGACCTGGAATGTAAGATCTTTGAAACAAGGTAAACTGGGTATGTCCAAATAGGTGATGGAAAGATTTAAACATTGACGTCTTGAGTGTCAGTGAACTTAAACGGATGGAAATGGGTGGATTTAATTCAGGTGATCACTATATATACTACTGTAGGCATGAATCCCTTAGAAGAAATGAAGTACTCTCAAAAACACTGAGACTGTGACAACTGGTCTCATCACTTCCTGGCAAACAGAGGAAGAAGAAATGGATGCAGTGTAAAATTTTATGTTCTTGGGCTCAAAGATCACTGAAGATGGTAACTGCTGCCAGGAAATTAAAAGACCTTGCTCCTTGGAAGGAAAGCTATGGCAAATCTGGACAGCATCCTAAAAAGCAGAGACATCACCTTGCCAACAAAGGTCCATATAATCAAAGCTATGGTTTTCCAGTAGTAAGATATGGCTATAAGAGTTGGACTATAAGGACAGCTAGGCACCACAGAACTGACACTTCTGAATTGTAGTGCTGGAGAAGACTTTTGAGAGTCCCTTGGACAAGGTCAAATATTGAAACTGAAGGTTAAATACTTTGGCCACATAATGAGAGGGTAGGACTCATTGCAAAAGACCCTGGCATTGGGAAAGATTGAAGGCAAAAGTAGAGGGGGTGACAGAGGATGAGATGGTTAGATAGTGTCATGGAAACAATAAACATGAATTTGGACAGACTTGGAGAGATAGTGAAAAATAGAACCCATGGGGTCACAAAGAGTCAAACATGACTAAATGACTGAACAACAAAATTTTCCAGGCACTATGCTAACTACTAGGAATAGGAATGCAAAGAATGAAAATCCCCAGGCACAAGGAGTTTATATTCTAATGGGGAAGGCATGTGCTTATAGCTGACATGTAGCCAAAGTGGAAAAATGGTACCAGTCTCCTCCTACACCCCTAAAGGTAGAGGTGCAAATAGTGTGGACATGATCTGTGGAGAGTAGTGGATGAGAAATGAGGCAGAAAGTGGTTCACTCCCTTTAGAGATACAATACAAATACAATCAGCTCTTACTACTCAGTGGCTAATAAAGGGATCACTTTCACACCTCAAAGTACAAACGCTTCAGTGCTAAACTACAGTCACCCCTGTGAGCTTCTAGGGAAGCTCTGTTCCACACTCCCTGGCACCCCATAGGACAATTTTCATGTATCCTCCATGGGAGGCAACCTCTGTAATATATATTTCTTACCTTCATGAACTCTACATTCCAACCAAACTGACTGTCTTGTTTTTTCTCACATCTTCCACTTCATCTCTCATCTCCATGCTTTTACATTGGCCACCTCCCATTCCTAGAAATTAGTACCCCCTCACCTCCACCTTGTAGAATATCAAGTTTCTTTTAAGAATCAGCTCACCTACATAAAGTCTTTAATAATACCCTCTTCTTCTAGTGCTTTATTTCCCCCAAAATTACCTTGAATCTACTTTTGTATATACCTATACATGTTGTCGTCCCTAATAGAATGCAAGCTCCTTGAGGGCAGGAACTGTTTCACTTTGATCTCCATCACTTAATACAGTCCCTAGCATATAGTGTTTAATGTCCTAAATATTAATAAATTAAATTAATTAATAAATAAATATTTAATACACCTATAACTAGAATAAGTGTTTAATAAATGTTTATTGATTTATAGGAACAGTTAGAGGAGATCTAGGAATCAAAAACCCTCATTGTAAAGATGAGAAAACTGAGTTGCAGAAAAGGTTGAATGATTGCCCAAGGTCACAGAAGTAATAAGCATCAAGGCATTAAGTATTGATACTTGATAAACATTTGAACTGGGCCCTCTAACTCCAGAGAGGCACCAACAATGGGGTATTCAAGAAAGGCCTCCATCAGGAAGTTGTCCTTGAACTTCTTCAAGGAGTCTTACAGGTAGCTAGGGATTCCAAGAAGGAGAAATGAGGAGAGAGAGCATTCTAGAGTTGAGAGAAAACCAGAACCAAGGCATGCAGATACAAATAAAATAGTAGCATATTGTATACCATCTGACTTGAGGTGCTCATTTTCTGATGTCATCTCTTTTGTTATTTTAGTATTATACATGGGGCTTTCTTGGCAAAGATATTGGAGTTGTGTGCCAAGAACAACCAAGTAGGCCATTTTGGCTGAAATTTAGAGTATGTGAAGGAGACAAATGAGGGTTTTTTTTTTTCTTTTTCTCTTTTTTTTTTGCAAGGTAGTTGGGGTTAAGTGACTTGCCCAGGGTCACACAACTAGTAAGTGTCAAATGTTTGATCTGAGATGGGATTTGAACTCAGGTCCTCCTAACTCCAGGGCTGGTGCTTTATTCGCTGTGCCACCTAGCTGCCCCAGAAATGAGGTTCTGATAAGAAGATTTGGTACTCTGGTACAACTGGTGACATCCCCCCAACTAAGAACACAAATCCCCAAAACAGTTATTCCAGGGTCATGAGTACCTTAAAACCATACCTCAGAAGCCCCCACCAATTTGTTTATCATTAATGGTCAGCCAGGATTCACAATTCATTCAAAGAAAAGATATTTAAAGGGAAAATTTGTTGTTGTTCAGTCATTTTGGTCATGTCTGGCTCTTTATGATCCAATTTGGGATTTTCTTGGCAAAGATACTAGAGTGGTTTGCCAGCTCCTTCTCCGGCTCATTTTACCAATGAGGAAACTGAGGCAAACAGGATTAAGTGACTTGCCAAGGATCGTATAGCTAGTAAGTGTCTGAGGCCAGATTTGAACTCAGGAAGATGAGTCTTCCTGCTTCAGGCCTAGCACTCTATTCACTACACAACTTAGCTGCCCAAAGGAAAAAAATAGCATCATTTAAAAAAAAAAACAACAACAAAACATCTCTCCCATAATATATATATGAAGAATGTATATATGTAAGAAACATTCATGGAGGAGCATGGAGGACCAGGGTATGCCTGTGAAAAGGCACTCATATAGGAAACAAATGCATAACTAAGACATATGCAGAACACATGTTTATAGCACACATTAGAGGAACAACGCATGCCTCTAATATTTGCAGGACCACTAATATGTTCTAGTGATATCATCACATTGTTCCCATCAGGCCTCTACCCCACTAGTCTCATGGTCTCTGCCCAGATCAAATGGACACTACTGAATCCAACTTGAGACTCAACTAAAACCTTTAACTATTCCTTGCTCAAAAGAGTAGAATAGTCACAATAACACTATTTTTAGGTTAAACCCATAGAGTTTTTTTCTGCTACCAATCTTTTCAATAAAATGTTTTATTTTCTTCTGAGTCTTGGCTAGGCTTCCTATCTTTACTCACCCACCAAGATCTTGAGAATAAAATAGGGTCTTCTGAACTCCCTAACGCTCTCTGATCTAATCTTTTCTTTGTATTCAACTTCCTGTTCACTGGGCTTGGAGTCTCCATGGGCACACTTACTATAGTTCATCTTGAATGTTCCATATGCCTCCCAAATTTTAAATTACTAAAAGTTAATATAAAGATTACTTGTTCAATAACTATCAAAGTTCTCCTCATGGTTCTCCAGTCTTACAATAACAAAATTTCTTCTGTTAGTCCATGAAGATATATGGGTAGTAGAGGAATACACACACACACACACACACACACACGCGCACACACACACACACACACACACACACACACAAGCACAACTAAGCCCAGGAATATGGATCTTAATTTCTTATGCCACTTCAGCTTCTTTTCTGGTCCTTTAATGTACATATATAAGGATCCAAAGCTTGAAAGGGGTTTTGAAATATGTAGAGATAACATCTTGCATAGAGATAACAATTGAGCTGGGGGCAGGGAGGGCTACAACAAGAAGGAGGGAAGGGTCCAGAAAACAGACCAGGCCCAGAGCCTCCCTTCCCTTTCCACCCCATCTCTACTTCCTCCCACTATCCCCACTACCCCACCCCTGCTCTCCTTAGCAGACATGATCTGATCAGAGAAACACCCACCAGGACCAGAGGAAGCTGATGAACAAATGGAGAGGTCCAGGAGCAGCAGTCTCCTCCCCCCAACTGGGAGTGTGTCATTTGTGGAATATGCCCAGGCTCTGGCAAGAGAAGTACCAGTGAAGGACGTCACAAGTCCTGGGCCAGAGGCTCAGCCCCATCACCTTCTCAACTAGGAACTCAGAATTGATGGTGTTGGCATATGGCCATAGAGGACAATTTGCTGCTGTTGTTGAGTTATTTTTTCAATTATGTGTGACTCTTTTTGACCCCATTTGGGGTTTTCTTGGCAAAGATACTGGAGTGATTTGCCATTTCCTTCACTCGCTCATTTTACAGATGAGGAAACTGAGGCAAACAGTAAAATATCTTGCCTAAGGTCACACAGCTAGTAAGTCTCTGAGGCTGGATTTGAACTCGCGAAGAAGAGTTTTCCTGACTCCAGACCAGGCACTCTATACACTTACCACCTAGCTTCTCATACAGGACAATGGCTGCTACCTAACTAGATCCTGAGTGTTACCTGATACTCCCAAGATATCTGCTTCAAAGTTCATAATGCTGAACCTGAAGTGACTGCTGGCATCCAGGACACATGCACTGGGCCCAACCTAAGCCAACCTCCTTGACTGATTCTGGATGAATCCCAAGAATAGAGACTTTGAACAGAGCCTCTTTCCCTGATTAGCCCACCCTGCATTCCTGCTGTCCCCAGGAAGGCTAATCAAAATCGTCCCTCCTCTCCTCCCCCTACAGGTGAGATCAGAGGAAGCTCTGCCTCCTGAAACCCATACCTTGGTCAATATGTGAGAGACTTTGACTGGAATCCAGCTTTGATTGCCACTCTCAGATCCCTGCCATCCCCAAGCTCTTTCCATCTAAGTACAAAATGTGTGGAAGGTTGCAAAGACAAGTCCTAGATCCCTCACCTTCATAAGAACAGCACAGGGAGGAGAACTCCAGCCCTCTCTTGGCAGCCCACATTCTATATCCCTGCCCTGTCCTCAATGCCTGCTTCACCTCAAGTGCTCTTTGGTCTGATGCTCACTTCCCCCAGCCCCACCCAAGCATTGTCAGTGCCACCTCAGGATGGAAGGGAGCCTGACTTACTAAATCTTCCCTCTTGTTGAGAGAAGTAGGCCCAGAGCCTATTGAAATGACTTGAAAAAACTCTTTTGATTGGGATGCTGCCACAACAAGGATTAACCTAAAGGTGAGAGGCAAAGCTTCATCCTTCCCTTCAACGCACGTTATCGGACTAGGCTCCCTTGATCAACAGGTCCCTAATGTATGCTACCAGAGAGGTGGCATCTGGACTATCTTTCCCCCTCTACCTCTTGCAACCCTGACTGTAGCCTGGGTACCAACAACCATGAAGAAAATGTGACCCTCAACCTTTAATGACAAGTATAAGAAGCTTGCCCCCTTCTCTCCTTTGGCTCCTCTCATAGCACCACTTCCATGGCACTGGGCCTTAAGGGACATCTTGGATGAGGTTGATGCTGACCTCTTGGACTTTGGGAATAGAGACATCCTGGCCCTCTAAGGGAAAGAAACTGGAAGAGACAGAGATCCCCCGGTCCATCCTTTCCCAGACCTATTTGGTCTTTGTGGATAAACTGCTCCCTTCAGACACAATTGAACTTTTCTGACAATTCCTTCTGGATAGTATTCCATTAACAAAACAACAGTTACTTTACATGCTGCTTCAGAGACAATTGAAGAGGAAATGAATAACATCCCAATATATAACTAATTTGTGTTGTGTATTTGTTTTCAAGTTCCATGCCAATTTAGAACTTCCCTACCATACTAGGTAAGATTCTGGTGAGAAAGATGCCCTTATGGAAAGACACACACCCTCCACAGACATCCTTCTGAGCACCCTGTGAACCCTGTACAAAAATGGAGTATGCAAGTAAAGCATTGGACAGAGAGAGAGAGAGAGACAGAGAGAGAGGTAAAAGTTGAAGCTATAGAAATGGATGAAATCACTAACAATTTAAGGAGGGATCAGGGCACAGGCCACCCCTTTATTCCTTCCCCACTCAGTTGAATATACTTTGCAGGAATCTCCCATCATTCAGACTTTGGTCACTTCACCTCACAGATTGCATATTTTTAGTTCTATCTGGGCCTCTCCTCGGCAAAGTCAAATATGATTCATTCATTATCATTTCTGGCAACCAATGACCCTGTAACACTTCTCAGTGTAGTACTTGAAAATGACCTTGTATAATTTTTAAACTTAGCTCAATAAAGTATGTAATGACTGTACATAACATGTGCCTTGAGCATGACAGATATTTAATAAATATTTTTAAGTTCACATAATATTGTATATCTCTTCTTGAGAACTATTTGTGTTTGCATGTAGGCAATTAAAAAAAAAATACATGATCTATTTAAAAGCAGTTTGTGCCAGAAGTATCAGTTAAAAGTAGGTTATAAAAATGCTGGAAGCCTTCCTTGTAGAGTAAAGAAATCAATTCTCTTCAGATGCATGGCAGATATCAGCAGGGAAGAGGGTGGTTAGAGTGAATTCACGGAAATAGTCAAGTGAAGAAAGATGAGTCTCTTTTGATTAAAACAGGACTGTTGTGGGTGGGAGGTACAGTTCTTCCCATCCAGGTGCACTCCTTTGGAATATGAGCTTTATAATCTGTCTTTTTATTGAATCCAAGAGCATGAAGCAGAAAGTAGTTCCTCTTTTATATAAATAAGACACAAGCAAGAATGAGCAGGAAAAACTCTACAAGAATGGAAATTGAGGATGCAATAGAATGCCTTCTCTCTAAGAAGTGGTAAGCTATAGTTAAAAGCTTTCTTCAAAGAATAACATCAAGAAAATCCCCCTGAAGGGTTTTTAATGCCAAGCAGCTGTGAAGCCACAGAACCAAAAACAATGTGTGATTATGCTTCAAAATGTTTTCAACTATATAAAAAGGTGGGGAATGAGTTGCTTTTCCAGCCACGATCTAAAACAATTAGGCAAAAATTCAATAATTATTCAAGTTAAGCAAAGAATAGCTTAAATGATACAAAGATGCTTATATGTTTTCTTTAAATATGCCCTAAATTGTCTATCATGTTGTTTATAAATAGATATAGCAATATTTATATTTATAATTATAATAAGGTAATTATTTTTTATTGTATAATGAACTCTTGGGGCTCACTTGCCCAATCCATTCCACCTCTTTTACAAAAGAAAAAGAAAAGAACATAATTGCCCAAAGGCAAGTATATACTCATTTCTCCAACTAGAAGAAATCTAGCCATTTCCACCAAATAGTCATAATTTCAGAACAATAATCCCTCACTAGTGGAAGCTACTGGAATTGCCATGATAGTGCCAAAATTAAACAAACTTCTATAGAGATAGCCATTGTGGTCTGTAGTGTTATATAGTGGATGACAGTAATAGGACTGCAACACGTGGATATGATAGTAGGATAAATACAAATTCCTTAAGAAGGTATTCAAGGACCTCTACCATTTGGTATCACCCTACACATCCATCTCTTTTTCTTTATTCCCTTCCACATATACTACGCTCCATTTAAATTGGACTACTCACTAAGCCCTAAACATATTGTTTTCCCTCTTCTGTGCCTTTGCTCATGTCACTACTTATGCCTGGAATGTTTTATGGACACATTTCTGCCTGTGAAGGTCTAGCTCAAATACTAATATAGCAATGAAGCCTTCCCTGCTTGGGCAGAAAGAATCCATTTTCAGACTTTTTCAATGTATCAATCAGTTGTGCTGACTTTTTTTCCTCTGCCCCCCAAAAAAATGCTTTTTGTCATATGGGAGAGATCTCTGGGAGAGGGACAGGGAAGGTTATATGGAATACTATGATGATGTAAGAAAAAGCAAAAAAAAGAATAGGTAGGGATTTCTGGGGTAGAGACAAGAAGACAGAGTAGAGGAAGCACTCAGTCAAGTACTCCCAAAATTCTCCATCAAACAACTTTAAAATAATGCCCAAAATTGAATTCTAGAGTGGCAGCGTCAACAAAAGGTCAGGATGAGACATCCCTTTAGTCAAAGATAAATTAGGTGGTTATAAGGAGAGAGCTGTGAAACACAGCTAGCGACTGGCCAGAAGCCCATGTGGATGCAGCACCAGTGGTGAGACTAGGTTTTGGTGACAGAAGCAACAGTTTTGCTTAGAAGCACCAAAAACCTCCAAATTGCCAGAACTATATCTGAAAACAGCTGTGTGAAAAAGCCTAAAAGTTGGATAATGACCCTCTCCATTCCCCATCACACTGGGGCCAGAGCCCAATTTTGACATAAAGTTCAAAGTCAAGAAATAGGTTGGAAATATGAGGAAAGAAAAAAAAAGAACCTGACCATAAAAATATACTATGGTGAACCAGAAGATCAAGATACAAATTCAGAAGAAGGCAATGATGTTAAAATAGCTACAAGCAAATCCCAGAAAAAAAAAGGTGAACTAGAAGGAAAACAAGAATTCCTGGAAGAGATCAAAAAATTATTCTCAAAATCAAAATGGTAGAGGGAAAAATTGATTAAAGAAATGAGAGCAAGGGAAGAAAATTATGAAAAGACAATTAATAGCTTGGTCTAAAAAAGCACAAAAAAAAAAATACTGAAGAAAATAGCACCTTGGAAAAAAAAAAACAGAATCAGCCAAATGGAAAAGGATGTAAAAATCTTCACTGATAAAAGTAACTCCTTAAAAAGCAGAATTGGCCAAATGAAAAAAAAAGGAGTAAAAAAACTCACTAAAGAAAATAATTCCTTAAAAGTTCAAATTGGGCAAGTGGAAGCTGATTCCATGAGACATCAAGAAACAATAAAACAAAGTCAAAAGAATGAAAAAATAGAAGAAAATGATATTTCATCAGAAAAACAACAGAACTGGAAAAAATATTAAGGAGAGAAAATTTAAGAATTATCAGACTACTTGAAAGCCATAATAAAAGGAGCCTACACATCATATTTCAAAAAATTATTAAGGAAAACTGCCCAGTATCCTAGCATATCCAGAGGTCATACAGTGGACAGAGTGCCCAGCCTGGAGTCAGAAAGATTTGTTGGTGTATGGGCCCAAGCTGAGACCTTTGCCTCTTACCCCAAAAAGAATTTGGGTCCCATTTGTCTACAGGCCCCAGAAAGCCCTTAAACTTTCTTTGAACTATCAAAGAAGTCTCAAGCAGTTGCCTGAAGCTATAATCCACTCAACTGGCCTTTCCTTATCTCTTATTCTTATTCAGATGGACTGGCTGTCCCTTATCCTAGGCCCTATCTCCCTTTGATACCCTAATGAAGCCTAGTCTTATCCAGACCCCATTCAACCTCTTCCTTCCCCATCTTCCAGTTCTTTGTTACCCTAATAAAGCCTAGCCCTCCATAGTCTATTTCCTGATGACCCCATTCAACCTCCCAGACATTCCCATCAGGATTCTCCCTAAACTCCTCCCTTAGTCACCCCCATTCAGGATTCTCCTCCCAGACCCTCCTCCAGTCACCCCAAATTATTTGGCTATATATAAGATCCATCCTGGCCCCCATTTAAGCACTGAGATTTCCTCATACTTGTTCATCCTTATAAGCATCACTAATGTTCAGATTCTTTAAGAGTCTGGCATGTATGGTTCATCTCTAATAAAACCTTGTCTTTGGCTGAAAGAAGACTTGGGTCAAATTCATTCGGGCAAGACCCACATATCATGATTTTGGGGTCCCACCATCCCTAGCATCTACATCTCAACAGACTCATCTTCCTGAGTTCAAATCTGACCTCAGAAACTTTCTAGTTGAATAACCCTGGGATGGTCACTTAGCCTTGTTTGCCTCAGTTTCCTCATCTGTAAAAGGATCTGGAGAAAGAAATGGCAAACAACTCTAGTATCTTTGCCAAGAAAAACTAAAATGGGGTCACAAAGAGTTGGACAAAACTGAAATAACTGAACAACAACAACAACAATCCAGAGAATAAATAAAAATTAAAGAATCCACCGATCACCAACTAAAAGAGATCCCAAAATGAAAACTCCTAGGAATATTAAAGCCAAATTCCAGAGCTCCCAGGTCAAAGAGAAAATGTTTCAAGAACCAGGCAAGACACAAATGCAAAAAAGCAAAAATGTTAAATGCACAGACTATAATGCAATAAAAAAGTACACTCAGTAATGGGCCATGTAAGTACATAGTAAAAAAAGAAAACTAAATTACCACTATCAAAAATGAAAAGAATAAATTCATCACCAATGAAGATGAAATTAAAACAATTATTAGGAGTTATTTTGCCCAATTATATGCTGGTAAAACTGACAATCTAAGTGAAATGAATGAATATTTACAAAAATATAAATTGCCCAGATTAACAGAAGAGGAAATAGAATACTTACATGGCCCTATCTTAGGAAAAAGAAATTGAACAAGCCACCAATGGGCTCCTGAAGAAAAGCTCCCCAGGACCATATAAGTTTACAAGAGAATTCTATCAAACATTTAAGGAAAAGAGAGAAAGAAAACTATAGACCAATCTCCTTAATGAATATTGATACAAAAATTTTAAATAAAATATTAGCAAGGAGATTGTAGCAATACATCATAAAGATCATACATTATGACCATATGGTATTTGTACCAGAAATGCAGAGCTGATTCAATATTAGAAAAACTATCAGCATAATTGACCATATCAATAAAAAAAATCATGTGATTATATCAATAGACGTAGAAAAAGCTTTTGATAAAGTCCAATGCACATTCTTATTTAAAGTATTAGAAAGCATAGGAATCAATGAAACCTTTCTTTAAATGATAAGTAGCATTTATCTAAAACCAAGAACAATTATATGTAACTGAAATAAACTTGAAGCCTACCCAATAAGATCAGGAGTGAAGCAGGGATGTCCATTATCACCACTTTTATTCAATAATGTATTAGAAATGCTGAAGGAATAAAAATAGGCAATAATGAAACAAAACTATGACTCTTTGCAGATGCTATATTTAGAGAATCAACTAAAAAACTAAACAATTAACAACTTCAGCAAAATTGCATGATATAAAATAAATCCACATAAATCATCAGCATTTCTATATACGACCAGCAAAACCTAGCCGGAAGAAATAGAAATTCCATTTAATATAACCACAGATAACATAAAATACTTGAGTCTGCCTGCCAAGACAAGCCCTGGGATTATATGAACAGAATTACAAGTTTGTTTTTTTTTTAACAATTAGTTATCCAAAAGTGGAATTGCCTGCTTTGGGAGTAATTGAGTCACTTCATTAGAATTCTTCAAGCAAGGACTAGATGACCCCTTATTGAGTATGTTGTAAAGATAGTATCATTAAAGTATGGATTTGACTAGATGACCTCCCAGTTTCTTTCCACTTCTGAGGCTCTCTCATCCTCAGGTTCTGAAAGCTAAATATGTCTGAGAACAGTAACAGAATAAGTCCTGAAAGTGATTTCCCAGAATCTGGTGAAAGGGGAATTCACTTGGTGCTTGGACTTCTAAGATAAAAAAAATCAGAGAGACAGAGAAAGACTAAGATGAGAGAAGGTCATCCCATGTGTACAGTCATTTCCTCAGAGCTGTGAAATGGTGGTAAGTAGTCCCTTCTATTCCAAATAGACATGAGCCAAATCATGGATGATGGTGGTGGTAGTGGTGGTGGTGGTGATAGCTAACATTTCTATAGTGCTTTAAGGTTTGAAAAACACTATCTAATATTATCTTATTTTATCCTCACAATAATTCTAGAAGTTAGGTGCTACTATTATCCCCATTTTATGTATGAGGGAACTGAGGCTGAAAGAGTTTAAGTGACTTGCCCATCTAGTAAGTGTCTGAAGCAGAACTTGAACTCAGGTCTTCCTGACTCCAAGTTCAGAATTCTATTCACTACATCACCTAGCTGAATGAGTAAGAGAATTCACAAAAAAGACAGGCAGTGCCTGTTCAGTTATCCTGATGAGTGAACAGTGTAGAGAATCAGTGAGCTATGAGCCTAAGTATCTGAACTCTTTTGAGTCAAAGGAGAAGTCCAGCTCCCAGACAGTGTTGACCAGTATGATTAATTGACACCTTCCTAACATGCTATCCTACCCCTCCAGGGGTCAGGAAGTTTTCATTGAGCATATGAATGTTTTGACACGGCAGTGAGTATGGAGCAGCCCCCTCTGTCCATTATCCTAACTACATAAAACCACACAGATAGGTCTGTTACACACACCTATTTAATGCATATATTATGCTCTGTTCTATATTATAATTGTATGTTTGTCATAATCTCCTTACTAGAACATAAGCTCCATGAGGACAGAAATAACTTCATGTTTCATCTTTGTATCTCTACCACCACCTACTACCTAGTACAGAGCACTAGGTATTAAATATAAAGTATTTAATAAATGTATTTTAATTAATAGAGTATCATTTAAATTAAAATGTATGGGAAAGCTGTAAGTCAGGACAGAGCAATGGACATATACCAGAGAAGTAATCTGGAGCTAGGAAATATAGCACAATCTGTATACTAATAGATTGATGGTTGATTTCTCTGTCTCAAGTCTTTCCCCCTTCCAGTTAATTTTCCACTCAACTAGTATGGTATTTGTTCCATCTAGGCTTACCTTCTCTGGGCAACATCCCATGTCCTGGAATTTTGTTTCCCCCATCCTGCATCCTCTGAGAATGTTCACTGGATTTCCACTATACCTACAACTCTCTCTCTCTCCTCATCTCCATTTCCTATATTCCCTAGATTCCGTAATATCTCCACTATAGTCCCATCTTCTGTGACAAGCCTTTCCTGGTGCTGATTAGCCTTAGTACCTTCCCTCTATGATTACCTCCCATTTATATATCTTCTTTGTATATAGTTGTTTGTTGTCTCTCCATTAAACTGTGAGCTCCTTAAGAGCAGAGAATTTTTTTTGCCTTTCTTTGTACCCCATTCCCCTCTGCCAGTGCTTAGCACAGTGCCTGACACGTACTAAGTACTTAATAAATGCTTGTTGATTTGACCAAATTCAAAGTCAATATAAATCAAAAATTAGAGTCAAGTAAGCAGTCAGAAAAATCAGGTACAAATATAATGAGTCAAAGACAGAGACATTTTACATCAAGCAAGGCCTTCCTCAGATAGAAAGGCTTTTATACTCTCCCTGAGTATAGTGAGTATCCAAAGCCTCATTTCCCATAGCATGGCCAGAGTGGCAAGGTTTAAACTGAGGCCGCACTGCCTCATCACATCTGGCAGATCCTGTAACTAGCTTTGAAACTCCAGACTTGCAAAGAGAAAAGTATATACTCAAGGTGGTCAATTTTGACATGGCAAATAAATATTAGAATAAGAATGAGCTTCCAGAGAGGTTTTTTTCTCATCATCCAAACTGGGTGAAGCAGAAAGTATTAACCTCATTTTTACAAGACTTCAACACTAGCTAATGTGGTAAAGTAAGTGAAGTTGGTCATCTTCTGTTCAGTAACTGTTTCTATCTCAGGATCTCAAACCTCTCTGTCTTCCCTTTGATTATTTGATTATTCCCATTATGGTATGGATCCCATCTAGGCTTGCCTTCTCTGGGCAACATCCCATGTTCTGGAAGTTCTCCCCTCCCCCTGCCATCCTGCAATCTCTGCTAGTGATAATCTGAATATTCTAGTTAATATTAACTGGTGACTCTGGCTCAGTGTGATTCTCTTTCCAAATTGCATTAGCAATTTAATAAGGACCATCAATGTCTTCATTCCAAGGACTCCCACCGTAAGAATTTCAGAAACCATAAGGAGAAGGTGGGGGGGGGGAGGAAAGGGTTGATACCTTTGACCTTTTAATGCCTCTCAAATCACAGTCTGTAGACAACTGTCTTCTCTGACTATGGAATTCAAACCTTTGAATTACAAAGTCCTGCTTCAGAGGACAGAGAAAGCATTACCCTAGCTGACTAATTTAATTTTGTGTAGTTTCATGATTCAATCTTGTTGAGTTATGCCTTTCCAAGACTGCAAGAACATCAATAGTGGGCCCATGGGGGGAAAAAAATGGCCTGTTAAGAGTACAGACATGGTTTCAGTAAACATTATCAAATTAAAGTCTGGTTTTCATGGCTCTCATCTACTCGATCTCAAGTTTGTAGGAATTTGTTTTGAGTTGTTGTTTCTAAGATAGTTATGATGTTTAATTTGTTTCTCTCTGATTTCAGAAAGTTGAATGTATCTTTTAGAGCACACGTGAGTTGTGTCAAGTTTATTCACTTTTGATGTGCTTTCTTGGGGTCAATTGTTACACTACCATTTCTGAGGGCTGATAATATTTTCTAAAAATAACTTTTTCCCCATGTTGCTTCTATGTTTCTGTTATTGACAGTCATGGAGACACTGAATCTGAAGGGCATTTAACATAAAATTACCCAGTTTCTGGAATTCAATATATATTTTATAGTGCTTGAAGTGTCTCAGCATCTGTGCTAGACATTTTGATTTCCCAAAGAGTAAATTGATATTGATTGATGAGATACCATAATTCACACTAGATGATTTTGGCTGAGCATGTTCCAGACTTTTTTCTACCACTGTTTTACTCAACATAGAAATGCTACAAATAAAAATAAAATCACTGTTTTAAAAATTAAGTTCTTTACAAATGTTTGAGTCAATTCTTAAAAATTTTAGCAAAATATTATTATATTCCTAAACAAAGGATCCAGGACTTTATCAGGGTGTGGGACTAATTAATATAAAAAAGGGGTAACCATGAGAGCATCAATCACTACCAACCTATATGCCTACTCTACCATGTATATGAAATCTTTATGCGAATAATCTATTAATAGAGGGCTATTAATAGTAAACAAGTGATATTTAATAATAGGTCACATTTTTACCATCCCCACAATTAAGAAAAATATACAGAAAATTTAAAATCCCATTAACATTGCTTGTAGACTAAGAAGCAGTATTTGATTCAGAATAACAAAATGACACCTTACAGGCTCTTTTACGCTAAGTTGGTTCTCGTCTACATAAAAATAAAAAATTTAATATTCTATAGCTGATGTAATAACCAAAATAACCCTGTTATTGACCTGTTTATCAGGCAAGGCATAAAGCAAGGAGCTGTATGCTCAAGCAATGGTATTAATCACTGTGATGGAGATCCGGCATATAGTCTGGGTCGTGGGAAGATGTTCTATGTATTTTGAGATCTTCTAAATGTTCTGTTTATGGATGACATTGTGCTGGTTATACCAAGCCTGGAGACATTGCATAGCCTCTTGGAAGAGATGAGTAATGATTCAAAAGAGTTTGGCCTAACTATTCATACAGTAAAGATCAAGTAGATAAAGAATGTTTAATGGGGGTAGCTAGGTGGCGCAGTGGATAGAGCACTGGCCTTGGAATCAGGAGGACCTGAGTTCAAATCCGGCTTCAGACACTTGACACCTACTAGCTGTGTGACCCTGGGCAAGTCACTTAACCCCCCCCCCAGAAAAAGAATGTCTACTGCTCAAATTTCAGCATGCATTAGAATAAATACCCTATAGACCCAAGGGTTCTTAACATATTTTGTGCCATGGACCCCTTTGGCAATCAGGCAAAGCCAATAGACACCTTCATACAATAATGTTTCTAAATGGATAAAGTAAAATATATAGCATTACAAAGGAAACTCAAAGAGTTTTAAGCAAGTTTGTGAACTCCAGGTTAAGAACCCTTGCTGGAGAGCTTGTCCAACAATATATATTTCTGGGACAGAGAGCACAGATAAATAATGAGCAAGTCTACCATTAAAAAGGAGAGTGGGCTAGATTGCCTTAAGGAAACTATAAACTTCTCTTCTTGACTTTCAAGCTTTCCATGAAAACAAAGGCCCATTTTTCGATATTAACATTGTACATTACTGCCATATGGCAGAAAAATGAAAAATACCACAGACAGGACAAAGCAGAGGTACAAGGTGGCTATAAAAAGGCTGCAATCCATAGTTCTTAGAAACTACAAGGAACCCTGAAGAATGAGCCAATGATATCATCAAAAAATTGCATGACAGGAACAGAAAATCTGCTGGCCAGATGGCAAGATCAAGGAATTACTCTACTAGTGTCCTTGGAAGGTTACTCCAGCATAGTGGATAAAACCCTTCTGATAAATTTTGAGAGAATATGGAAAAGAATCATACAGGATAGGTAGGATAAATTGAAATCTGCAACACTTGACATAACTCTCAAATTGATGAGATCACAGATCCAGTATAGTCATATGTGAGAATATTTTCTGGAGCTTACATTATGAGAATACCTCCTACCCACTGACCTATACAAATTGCAAACCTTCTAGGGTTTAGTAAATAAGCCTTTAGTAATTACTGGAGATAGGAGAGGGAAAAGTGACTGGCCCAGAGTCACATATTTGGTAAGGATCAGGCCAGATTTATATACACATATTGATAACTATGGGTCCAGCCTTCTCTATCCACTATACCACACTGCCTCAATTAAATTAGCTTGATAGTCTATACATTCCAAATGTTCCATTTACAGATTCATTTCAAATTTCACCGTATGTTTTATTTGGGAAAACTAATTTTGTAATTATGTCAGTAATCTGTCATTTTCCTTAAATGGGGAAATTATCCAAACACACAAATTGTTGGATAAAAATAAAAACTAAAAAGTACAAAAAAGTCTTACAATCATGGGAGATGCTCCATTTCTTCAGAGACATCAAGTAACTTGGATTGAGATAAGACCAAAGAGGAAAAGACTAGAGAGTAGATGTAAGGAAAGAGAGACAACTTTCAAGATGATAAATCAGACAATAAGTAAGTCTTTTTTAGAGTATCAGGTATAAGGGGAGGGGAAAGGAACATGTTGCCCCTTTCCTAAATGGAAGGAGAAAAGGAGTAATAAGGGATGCTAAGAGTCAGAAGTTTAAAATTGGTTTTGTGCAATTCTTTAGTGGTTGGTATTTTTTTCACTTCAATTATTTCACCACAATTGTGACATAAAGGATGAAAGTTTGACTAGAATGGCCAAAAAGCTTAGTAAAAAAACATGACGTATCTCTGTACCTCTTTTCCTCTCTCTGTTCTAGCCCTTAATACTTTTGCCCTGCACCACACATTAATACCAGCATGTACTATATTACATCATTTCCTAATTGTTTTCATGTATATATTCAGATAGATAGATAAATAGATATAGATATAGTATTCACAATGAGATGGTAAGTTTGCCAAGATCCATTTATACATTGTATATTTGATAAAATCATAGAAAATCAGATTTGGAAGGGACCTTATAGGCCATCTAATCCAACCTATACCTGGAAAAAAAAATCTAACTTAGAGGATCTGCAATAAAGAAATTATCCAGCAATCAATTACATTTTTGGACAGTTCTACTTAGGATATTTTTTTCCAAAAATAAAGCATAAATTTATCTCTTTGATACTACAAATCATGTATTTAAAGATGGAAAAGACCTCAGAGGTCATCTAGTCCAACTCCATCATTTTACATATAAAGTATTAGAATCCTAAGAAGTTAAGTGATTTGTCTGTACATAATCACATGAGTGGAATGTGTGGTGTTCAGGGAGGACCTGATGTGAGGACTTGCTGAACCCTTTTCAGGGCTGCTCATTCACCTTTGGTGTCCATCTTCACCAACCTCTCACCTCTCACCAAGAAGCTGTAAAATTCACAGCAGGCACACCCTGGTAAATTATCTCAACAGATGGACAAAACCAGGTTGAGGGTAACTGACAGGCCTCAAACCTGTTGGTGAGTTAGGGAGTTGTGTATCTCAAGCATGTGAAGACTTTCCTCAGAGGAATGACTGGATAAGAACAATTTATTTCAACAGCCATGAAGGTGGCTGATGCAGGCACTGTGGAGCACTTAGAGCTTGATCAGACATAGAAGACACCAAGGTCATCCACTGCATCCTGGCCATCATGAGTCATCTTGGCTTTTGTCCTGCCACTGGACTTCAGTGACTCTGGAAGAGAGAATGAGGCTGATGCCGTTGTGCAACTCTACCTCACTTAAATCCAATTCACACACAAGTCAAGCCATCACCCATGATGTCATTGGTCCCCTTCAAAAATGAAGGACAAATAACAATCACATAAGTAGTAAATGGCAGAGCAAGGATTTGAAACCAAAGTCCTCTGATTCCTTTGATTCCACATCTAACACTCTTTCCACTAAATTAATGTTTCTTTCTACTCTTTGTTCCTGGTTCTGCCCACTGAGTCCAAACAGAACAAGTCTCTCAATTCTCTTTCATATGACATCCTTTCAAATACCTGAAGAGTCATAGCTTTTCCCTGATAAATATCCAGGCTAAACAACTTCTTCCAGGTCTTTCAATCAATCCTCATATCGTTATGGACTCAGGGCCTTTCACTTTCTTGGTTGCCTTTCTCTGGAAGCTCCCTAGTTTATCAATATCCTTCCTGAAGTGTATTGCCTAGATTAACTTCACACCATATTTCATTTACTGTCTGATAAGGAGAAATTATACGAGGACTATCACATTTTTTCTTGCTAAAAGCTATGTTTCTCTTACTGCAGTCCAAGATCAAATTACCTTTCTTCAACTGCCACATTATACTACTGACTGATATGGAGCTTAGAATCTACTGAAACCCCTAGATCCTTTTCAGACAAACCTCTGTCAAACCAAGCCTCTTCCCATCTTTTACTTACAAAGTTAACTTTTGAACCCAGGTATAAGACTTCACATGTAACTCTATCAAATTTCTTCTTATCAGATTCAACCAAATTCTCTAGTTTTCTAAGTTCTTTTTGGAATCTGACTCCTTCCTCTGATGTATTAGCTATCCCTACAAATTTCAAGGAGGGGATCGTGGACACTAGCTGTCTTCCTGATGTCATCCTACCTTTTCGAATGAAGTGACATTAGAAGGTATAAGTTTTGGTGGGAGGTTTAGCCTCAAGTAGGAGGAGTGTTACCTTTGGTGGGAAATGTAAAAGGAGAATATAACTAGAAAATAGAAGGGGTAGCTAGGTGGGTCAGTGGATAGAGAACTGGCCTCGGAATCAGGAGGACCTGAGTTCAAATCCAGCCTCTGACACATAACATTTACTAGCTGTGTGATCCTGGGCAAGTCACTTAACCCTATTGCTTAACCAGGAAAAAAAAGAAAAGAAAATAGAGTAGAACTTCCCCTTGCTCTCTCCATAGCATTACCTGAAACCTTTTGAGATTCTATTCATCACACCCTTCATCATATTATAAGCTTTCTCTTGAGGTTGCTGCATGCTAAGGAGAGTCTCATAGACCATGTGCCTTAACTCCAGCAGTATTCTGGGAAAGTATAATTCCCTTCTATTTCTTTTCCATCTGCATGCTTTGTGTTGTGTATAAATGTTGGGATTTGGGGAGGGAGTGAATTTTTGCATCAAATATTTCAAATTAGCTGATGGATTGGTGTATTTGTTTCTTAGCTAGAATATTCTCATAGTAGTATCCATTGTATATTTCAAATATTTATATCCGATAAATATACATTATATTTCAAGGAAACTTTGTGTGTGTGTGTGTGTGTGTGTGTGTGTGTGTGCAATTTATGGGGTGTCATCTGCCTTGTCACACTATTGCCAAGGTTAGAAGATCTCAGTGTTTATGAGAGGAGTTGTCCTGGAAAACTCAAGGAGTCCTAGTAATGAAATGCCAATCCACTAAGCATGCAGCAAATCAGATGAGTGGGACAAGGAATGTAAATTCAGAATGGAATTTAAAATGCCAAATAGCTGACTCAAGTCCCATAACTCTAGATACAAAATTGCCAAAATCCCTCTAACTTCCCCTGACCCAGTACTCCTTTCAGGGATGCTATCAGTGCCTTGAACTTTTGGTTTTAACTAACAAAAGTAGGCTTAATTTACTTTTGAGGAGGTAAGTAGCTGACAGATATATCTGGATCAGAGATGATAGGCAATCAAGAAGGCTCAACTCCTTCCTACCCACTCCAAGCCATCAATTTCCTCCACCTCACCTTGTTTCCAAAAACAAAGGAGTCATGTTACTTCAATAAACCATCAGGATTCTTGGCTGTGAAACTTGAAACAATCAGAAAGCATTCTCTTGCTTCAGAAATCAGGAAAACACTAAAACAACTGGAGATCCAAAAATCAATACCAAGCTCCAAGCAAAAATAAAAATGGGTTATTTTCTTCTTCTCCTGCTTAATTCTGTTGGTGGCATTGTTTTTGATGCTACTCAAATAGTGTTTCCAGTGGGGTTTAGTCTGTCCTGGATTAGCAATTGTTTGTTCACAAACATCAAATTTATCAACAAACATATACCGTTTAACTAGTGGCTTACATTTTAATGAGCACTGTCAACACCACTATCAAATCAGATCCCAGCTGTACAATTTGTCTGTTGTCAATTATTCTAGGCTCTGAGCAATTCATCCTAGGACTATCCTCTTACAGTCTGAAAAAAAAAATGAGAATGGGATACACTATCATTTAAAATCAACCTATTCACCCAGAAAAGGGCGTATTGCAACAATCTAAGACAACAAAAAGATAGAAGTAATAAAACTTTTTGCATTTTTCAAACTTTGTAAAGGTTCTCTATAGAAAACACATTTCACAAGCGTCCTTTTGAATTAGCTGAGAACAGATGCCTATAAAACAGGTGGAATCAAAATAATTTGGTTAAAAACATATTTTCTTTAAAATTCTTCATGAAATTTTTTAAGGAGCTAAAACTGAGCAGATCTCTCCTCAATACCCCCAAAAGGTAATGCATTTGAGAAGTATTGGGGAAACAGTGTAGTGAAGTGGAAATCATGCCAGATATGGAAGCAAACAATTTGATTTCAAATCCCAACTCTTTTACTGCCTGTGTGACCTAGGACAAAAGGAATAAACCTCTCTGGGCAGCGATTTCTAATTTATAAAATGACTACATTAAACTAAATAACTTCCAGAGTCCCTTTCAGCTCGAAGTCTACAAGACAATGATCAGCAGATTCAAATTAATGGACAAAATGTTTCCCCCAATATAATTCAACAAGCATTTATTAAGTACTTACTATGTTCCTGGCATTATGTGAGAGCTGGGGAGAGGGGAACAGAGAAAGAAGGAGAGAAAGGAAACAGGATTTACATTGTCCTGGGCTGAAACAACCCCAACACAGATAAATAAATGTAAAATTTGTGAAAAGTAAATACATAGTAATTGGGGGGGGGGGGAAGGGTGGCAGAGAAGGACACTAATAACTAGAAGAGAACTTGAGGATTCCAAAAGTTTGAGTTGAGGAGGAAAAATATTACCAGCAGGTGGGCCAGTCTGGACAAAAGAACAGAGGTGAGAAACCTACCTTCACAATATCTCGAATATTTGCCCCCTTGTCTCCTCTGACACTGCTACCTCCCAACTGCAAGCTCTTATCACCTCCCATTTAGAATCTAGCAATACCCAGTTGGTTTGCCTCAAGGGGTCAGGGTTGATAAGGTCAGACCTGTCTCAAGTTTCTCTCTCATACCAGTTCATCCTCTAATCAGCTGTCAAAGAGATCATCCTAATATACAGGTCTGAGATAATATTTGTGAAAGTACTTAGCACAATTCTTGGAACACTGTAGATGAAATATAAATACTTATCCTCCTCATATCTCCCAGTATCCCACTCTGTAACCTTCCCAGAGAGCCATCCTATACATCAAATAAAATTTTTAAGAACAAAAAAGAGGGAGAAAAGTCAGCATGATTGATCAATACATCAAAAATATCTGAAAATATGTGCAGTATCCCACACTTGTAGACCTCCTACACTGGCAAAGTTGTGAGGAGTGTCTTCTAATATCACTTCTTTAAAGCCATTCTTGGACTCTTCAAAATTTTTATTGATTTTATTTTTAATTCATGAAATAAAACAAGTATTTCCATAACATAGTATAATTTTTTTAAAAAGATGATTGCACATGAAACTGTAAATCTATTATGTACAACTTGCTATACCTTTTAAATATATAATAAAGTTATAATGTAAATTTCTTTCTTTTTCCTCCCTCCTCCCTAATACACACACATCAGATACATATATTGTATCTGAGTCTGGAAGGGAGCTTGAAGATTCCAAAGTCTGAGGTAAGGAGGAATAGTATATATATCTGTATACAGTTTTCTTGGCTCTGCTTACTTAATAGTATTGTTACCATCCAAAAAACAAAAGCTCAGAATGTTAGGGAAAATCTGCTAACTTCAGTCTCCCTACAAGTTCCCACAAGAAAATTGCATTCCTATTACAAGAGGAAATAAATAATGGAATATTATCCTCTTAGCTCTAAACATAGTGTAGGATACCATTATTTTCTATTCTATCTTTAAAAGCATAGATTTGCTTACCCATTAATTGATTAATAATTCAGAAGATGTTAGAAGACACAACCAATTAGCTGTAGTAATTTGCATTTTTATGTTCTTTCATTATTTTTCTCAGTCCTTTTCTTCTATTCCAGCAATACAAATGCTATCTTCCAAAGGTGTATGGCCTTTTTAAAAAATTGCTTAATAATGAGAGCTCTTTAATTAACAATTGGCCAATTTCATAGACTTCAAAGAAGCATAGCCGTTAGTGTTGCAGACCACATGTGATGATGTTTCAGTCTTTAAGGAAATGCCAAAACATAACTCACTCCATTAAAAATGTATTTTTGTTGAGTTTTCATGGAAGCAAGAACAGGCCTAAATTTTCACCATAGGCTTTCATTAGTACAAACAGTCCATATGAATTCTATGCAGAGGGATATACTTTCATTATTTAATCCAAATTTCAATAAGATATTTTTTCTAGGTACAGTAAGAAAAAAATAATATAAAGCATAAGACACCATGAAGCAGGAGCAAGTATCATGGAAATGTTCATTCTAGATAATCACATTTGTATTACTGACACCTCAGAGTTGTGAGGAAAATAGTTTGTGAACTGTGAAGCACAATAGATGCCTGAAACTATTACTCTTATTCCTTTCACAGGATATATGTAAATATCTGTGTCAATATAAGCTTAGCTAGAGAGAGAAAGATCTATGCTGGAGATGTGATAAAGTTTATTTTAAGCCTAACTGACAAGATTAAAAAGCATAAATTCACTTTCATTATTAATTAATTAATTAATTAATTAATTTACAGTTACCCTGGAAGCCCCATTAGCCATTTGTAGCTTAATTGTTCAGTAATCAAATTTTCACTCTGAACAGCAAGCACCTTTAAGAGATTTGGGAGACACTCAATAATTGCCTGGCTGATTTTAATCCCTATAACGACATTTTAAATAGTTCTAGATTGATTGTCAACAAATAAAAGAGTTTGTAACCCTGTATAATGACATAGAAGAAAGGAGAGAAGAAAAAGGGGAGGAGAAGGATGAGAAAAAGGAGGGCAAAGGTGGGAGGAGAGAAAGAAAAGACAAAGGAAGAAGAGAAGGAAAAGAAAGATGAGGAAAAAAAGAAGAAAGAAGAAGAGGAGGAGAAGGGGAAGGAACAAAAGGAGAAAGAGGAGGAAGAATTATTAAACTTCCCTTACTGAAGCTTTCCTCTGACAAGTTCTCTCCTCCTTAAAAATATACCACTCCTTGCAGTTCTCACACAAAATATAGAAAAATATACATTAATATTCATTAGGTACACAAAAATAGAAACAATGTGGTGTAATGAATAGACATAAGCTTGGAGTCAAGAAAAACCTATAATTTCATGTGCAATCTTCTTTCTCTACTCTATTATGTATGTGGAAATGCACATTTTATTTACTGTTTGTTAAATTCAGAATACACATACATATGTATGGTGTATAGTAGTATACAGTAGGTGCTTAATAAATGCTTGTTGCTAAATTTCTCTGTATAATTTCTCTATTTGTTCATACTTTGTGATGGGTGTTGGTTTACAAGTTGTGATATATATAGATATAGATATGTATGTATACTATATATTACTATCCACCATACATGGGAGGGGGAGGGTAGAGAGAGAGAATAAGTTAGTTTTGCTAAGAGTTCAAAAGGGCCATCTAATCTTATCCCTTCATTTTTCCCTTCAAGAAACCTACAACATACTGTAGCACAGCAGTTCTCAACAAGACCCTTTCAGGGAGTCTATGAGGTCAAAACTATTTTTATAATAATACTAAGGTATTTCAATAGACCTGGGGAAATTGAGACCCAAAGAGATAACATGATATTCTAAGGTTACAGGGCTAATATTCTAACTCATGTTCCCTGACCTTAAATTTGATACTTTATGTACTGTGCCACTTCTATGCAAAAGTAAACACAAGGAAGTACAGTGAAAACCAGGTTAGAGGCTATAATTTAGAATCAAAAAATGAAAATAAACCAAACACATATACCACCCAGAACCCTCACACATGCGAATCATGAATATTTCAAGAAAAAATTTCAGATAAAAGATTTGGCAAG
Source organism: Vombatus ursinus (assembly GCF_900497805.2). Lineage (NCBI taxonomy): Eukaryota > Metazoa > Chordata > Mammalia > Diprotodontia > Vombatidae > Vombatus > Vombatus ursinus. The sequence goes on along the minus strand of NW_020948840.1, from coordinate 8,168,038 downwards.
CACCAAACATAAAAAAAAATCGATTGTATTTTAACAAGATAGAAAATGATTGGTCATAAAGTGTTGTGTGAATTATTTAGGATAAGTAATAATTTTGAAGTGGTTTTATTTTGTTATTGCAATGGTCATACATGTGGGCTTGCTTATTTTACAACTAAGCTAATTCAGAATATCTGACAATGACAAGATGAAAACAGAGTAAGCTGGTTTCATTAATTCTATGTCCATTGAATATTAATTTTCTACCTGTCTATCTATAGATATGAATAAGTAGATGTATATAGATATATATTTCATCACTCTCTTTTGCTATGTTTATAATTCTCTGGTTCCTTAAGAATGGATATTATTCCAAAAAGCACACTTCAGTGACTGTTAGGTATATTTCAATAGCTGTTGTTCAAGAGAAGTGAAGATTTTAAGGATCATTCAAGCCTACAATGAAATATGATCAATCCCCTCAAAAGAAAAACATAATCTCAGCTGAAAATGGAAAACACAGTGATAAGAACAGACAAATTATTACTGTCAAATCATCTAATTAATCCTTATAAAACATGCAAAGGCCTTCAGAGGGACCTTACAGCTAGAGGGCTTGTTATTGATTCTTCTACAGCAGCAGTTCTCAAACTTTTTGGTCTCAGGACCCTTTACAAGCTTTAAAATTGTTGAGGACCACCAAAGAGATTTTTTTAAATGGTTTACAGCTATCAATATTTACTGTATCAGAAATTAAAATACCTTAATAGTATTATGAAAATAGTTTTGACCTCACAGACCCCCAGATCTTGTCCTTGGGAACCACTGGATCACACTTTAAGAACTTCTGCTCTACCATATGTTGTAGGTTTCTTGAAAGGGAAAGAACCTCAAGAAGACCAATTTTTTTTAAGCTGCTAACTATTGATATGAATGAAAGAATATTTTTCATGGGCAAGATAGTACTAAGTTTGGAGTACTGAAGAATTGAGGAAGAGGTAATTTTTGCTGACAAAGCTCCCTTTTTTTACTCAAGGTATACTAAAACCTTTGTCAGAAGTTCAGTTGAATCTCTAAGATCCTAGATTTTGTGGGGTGGAGAAAAGGGATTATGGGTCTCTCTGCACTGAGGGAATAATGAATTCTGAAAAATAAATTGATTTAAGCAAAAGTAGAAATGTCCCAGAATAATAAAGATTCCCAAATGAGTCCAGAATACTGTAACAAACTACATTGCAACATGTCCAACATCTCAAAAGGTTATGTAATTTATTAAAAAAAAAAAAAGACCCAGTGGTAAACATACTTCAATAGCCTGGTAACTTGATGAATTGAAAACCCATTGAAAACCTATAGGAAATAATAAAGGCCATATTCATAAAAACAAAATGTTCAAAGGTGCATTTAATACTTAAAGTGAAAAAGTGTGGTTTCATGATAAAATTTTAAAAATATTAAAATCCTGTGAACTCAATGGCATATTGTGTTTTTTAAAAGTGCCTGCAACAAAATAAATACATATTGTATATTAAAATATGTTTAAAATCTAAAGAGTTTAAGTCAATAGATATAATTTATTGTAATGTAATTTATGTAATTTTTCTTTTGTCCAAGTTAATTTGCATCCCACTGTAGAAATAGCAGCTTTTTCTTCACCTCTGTTTTATTTTATTCAAAGGATAACAACCATTTTATTATTATTATTAATCATTATTATTTTGGTACAAGGAAAATCTCACTATCTAGTGTATGGAGAAAAGATCTATTTTGAAATGAAGATATAGAATTAAAAAACAGTATCAATAAAAAATTTCTTAAGATGGTACATATGAGTCCTTTAAACTTTATCTATCTGTGGTTAGACCAACTTGTTGGTCAAGATAAAGATTAGAAGAAAAGACTGTATAATTATAGTATTTCCAATTTGATGTGTTTAAACAAGCAGAGGATCTGTGTTTATAACTAGTATTATGAGGATTCCCTCCAATAATGCAAATACCAATTTAACACTTGAAACTTAGGGAATTGCCTGAGGCACAGATAGATTTATCCAGAATTTCAGAGTCAGTATCAGAGATAGAATTTGCATCCAGGTCTTCCAGAATGCAATTCCAGCCCTCAATACACCATACTATTGTGCCTCTTCAAATAAACCATAGTCTCTAGAAAATAGAAAAGATAAAATTAAAGATATGCACCATTTCTTGGCATTTAGTTACTATAAAACTTACCATAGAAAGGAAGCCCAGAGAGAAAACAAACCTTTAGCTATATTGGTAGAAGATCCACCACGATCCAAGAGTACGTATCAACAAAACTAGTGTTAGAGAACAAGAAAAAACTGCTAACTTGTACAAATGTGCAGCTCTTTTTCAGAATGAGCCATTTTCATTAGTGTAATAGTGCAATTCTACAACCTCGATACTTGATACAAAAAAAAAGTGATCATTGAAATTAGGAAGATGAAGTCAAGAAAAATAGTTGGACATAATCAAATATCTACAGAAGACCAGGATGGAGGTAGCACACATTTTAAAGGGAGAGCAAGGGGGAATGAATAAGAATTTATTAAGTACCTACTATATTCTAGGCATTGGGCTAAGTGCTATCCAAATATTACCTTATTCATTCACAAAACCAGTATCAGAGCAAATACTTGAACCTAGTATTATGGTTCTAAGGCCAGCTCTTTATCCCCTACCTCCTACACCACACTTCTAACAGTCATAGGGTCATAGAATCACAGATTTAGAACTAGAGGGGACCTTTGAGGCCATTTAGTCAAATCTCCTCATTTTACCAATGAGGGGAAACTGAGGCCCAAAAGAAGCCCAAAGAGATTAGGTGGCTAGTCCAATCCACTCAGAGAATGAATTATAAAGCATCTCAAAAAGGGGACTATTCCTTCCAAAATGATGGGGGCATGTGGGGGGAATCTCCTATAATACTTCTGCCTAAAGTATGCATGGAAAATTGGAAATAAATGACTCTCATTTCTCTAAGAGGTTTATGAAAATTGTCTACACACATGTCAATATCCTTAATGGGGGCAGCTAGGTGGCACAGTGGATAGAGTACTGGCCCTGGAGTCTGGAGGACCTGAGTTCAAAGCCAGCCCCAGACACATAATACTTGCTAGCTGTGTGACCCTGGGCAAGTCACCCCATTGCCTCGCCAAAAAAAAAACATATAGATAGATAGATATAGATAGATATGTGTGTATGTATGTATATGTGTGTGTGTGTGTATATATATGTGTGTGTGTGTGTGTGTGTATGTGTGTGTGTGTGCATGTGTGTGTATCCTTAATGGAAATATAAGAAAGGATACACAAGCTTTTGCAGATTATTTTAAAATATAAGGCCATAGCTTAAAGGTTTCACAATTGGCTAATAGGCATTGAAAATATAAAATCCTTGCCTGCCATCTTGGGGACAAAGATAGGGAGGGAGGGGGAGAAAATTTAAAACTCAAAAGCTTATGGAAGTGAATGTTGAAAATTAAAAATAAACTAATTGATTTTAAAAAAGAAAATATAAACTCTTAATGTATTTTTTTAATGATTTTTGAAAGGATTTGACTCAGTAAAATTAAATGTAACCTTGAAGACATTCATCAGAAAATCTACTAAGCAGATATTTAAAATCACTCAATAATTTTTTCAAGGGCTGACTAACTTGAAACTAAGCATGGTAGACTTCTAGGTTATATGAGCAATAAGACAGAGGACTAGACATTCTCTCTGATGTCCAGGACCTCTCAAACCTCTCCAAAACATAAATTATGCACCACAGATCAAGCAATTTCAGCTGTCTCTATGGTCTAGAACTTGCAGAATCTAAGGGAAGGTCAAAACAAAACAAAAATCTATAAACTGACATGCATTGCAGTGAGGCTGCACTAGAGATCCAAGCACCTGATTAATATAGGCTTACAAAAAAATCCACTACCAAATTTTGGTCCTCCCTTCCTCTTTCCAGTGCCATGGAAACCCCAGATCCAAGCTGAGAAAGTTTGTCAGAGCCAGAGCCATCAAGGCCTTAGCTTTTCAAGCAAAAGCTTGCCAAGGGCCACAACCACATGGCACCAGCATTGCAAAGCTCTGAACTGCCAGAACCAACCAGAAAACTAAGGAACATAGGGAGTAGGATAGGACACCAGGACAGGACACTGTGTTAGAGTGGGCATAAAGGGATGCTGTGAAGCACTTCACTAAGTCTAAGGGAAAGAATAAAGCAACCAGCTGGGGTCAGTTCTGACCACCCAAAAATTACTTGGAGCAGAGATCTATGCTGACTAACCATGAATTGCCCAGCATGGGAGGAGGCTGAGACATTTTGAGATCCAGCCCCCAAGGAAACCACCATCAGAAATGGCAGTCAGAAAGTGAATAGGAAAAAATGGGGGCAGAATGGAAATTACCAAAGATCTCAGGAAAAAAAGCTCAAAAGACTTTGAATATAAGCAGCTAATTAACAGAGAAAATATTAACAACAGCAGCAAATATGACCTCTAGATCTGGTAAATCTGTTCAGGCATCTATGAATAAATACTGCAAAACAAAGAAAAATGATCCAACACTTGATGAGACAAAGGACTCTGTGAACCACAACATGCTGTTCCTGAGTGGTTCCAAAGAGAAATAAGAATTTTGAGAGCATAATTTATGGCCTGTACAGCAAAAATAATAAGCAGAATAGAAAAACTGGAATCTACCATGGAAAGTCTCACCAAAGAAACAAGAGAGAATAGTTTGAGAATGCAAGTATACAGAAGTGAAGGACAATCTAAAAGAAGAGAGTAAAAAATAATAATAATAATAATAACATTAAAAGAAGATATATACACTATGCAAGCAAAACACATTAATCTCAAAGACAGGGTATGTATAGACAACCTAAGGATCATAGGTCTCCCAGAAGAACTGACAGGACTAAAAACCTGATCATCATAATACAAGAAATAATAGAAGAGAACTACTCAGAACCTCTGAACATAGAAAATGAAATATTAATTGAAAGAATTCACAGATCACCTCCAGAAAAAAAAAAAACCCAAGGCTGCAAATTCCAAGATTCGTAAGAATTAAATTTAGCAATCCAATTGAGAAGCAAGTACTAAAAGTGATTAGTAGAAAGACCTTCAAATACAAAGAAAAATACATTTGAATAATGTAATATTATTCTGCACCTCATGCCTGGCCCCCCAAAGAAGTAGAAGGAAATGGAATAATGTGTCCCAAAGAGCAATGGAGCTCAGGATGTAGTACAGGTATCCAGGAAATCTGAGCTCATCGTACATTTAAAAAAATAGATATTGGATAATAAAAAGGTATTTGAAACATTTTTAGAAGTAAAACCAAACTGAAGAGATTATTTCCTTCTTAAATACTGCAAACAATAGAAATGCAGAAGGAGTGAATAAATGCAGCAGCCAAAAATAACAATAGTAACAGAATGACGGGAGAGACAACGATGAGAAACTTCTTCCTAACTGTACGCAAAGGAGACGAGGTGAAGATGGAAGTCTTGTGGAAGTAGCAGTGAAGAGGCAGTCATGGAGCATTATAAACAGAACCTGGTGACACCCTGCCTAGAGGTGAATCCATGATTTGTTTGTTTACTTGTTTTTGGTGGGACTCCATTACATCATGGGAGGATACATGAAAGGTGCGAAGTGAGCAAGGGGATAGAGAGGAACATGTGATGTACCAGGGTCAAATCAAGGGTTAACACTGAGAGGAAAGTGAGTCCTGCGCTCTGGGAGATTTGGTGTTTGAAAAGTCTACTCATCCTACTCAGGAGAGGGGCAGTTAAGAACTCCCGAGGGAAACTGGCACCTAGGGGAATTGGAGAACATGGACCCAGGAAGGAGATTTTGAGGCAAATGGGAGTGGGGTGAAAGGTAAACAAGACAGGGTATAGATCAGTGGTGGGCTGCATTATCAAGGACATGTTGGGGAGGGACCCTACCATAAGGCAGTGTCCTCTCTGACACTGGAAATAATTGGTATTGTTCTGGGAGTGAGGCACTATGGAAAAGGGGACTCTATAGTAAAAGTTCTGTAAGGGAATGACAGAAACATCCTAGAGGGGAGAGCCTAGAATGGATGCCTTGGGAACTTTTACTGTATGAAGAATACAGAGAAAAAAGAGAGACTAGATAATCATGAATCAAAGACTGAAGATCTAAAGTAAACAGAAATAGAAAACGAATAATGATGAAAGTAAGGGAAATCCTTTTTGGAAAGGGATACCAAAAAAAAAAGAAATTTAAAAATTTAATGAAAAGGACTAGTTGAAGGGCTGGGGGTGGGGGGAATGGCAGGAAAGATCTACTTGATTGAGAGGAAAAAAGAAGGAAAGGATTATATAACCAGGTAAAAGCAGTAAAGATAAAGGAACTAATAAGAAAAATCCCAAAGGGCATGAGAGGAAGGAATCTAGGATGAAAGGAAGAAAGCCAATTGGAACAGGGTCCTTTAAAAAAAGATTAAAGTAAAGTAACAGAAGGAACATGTAAATTGTGTTTACAGTGGAAGAGAGGAGAAATCAAACTTGAAAAAAATATCAGAAACAGGAAAATATAAACCTAACTCTCATAAATTTAAATACGAATGGATGAAGCAACCTAACAAAACAAAAAAGAGTGACAGTTTGTATAACAAAACAAAACCTTACAATCTGTTGCTTACAAGTAACAAAACACAAAAGCATATACAAAGAAAACTGAAGGAATGGGGGAAAATTTACTACAATTAAATGAATCCAAAAAGCAGGAGTTGCAATCATGCTATCTTACAAAGCAAAAACAAGAAAGGGATAAATAAAGAAACCATATTTTGCTGAAAGGAACCATAGACAACAAATCAATATCAATAATAAACTTATATGCTCCAAATTCCTTAGCACCCAAATTCATAAAAAAAAAACCATTATGTGAGTTACAGAAAGACATAGACAGTAATACAATAGTTACAGGAGACTTAACCATTCCTCTCTCAGTTTTGGATAAGTTGAACAGAAAGACAAACAAGAAAGAAAATACGGAACTGAACAAATTTCTGTATAAACTAGAGTTAAGAAACTTTATGGTATCTTTTAAATGGGACAGCAAAAGAATATACATATTTCTCTGCACTGCATGTAACTTTTGGAAAAACTGACCATGCACTAGGGCATAGACATATTGCATACAAATGTAAAAAGGCAAGAATTGTTAATACATCCTTTACCGACCATAACTCAATGAAAATACTAATTGCCTCAGGGACCACAAACAGAAGATACAGACCCAAATGGAGACTTAACAATGAAATCCTAAAGAATGAGTAGGTCTAAGAACAAATCAGAGAAACAATTAATAATTATGTAAAAGAAAATGATAATGATGAAACAACATGCCAAAATTTCTGGGATGCAGCCAAAGCAGTCCCCAGGGGGAAATCATCCTTACAAATATACATTAACAAAATAAAAAAAGAATGATTGAAGAACTGAATATGCATTTTTTGAAATCCAAAAGCCAGTGTCCCTGGCATTCCTTTCCCATGCCCTTTTCCATATAAGCCTTACCTCCATTCTCAGTCTTATGCAGGTTCCTTAAGAATCCTTGCCCACTGAAAAGTGTAAGAATAAATCTTTGCCACCTTGACTTAAAGGATGCTTAAGTCTGTGAATTCATTCCAGACAACCCCATCCTGTACTTCAGTCTTTGAGGGGTCTCAACCTCTCAGACCACAACAGTCCTAATACCTTAGCCAGGGAAAGATAAAACACATAAAAAAAAAAAAAAACTATAGGCCAATATCAATGAACACTGACTCAAAAATTTTAAACTCTTCTCAAGCTGACTATGATAATTTTTCCAGGAAATCATTCATTGTAACCAAGTAGGATTTATATTAGGGATATAAAGATGCTTCATTAGGAAAACAATCAATGCAATTAATCATATTAAAAAACCAAAACATCCCAAAAAAAGCCTTTGATAAAGTACAACACTCTTTTATGTTAAAAAAAATCTAAACCTATAAAGTATAGGCATAGAAACACCTTTTTGAATATCATAAAAAGCATCTAAAACCAAAAGCAAGCATCATACACAATGGGGATGCAATAGAACCTTTTCTAATAAATATAGGCGTGAAACAATGATGCCTGCTCTTCCCACTACTATTTGACATAATTCTGGAAACACTAGCAATAGCAATAAGACAAGAGAAAGAAATCAAAGTCATAAAGATATATAAGGAGAAGATAAGATGATCTCTATTTGCTGATAAAATAATAGTTGGAAAATCCTTTTCAGCAAAAACAGAGACAATAGCTTCAGCAGAGTTGCAGGCTACAAAATAAATCTTTAAAAATCAACAGTATTTCTACATAATAATCAAGCATAAGAAGCAAATGATTGTAAGAGAAATCCCATTCCAAGTAACTCTAAAATGCATAAAATATTTGGGGATCAACCTGCCAAAGACACAAAAGACTCATACAGATTCAATTACAACGTGATCCTTATAGAAATAAAGAATAACTTTAGATGGAAGAACATTCAGTGCACATGACTAGGCCATGCCAATATAATAAAAATGACAATACTACCAAAATTAATTTTGGTACTATGATGATATAACAAGCAAGATGTCAATAAAAACATTTTTAAAAGAAATTAGGTAAGGTATAAAAGAAGAAGATATGTGCAAGTATATACAGTCAAAAAAAAAGAATTTTCTACTGATGGAAAATTTTTCTAAATGATTCTATTTGCTGATTATGTCATAGTAATAGCATTGAGTTCTAGATCGCAAAATCTCCACATTGAAATGCATAAAAATGTAAAAGGTTATGATTTAGTTATCTTTTTAAATTATTATTTATTTTACTTTTAATTTATGAAATAAAACAAGCATTTCCTTAACATGAAACTGCAAATCCAGTATGTAAAACTTGCTATTCCTTTTAAATATGTAATAAAGTTATCGTGTAAATTATTTTCCCTTTTTTCTTCCCTCTCCCAGCCTAGAGATGGCTATCACTGAACACAAATACATATGTATACATATGTGTGTATCCATGTGTATTAAGTCATTCTATACAAACTTCTATTTATCAGTTCTTTCTCCGGATAGAGATAGAATCTTCCTTCATATGTCCTTTGTAGTCCATAATAGTCAGAATGAATTAGCCACTCAAAGTTGTTCTTAAAACAATATTGCTGTTACTGTATACAATATTCTCTTGGTTCTGCTTATTTTGTTTTTCATTATTCCTTGCAAGTCTTTCCATGTTTTTTCTAAAATCAAGATCACTATTTCTTAATGATGGACATCACCACAAATTCCAGTTATTTGCCACCACAAAAATAACTGCTATAAATATTTTAGAACATATAGATTATTTTCATTTTTCTTTACTCATCTTTGGAAATTGATCTAGTAGTAGTATTGCTAAGTCAAAGGGTATAAGCAGTTTATTAACTCTTTGGGCATAATTCCAGATTGATCACCAGAATGCTTGGATCAGTTCACAGCTCCACCAACAGTGAATTAGTGTCCCAATTTTTCCACATCCCCTCCAACATTTGTCACTTTTCCCTTCAATTGTTTTAGCCAATCTGATAGTTGTAAAATAATATCTCATAAAGTGATAAACCAAATAACTGCATGGAAACTATGAAATGATTAAATAAATGACTAGGGCATCTTTCAGTTTCAGAAGCTGAGACCTTTGCCACTTTTCCCTTTGCCCTTTTTCGCCAAAAGGAATTTGGCTCCCATTTGTTGAAAACCCTTAAATTTTTAGATTCCCCTTGCCTCCCTTCCAAAGCCTTGGCCTCCCTGTTGATATGCATCTTTCCTCTCTGGCTCCTGTTTGTCTATGGATTCCCAGAAAAACCTTAAAGTTTTAAGTTCCTTATAAACTGCCTTTGTTTCCCTTTGAAAGCTCTCTTTATCTCCCTTTGAAAGTAAACTTCCCCTTCCAGTTCCCTTCATTATCTACTCTCATTGTCTGTTCAATCTCTCAGACCGTCCTAGACCCTTTTTCCCAACCACCTCCCCCCCCCATCAACTGGCCTTTCATTGTGGCTATACCCAATCTCCCCTCCATTGTTTTACCTCCCTATTACCCCTGGCAATTTCCCAACCTTAATCCTAGCTAGGCTCCATGAAATTCCAGGACCCAGGAGTTCTGTTCACCCCAGTTTACTAGTCACTCCCATCCAGATCTCCTTAGGCCCTTCCTCCCATAACCCCAAACTACTTGGCCACTCCTAGATCCCTCCCACAGTTTTTCTGTATATAAGGTCCATCTTGTCTCTACTAAGATGCTGGGAATTTCTCATGCCCAAAAGCTGTGACTCTCATGCCCGCTCATCCCTACGGGCATCACCTGGCCTATCCGCTTTAGCCCCGATTCAGACGCTGAGAATCTCACGCCCAAAAGGCTGAGACTGTCTCATGCCTGCTCGTCCTTAAGGGCATCACCTGGCCACCTTAGTCCCCATTTAGATGCTGAGAATCTTTCACACCTAGAGGCTGAGACTCTCATGGCCGCTCATCCTCACAGGCATCAACTGGCCTATATGTGATTTATCTTTAATAAACTTTTTCTTTGTCTGGAAGAAGATTTGGGTTGAATTCATTCAGGCAGACCCAGCACCATGATCTTGTCCATTCAAGCATCCCCAAAACCTCTAAACCTCTTCATAAGTGCTATTGATTTAATAGCTAAGGGAAAGGACTATGTTCCAAAAGAGATTAAAAAAAGAAGGAAAAAACCCACATATACAAAAATATTTGTAACAGCTCTTTTTATAGTGGCAAAGCACTGGAGAATAAGAAGGTGCCCAAAAATTGGGGAATGGCTGAACAAATTATGGTATATGTGTTTTGGAACATGATTGTGCTATAAGAAATGGTGAAAGGTGCAGTTTCAGAAAAATCTGAGAAGACTTGTATGAGCTTATGCAAAGTGAAGTGAACAGAACAAGAAAAATAATTTATGCAATAAGAAAAAACATTGTAAAGGCAAACTACTTTGAAGGACTTAAGAACTATAATCAATATAATAATCAACCACTATTCTAGAGGACTTGTAACGACTGCTACCCTCCTTCTGACAGAGAAGTAAAGGACTAAATATGCAGAAAAAGATTTTCTGGATATGGCCAATATGAATATCTGTTTTGCATATTTGCATATACTATGCATATTTGTAACAGAAGTTTTGTTTTTGTTCTTCCCACCTTCAGGGGGAGCAGTTCAGAGGGAGAAAAAATGCATTATTATTAATTTGGAAAAAATAAATTGCACGGATCTGTTTTGGGAAAAAAAATAACAGGAAGGTAGATTTTAGAGTGTTAATTTATAGGGAAATGATTGAACACCAAGAAACTCTAATTTGAAATCTTGGAGGTGCTGAAGAAGGGTCAGGAGGGAAGATAACAGGAGTAGTTAAGACAGCAAGAACTAAATTGGAAGATTCCATCAGGAACTGTCAACTGACAGAAAGGTTTTAGCTGCTGTACTTTGGATGCTGCTGACTAAAGAAAAGCATTGCTTTGTGGATTGGTTGAAGAAAAGAATGGAAGCCTGCTAATTGGAAGAGAGTTAAATGACGCTAAGTTTCAACTATTGCTCTTAAATTCCATCTATAGTTTGAAAAAGGTAAAATCTGCTAGAAGTATCTAGTTACTCCTGCTATTGTTACCTCTGGTTTGAGAGAAAAACTGAAAAAGAAAAGATAGGTTTTTCAGCTGCTTTGTGGCAAGTATACTTTGAAGTTGATTGGAAGAAAGAGAATCCAACTGCGTGAAGAGCTAGATAAGCTTGTCTGCATTGCCCAGAGTAAAAAGGAGTTTTAACAGAAACTCTGCTTTGCTGTTAGCAATTGACTGAGAACCAAAGGAACAACTTAGAATCCAGTTGAGTGATGAGCTGGGTGAGTTTATCTGCATTGCCAAAAAAGCCAATCTGCGTAGCTTGGCAGTTCTCTGATGCTTAAGGAAATTACTTATCATTAAAACAGTATGGGGCTACCTTGGTGCCCTTTTAAGGATGATTGTGAATTAAAAGAACATATCACTGCTTTACCAGTTCAATAGAAGAAGAGCAAATTCACCCTGCAGGAAAATGGTGAGGACAAGGAGAACAGAGTAGTTGCTTTTGTGGAGTGCAAATTATTCATGAAGGGACCAATGACTTTGGGGTCTTTAGTCCAGAATTGCGTGTTGCCCTGGGCACATAGATTGTCCTCACTTATGTACCTAATCTACCCCACTGATATGGTGTATTGTAATGGAAGAACATTACAAAGGCTTATGTGTGAGTCATGAAGTATTAATTATTTTTGCATTTGCTTTATATTGAATAGCTGTGACATTATTATTTACTTTTGCTTTATCATTAAGCAAATGTTTTAGGTTTAAGCGTTAATGGTGTTATTATTTTAAATGACTGATTTCATGTAGATTAGGAAGAACACAGTGGGAGTTGAAGAGCTACAAAGGTTAGTAGAGGGAGTGTATATAGTCCCAAAAAGTGGAATTATCCTTTACATTCTGAGTTAGTTTGAGTTGTAATCCCATATTAGTCATCCTTCTCTAGAAAGGAGATATGCTAATCTAAAGACAATTTAGGGTGAGCTAGCCAGGAAAAGGAGGAGAAATTGGCTCACATCCCATGTGAGGTATATTCAGCATGCTTCCCCCCTAAAACCTGACAGCCCTAAGCTTAAATCCAACACAATTCAAGTGAAAACTAATTCAATTAATCTATTAACAAGTATTTGCTCTGCAACTACTATGTGCTTGATACTGTTAAAAGTCCAAGAAGTATAAGACATGGTCCTGATCTTTAAGGAGCTTATAATATAATTGCAAAATAAAGTAGTAAAGGAATTGCTTTACTGTTTTAGAGCTCATCATATATTCAAGCCCATAAAAACTATGGTTAAAACAGGTCTTATAAGTGAGCAGTGAGAATCTAAGCAAATTACTAACAAGTGCTTTGAAAAGCCCTGTACAATTGTAAGGTACTTGGATTTCTCTAAACATCAATCAAGGAAAGTGGAACTACTGCACTTGGATTCTAACATTGCAATCCCAAATGTACTTGTAGAAAAGACAGAAATGGCACTTAAGGGAACAAAAATAGGAAACACAGCTAAATTAAATCAAGTTTATATAGAAGAGATCTATGCCAGAAGTGACAATTGTGAGGACATTCAGTGATCAATTCACAAGTCTGAAGAAAGGGAAGCTTTTAGATATGAAAAAAAAATCTCAGGGCTTATTAATACTGACAAAAAAGTAACTGAGGAAACATTGACAATTATATATCTATGTCTATTTTCATATTTATGTAACATTTTATTAAAATAATTTATATGTACATCTTCATTGAGAATATTAGGAGGAAACCGACATGCTTTCCCAAGCAATATTCCTAAGTAGCAATCATCTGATTCCCTAAAAAAGAAAATTTTAATGTTTATCCACTGATTATTTTTAAAGGCATTGATTTAGTAGAGCAAATCATCACCTCAAAGGCTCTTTTCTAACAAGGTGCTTCCAATGTATACATTAAATAAGCATTATTAAATGTCTGCTCTGTGGTAGGCATTGTGCTAGGCATAAGGCTACAAAGATAAGATGAAGTAGTCCTTTTCCTTGAAGAGCTTATACACTATTTAGATTGTTTTGCAACAAAGATAATCTTGTTCAATGACCCTCCAGTATTTACTACCAAATGAGTTATAAAAAGGAAAAAGTAAGTTCATCAAAAGCATTCACCACTGTCATGGATGAGATATAGCAAAAAGTCCAAATGATACCAAATTAGCAAGTGTTTATTAAGTGCTTACCATAGACTGGACACTGCAAAGTACTGAGGATTCAAAGACAAAAATAATATAGTCCCTGTACTAAAGAAACATATTGGGAAATAATTCTTCCATTGGGAAACAAACACTTGTATAAAAATATGTATGTGTAAAAAACTTTTTTTTAAATGAATACAAGGCATGGGAGGGTGGTAAATGCATGAAGACAGAACATGGAGTGCCATGCTGCACAACATGGTAAGAACACCAGTACAGCCAGATCAAATTCCATGAGGAGAGAAGTAAAGTATAAGATGATAGAAAAGGTAGAAAGGTCCAAGTTGTTAAGAGATTTAAATGACAAATAAAGCAGTTTGTCTTTGATATTGGAGATAATGAGTAACTGTAATTTATTGAGCAGAGGGGTACATGATTAGATCTATTTGAGGAATAGATTGGAGCAAGGGAAAGTTTGAGGATGAGAGGCAAAATAGGAATCTATTGCAGTTGTTCAGATGAGAGGTGATAAGGGTCTGAACTAGACTGGTGGTCATATGAATATAGACAATGGAACTATGGGAAAGATATTTTTGATAAAGAAACAACAATATTTGACAACTGATTAGACTATGAGGTGAGTGAGAGTAAAGAGTCAGGAATGATACCCAGGTCATTCCAGTTCACAAACTGGAGTGCCTGAAAGGATGGTGGTGCCCTTGAAAACAATAGAAAAGTTTGGAAGAGGACTGGATTTAGAGAGAAATATAGATGCTTTCTGCACTGGACATGTTGAGGAAAAGATCCTTCCTGTTGCCTAGTTCATAGCCTGTTAAAAGATAGGCATATGTAGCTGGAAATCACAGACCACTAGCCCAGTAATAGGGGATAGCTTGAGGCATGAGATTCTTGGCAAATCTTCCTAATAGTTTAAGTATGAGCTGCATGGTTGGCATGTGACTAACCTTCAGAGAGGGGCAGATAAGATCTTCATTGATACTGATTCCTAGGTGGTGGTCATGGGTCTAGTTGAATGGTCTGAGGTTTAGAGAAAATGAAACTGGACAATAAAGTTTCTCTCATTTCAAATAACCAATAAGTATTTATTAAGAGTCTCCTAGGCATTGGGCAATGAGTTAGGCATTGGAGACACAAATACAACAAAAGAAACAATCTCTATTCACAAGGAGATCATATTCTAGTGGGGGAAACAAGTACATATATAAGTATATGCAGAATAAAAACAAATATACACAATGCAGTTTGAGAGGAAGAATATTAACATTTGGAGATGAGGGAATCAGGAAGGTGTGCTTGAGCTAAATCTTAAAGAACTGAGGGGGGCAGCTAGGTGGTGCAGTGGATAGAGCACCAGCCCTGAAGCCAGGAGGACCTGCGTTCAAATCCAGCCTCAGACCAAACACTTGACACTCACTAGCTGTGTGACCCTGGGCAAGTCACTTAGCCCCAATTGCCTAAAAAAAAAAAAAAAAAAAAAGAACTGAGGAATTGTATGAAGTGGAAGTATTGAAGGATTGTATTCCATGCAGGACAAATGGCCAGTGTAAAGACACAAGGAATATATCGCTTGTGAGAAGCAAAGAGGTCAGTTTGACTGGATCGCAAAGTACAAAAAGGCAAGTAATATCCAAAGAGGCCAGAAAGATAGATTGAGACAAAGTTTTAAGTGGCTCTAAAATGCTTTTTTTAAAAAGAGAGAGAATTTTATATTTGATCCTAAAGGCTATAAGGATCTATTGTAGTGATTTTGTAGTTCACATCTGTCATTTCTTTTAGCATCAGTATGGAGAATGTCCTAGAATTAGAACTTGAGGTAAGAAGACCAATTAGAATACTATTGCCTTTCTGTCCAGAAAAATTGGTTATACTAGCTCCCCCCATCTGAAGCCAAGAGGTTTGACATTACTGCAACCGATAGTTGGCCACCAAAAAAGTTTTACAGAATATATTTTTCTACTTTATGCCATTACATATCCACCCCAATCTCTACTCCATGAAGTATTGCTTTTGAGAAAGAAAACCATTTTACTTTGAAGCAGGTCTGAGAATGGACCCACCCTCCACTACATTCACTGAGTTTTCTACCTCCTCTTTCATCCTCAGGCAACTAACATTGTTGAATTTTTAATAGACTTTTTAAAATTTAACTCATATTTATTTCATTTATCTTTTGTTACCTTTTGAGTTCTGAGCTGTCTCCCTCCCTCCCTGCCAACCCTACATTAGAGAAGGCCAACATTTGATAAAGATATATGTGTGGAAGCATACAACACATACTCCCATATATCAGTTCTTTCTCTTGAGATGAATAGCATTTTCCTTCATAAGTCTTTCATAGTTGATTTGAATGTTACTCAGAATATTACTCAGAATCATTTAGTTATTCACAGTTACTCTTTGCAGTTACTCTCTTACAATTACTGTATACAATGCTCTCTTGGTTCTGCTCGTTTTACTCTCTATTATTTTGTGTAAGTCTTTCAAATGTTTTTCTAAAATCAATCTGCTTGTCATTTATTACAGCACAGTAGTATTCCATCACAATCACATGCCACAATTTATTCAACTATTCCCTAATTGATGGGCATCTCCTCATTTTCCAATTCTTTGCTACCACATGCAATACACTTTTGAAACAGCAGGTCTATCTTCCAATTTTTGATTGGGGTTGGCTATTCCATCTCCCAGAAGCTATATTTGTGATGAATTGGCATCATCCGAGGAATGGAGAGGACTTTCCACTCCAATAGTTTCTTTGTACTGGCCTCTAGGAAGACAAGGCCTCTAAGAAGAGAAGATTAGAGTACTTTTAGACATGGTCCCAATTGACCCTCTCTAGCCATACCTTATCCTTTCTTCTGTATAAAGTTGCCTGTAACTTGCAGTTTTTACTCTTTCAGAAGGGTCTATCCATACTGGGAATGCTTCAAGTCTGCCATCATTTGCAGGTCTTTTTTTTTTCTCCCTCTAGGATAGTTTAGAGCATTCCTTCCTAAGAGGAGCAAAGAGAAGCATGGATTGAAGTTGTTTGGAAGTTTTAAGTACTGTCTTTAAAGGACACAGGGGAGGTGAAATTGATGAGGTCTAGAGGTTTAGGGGTGCTAGAACCCCAAAATCACAACACACAGTGGGCCCTGCCTGAAAGAATTTGACCCAAATCTTCTTTCAGCCAGAGACAGTTTTATTAGGGATGAGCCATACAGGCCAGGCTCTTAAGGAATCTGAACATTAGTGACACCGGTAAAGATGAGTGGGCATGAGGAAATCTCAACGTTTAATTGGGGGCCAGGGTGGATCTTATATACACTCAAATAATTTTGGGTATTGGGAGGAAGGACTGGGAGAAAGGACTGGGAGAAAGATCCTTAAGCTGAGGTGAGTTTAGGGAGAATTCCAATAGGAATATCTTGGAGGTTGAATAGAGGATGGGAATAGATAATGAAGGGGACTGGAAGGAAGAGGTTTGAATGGGGTCTGGATAAGATCAAAAATATACTAGGGCTTCATTAGGTTTTCAAAGGGATATAGGGAGAGTCAATAAGGAAAAGCCATTGAGTGGAATATAGCCTCAGGTAATGGTTTGAGACCAGAGTGAGTTTAAGGGTTTTCTGGGGCCCATAGACAAATGGGACCCAAACTCTTTTTGGGGCAAGGGGCAAAGGTCTTGGCTTGGACCCATACCCCATTAAAATAATCTCTTATTAATTATGGTACATTTGTATTCTTCTAGAAGTAAGGTGATCCTTTAGCTGCCTTCCTTGCAATTTTGAGTTCTAGGATAAAGGTGAGGGGAAGTCTTCACCCAGACCCTATTGAAAAAAGGGAGCAGCCCCTCCACATAGGCCTCTACAAGGGCAAGAATTTAGTGCTTTCCTTGATGGGTCTTCCAAAGAGTGGTAGGTTTTAGCCACTGGTACAGGAAACACGGAGCAAGTAGAAAAAAGGGGCAATTCTTGGTACCAACTTACATGCTAGGATGTTTTGCATTAAAGATGCTTATAATCTTTTAAATACTTTGCTACAGATGAACCTGACTTGATTGGGATCGATGACAGTGACAAAGGTGTCTGAAATCAGTGCTATGGCCCTGGTTTCCTGGTGTTGCTCTTGTTTCTCACTGCTATTTAGCACTGGAAGACCTACAGTGAGCTGCCCCTGATGTTATACCTAAGCTACATATCATATTTTTTTAGAGAAACATATTGTTAGCTTTTATCTTTTTATTATTAGTAATAAGTTCTTCATTCCATGCTATACATACTTCATACTAAGCTTCTTCTTAAGGTCAGAATTGGTTTATGGTGAAAGATCCACAGAAAGTTTTTTTGTACCTTGTCACCAATGGGAGTGATGTGCCAGGAATAGTATATGTCTTACAGAGACTAGGCATTTGTCCCTTCTAGAAGACAAAGATTCTGCCCTTTATTTGACACAGAGCAGTAGAGGTTGAGTCTCTGGTATGGCTTCTTTGTCAATTGAAATGCAGACTCATGGTGAGCTGAGGTTGTTAGAGTTTAGCAGAATTCCCATTGCCATGTAGAACATTTTTCTGTTCTGACATTGCTGCTATAGTGAATGCAGAGGTAGAAGGGAGCAGCATCTCTTTTTAGTAATTATAGAAAATATCACCTTAACATTTTGCACAAATGAAGCCATCTTATTGCATTTAATGCATTTTTTTGCATTTTATGTTTCATTGTATTCTAATTACAAGCCTAATTCACTGGACTGCCTTGAGCTAGTCCTGTCCCAGAATATCTTCTGAGAATAGTTTGCTGACTTACATTCTCCTGGGAGTTCTGTATATCAATTAAATCAAAGGTCTACTTACTATCCCTATTCCCTTAAGTTCTACAAGAACCCGGTAATAAGATCCAAAACGGCAGATATCTTGAGATAAAAGTTTTATATTTGATTTATCACATTTTTATAGGGCTTACATTGTCAATATATGTGTCCTTTGTGAAATGTTTAATAAGCCAGAGATACTGATAAACTGCAATGTTGGTTCATGATTAAGCCCCAAACACTACAGAGCTTCCTAGATAAGATTCATTGGCATTCAAGAGTTTGATCTAACCATTCTCATGAAAAAACCAAGAGGACAAAGAATGCCTGTTGTTCTCTAGTTGTGGGGGCAACCTTTAGAACTTAACCACCTATAGATGTTAGACAAACACTTCAAATGGAGGAGTTGGACCTAGAATTAAACTGGAGGGGGTAATTTGTAAACCCAAAGTGGTAAGAAGAGCAGCTGAAGTATGATTGTCATGAATGTTGAAGATTCTGGGACTAGGAAAAATGCAAGTCATACCTAAAAGTCAATGAATTGTACCTGGAAAAGTAGTAAATTATTGTGACCTTTAATGAGGGAAAAAGACAAATTACAGCAATAAGAGAATGCAATGAGAATAAGGGAAGTTAAAAATCATACTAACAACTGAATTCAATGGCATGTTTGGTGAACAGGCCATTTTGTTTAGTTAGCATAATTGGTTAAGTGAGGATAGCTTCTGTAAGTGCTGAAACTGGTTGAGATAAAGATGACCCTATATTAAAAAAAAAAACATGCATATAAAAAAGTAATAGTGTCACTATAACTTACCTTTGTCAGCACTCATGTACAGTATTGTGCTCAATTCTAGGAAACATAGTTTTAGAATACATTGACAAGCTAGAGAGTATCCCAGAGGATGATAACCAGGATGGTAAAGGGTCTTGATTCCATGTCTTATAAGGACAAATTGAAGGAACTGGGGGTGTTTAATCTGGAAAAAATAAATAATTGAGGGACATTATACATCTTCAAATATTTGAAGGACTGCCATGTGAAAGAAGGATTAGATTTATTCTATTTAGTCCCAGAGGATATTATCAGGAACAAGGGTTAGATGAGCAAATTAAAAGAAAATTTGGGCTTGAGATCATGAAAACATTTCTAACAATTAGAACTATACAAAAAATGGAATAGGCTGCCTCAATTGGGGTTGGGCTCTCTTTCCTTCAAAGTTTTCAAGCAATGGCTAGTTGACAACTTTTTGGATATGTTAAAGTAAAGATTCCTTTTATATGTAATATAGGTGCTAAGGTCCTTAAATCCCATGATCTAAGCCCCAGACACTGCAGAGCTTCCCAGATAAGATCCATCAGCATTCAAGAGTTTGACCTAACCATCCTCATGAAAAACCAAGAGGACAAAGAATGCCTATTGTTCACTAGTTGTGGGGGCAACCTTTAGAACTTATCTACCTATAGATGTTAGACAAACACTACCAATGGAGGAGTTGGACCTAGAATTAAACTGCAGGGAGTAAGCAGACTGGATAGGGCGTGAGAAGTAGCGTAGGTAGTTCTTTTAATAACTTTGAACTTCTCCCTGAAATAAAGACCACCAACATTCTACCAATGTTGTTGGATGGCTGGGAATCATAGAACAAGACAGTCTCTGAAGAGTTAAAATAAGATAATCTCTTAGAGAATATGAGCAGGCTACATTTAAAACAAAGAAGCAATTGCAAACAAGAACTAGAGTAAAGGACTACTATCAAATAAATGCATAATAGGAAACAACAACATTGTTGGGTTGGCCATGAGGATACTGAGTAATAACTATTGAGTGACCTATGTATCCCACTGGTAACCTCTCAAAGTCAAGGGAACTCAAGAATGTCCTCAAGCAGGTTAGGTGGATATCCTGTGGCAAATTTATGGGCTATTATGGACTAAAATTAAAGCAGATAGTCAGGCTTGATTCAGTTATAACCAGCATCATTAGAGGGAACATTCACATGGGTAAGATCACAGATTCATTTGAGTAAACAATTGTCTATCCTTTTCAATTGATGATTAAACAGAATTATAATTTCTGAAATAATTTCTTCTGGGGGGAAGGAGGACAAGTGTGGCATAGTAGGTAGAGAAATGACCTCAATACCAGAAAGACCTGGTTTGGAGTTCCACCTGTCACATAGGCTATATAATTCTAGGCAAGTCACATAACCTCGAGGTGCTGACTTATATTCTCCCAGGAGTTCTGTATATCAATTAAATCAGATGTCTAATTTTTATCCCTGTTCCCTTAAGTTCTACAAGAAACAGTAATAAGATCCTCCAAAATGGCAGATATCTCTAGATATAAGTTTTATATATGATTTATCACATTGCTATAGGGCTTACATTGTCAATATATGTATGTCTTTTGTGAAATTTTTAACAAGCCAGAGAGACTGATAAACTGCAATGTTGGTTCATGATTACTATATTATTTTAGGAGAAAAACTACTTAGAGTCCACCAACAGATATGTAAATAATGACAAATAAAATGGACTTCCATTTAAGATGAAACCCAATAAAATTATTTTTCTTTCCACTGCTATTTTGATAGCTCACCACAGTTTGCAACAGCCTAGGCTAGAATCATATGTTAAGGTCAAAGGTATTATATCCTTAACACGTTCACTAGTAGCTTCCGATAAATCCCTAATCAGTGTGTGAAATATACTTTCTCTAAATTTCACACATTCATAGGCCCCATCTCACTAGATATTCTACTCAGTCACCTGATTTCATACTTCAACAGGTAATGGCAAAAGACCCAATATTAGAAGGCAGCAGGACAGTTTACACTTCACTCCCCAAAGCTAACTCCTACTTTCTTTAAGTTATCCCTTCTGCCTAGGTTAGAAGTCATTTCTAATACAAAAGTGTTTACTGAGTTTGACACCCTAGTAGAAAATATAAAATTTATAAAATTCTAAAACATGAGAAACAAAACATGATCCTTGGCCTCAAAAGAAGTGGTGTGGAATAGTAGGTAGAGGACTGGGCTCAATGCCTGAAAGACCTGTATTCAAGTCTTCCTCCAATATGTTCTGGCTGTGTGACCCCTGGGTAAGTCATTTAAATTCTCTGTGCTCTAGAAAACTCTAAGACTATAAGTTGCAAAGAAAGTTCTGACTCATCCAGGAGTTCTCTATGTCAATGCAATCACAGGTCCTCATAGATGGCTCTCACGGAATTTATCTCTACCCTCACAGAACTTACAGAGCTGAGATAAGAATTAAACACAAATATCTATATTCAAGGTAGGATATAAAAATAAATTAAGAAAGGTTCAGAGTGCTATTGGTAGCTAAGTGACACAGTGGATAGAGTGCTGGGCTTGGAGTCAGGAATACCTGAGTTTGAATCTTGCATCAGACACTTATTAGCTATGTGACGTAATCTCTCTCAGCCTCGGTTTCTTCATCTGTAAAATGGGAGCAGGGTTAATTCTCAATGTCCTGTAAGATCCCTTCTAGCCCCAAATCTATAATCCTATGAGTACAGTGGCAGTAGAGGAGTGACAGTGAGCTTTATGGGGTAATAGGGATTTCCACTGGGCTTTAAATTATGGGAAGGACCAAACAGGCAAATCTGGAAGGGAAGGTATATTCCAGGCACAGGCAATGTCATAAACAAAAGCAGGGAGGCATAAAAACACATGGAGAATCACGGGGAGTACAATTTGTCCAGAGAACAATCTGTATCAAGGAGATGAGTGGAAGATAAAGCCAGAAAAATAGGTCTGAGTCAGATTACAGCATGGGGGTGAGAGGCATGAATTGAATTAGGCAAAGGAGTTTGGGCTTCATTCAGTGGATGACGGGGACGGGCAGCAATTGAAATTTTATGAGCAAGAAGGTGATAAAGTTTTGCTTTGAAAATGTAAATAAATCATTCATCCACAATGTATACGATAGGATAGATTAGGAGGGTTTGTCATACATGATCCCCACTGCTTGGCACTCTTTCTGGGTGACAGAGAATTTTAGTTCAATTACAAAGGAATAGATACTTATGCACTTTGGAATCTATAATACACACTATTCTTTGTATCATTCTTTAATGTTCTCTATCAGTGTCCTGGCTCTGAAGGATCAAAGGACCCAACTGTGGTCCACAAGAAGACATTCAGGAAAACACAAACATATACAAGTTTCTAACTGCCTTTCTCTAAAGGTCACCAGCCAGGACCAACCAACCACCTAATCAACTTAAACACCTAATAAGGGCCAGGCATTATGATAGGTCCCAGGGATGCAAAGACAAAAGTTAAAGAATCTCTCCCCTCAAGGAGATTACATTCTATCAAGGGGCAACATGCCTATACAGGAATATCCAAAATAGATTTTTAAAATAGCTAGAAGGTAACTGTGAGAATGAAGACATTAGTAGTTGAGAAGGGGAGGAGCAGGAAGAGAAATCAGGAAAGACAGTGTTGAAGATGGAGCTTGAATTGGCTTAAAGGAACCTAGGGATTCAAAAAGGCAAAGAAAATAATATTAATATTAATAACAACAACAGTTGCATTTATATAATGCTTTAAGGTTTGCAAAACATTTTACAAATATCTCATTTTAATCTCACAACAACCCTGGAATGTAGACACTATTATTTATTCCCATTTTACAGATGAGGAAACTGAGGCAGAAAATGGTTTAGTGGCTTACCCAGGGCCACACAGCTAGTTAGTTTCTGAGGTTGGATTTGAACTCTGATCTTCCTGACTCCAGAGAGCTATAAAATAAATGAAGGAAAGTGAAAAGTCATACAAGACTACCACAGCCAAGCAAGTAAAAACTTCTCAGAAAGATTTTATGCAGAATGGGTAGTAAGTCCCAGAGGTCTATAAAGTATATTGAAAGTCAGATGAAGGTGCTGGGAGTCTGTTGGCAGAGCAGTGTGGTAGATGCTAAGGTCTGGTAGTCTCTAAAGTGTATTTAAGCAACAGGATTATAACTTTGACTCCCAACTTTTCCAAGGCAGTTAGTGATGCAGTGGATAGAGCTCTAGACCTGAAATCAAGAAGATCTTAGTTCAAATCCAGCCTTAGTGTCTTAAATTATAAAATGGAGATTATAATAGAACCTACATCTAAGGGTTGTTGTGAGGATCAAATGAGGATCAAATGAGATAATATTTGTAAAGCACGTAGTAGACTCTTAACAAATACTTGTTTCTTTAAAAAAAAAAAAAACTTCTCAGACCTTTGCCTGGCCTAACTCTCCTACTCTTCCACACACATGTTAAACCTCATAAAAGATGGACCTGTTTGACAATTGTACGCTAGCACCAAATGCAACACAAACCTGTTGCCATCCTCCTCAATAAACTCCAGCAGCTCTCTCTTACTTTTAGGATAAAATATAAACTCATTTTTTTTAATTTGAAGCTCTCAGCAACCTGACTCCTTCCTATCTTTCTGATCTTAAATATTACTCCTTTCTTCACACTCTATAGTCTAGCCATACTGCCCTACCTGAGTATTCATCACAATATTTCATCCCCCTTCTCAATACCTTTGCATTAGCTATTCCTCATGCCTAGAGTAGCCTCTTTCTTAATCTCTGCCCAGTAGAATCCCTGGCTCCCTTTAAGCCTCAGTTTAAGAACCAACTCCCTTGGGAGGCCTTTCCCAGGCCGCTCAGCTACAAGTGTTTTTTTTTCCTCTAAAGCTACCTCCCATCTACTCTGCATTTAACTTTTGCTTATTGATTTTTGTATAAGTTGTCTCCATCATTAGACTATAAAATCCTTAAAGGCAGGGATTGTATTGTTTTGTTTTTCCTTTGTATCTCTAGTACTTAGCATAGTGTTTTGCATATAGTGATTGCTTAATAAATGTTTGTTCCATGATTGATTGATTGATTGATTAGAAAAACAAGTAGGATAGCTTGGCTGCAATATAGAATGTGCAAGGGCAAGTAATGAAAAAGCAAGGGCTTCATGAATTTTCATGTATCCTGGGATTAACAGTCACTAGAAATTTGCAGTTCCAAAAAAATTCATTGGGCTTTCACTTTAAGAAGTGCCACCCAATCCCTTAGAACGAGTATATATTCTAGATCCATTTGTAGGCCTTTAGACCCTAAAATAAATCCAAATAAAGTGACTTAAGACTGATGAAAGGTACATTTCTCATACTACAAAACCTGGTACTACAACTAGATTAATACTTCTCTCATTACACAGACATGTCCATGCTCATGGTACTGAAACATCTAAATGTCATTAAGGTAAGCAGTGACAAATTGATCCAGAAGGTCAGTTGAATATTAATAATGATGAATTGGTGCTGGGTATACAATTGCCCAGTATGCAATAGAGTGTAGGGTGTGTTCAGGAAAGACTAGTACCTCTGGTGTAAGGGCTGCTTTCCACCTTAGGTGTCCACTTGATTCACTTAACTCTCATCTGTGGCTCCAGGAAGCTGTAGCATGCACAGAGGCCACACCCTGTAAACTATTTCAGGAGATGGGCTAAACTAGGTTGAAGATAACTGAAGGGGTCTCAGACCCTTCAGTGAATTTAGAGGGTGTCTACCCCCAGAATGTGAAGACTTCTCCCAGCACAATGGGTGAAAGAGAACAATTTGTTCCAACAGCCATGAAGGCAGCTGAAGCAAGTGCTGTGGAGCACTTAGAGCTTGGTTAGACATCAAAGACACCAAGGTCATCCGCTGCATCCCAAGCTATCACCAGTCATCTTGACTTTGTCTTGACACTGGTCTTTGATGGCTCTGAAAGAAAGAGTGAGGGTGACTACTTCTTGAAATTCTTCCACACAAATCCAATTTATGTGCAAATCAAAAGACATCACCCATACCATTTTACCATTTTTACCTATCTCAAAGTCCTGTTGTGATAAGCAAGTGACAAAGTAGCAGGTACAGATACACTGGGAGCAGTAAATACAACCCTACAGACAGGCAGCCCAAGCCATAGGGTTTTTTCCTTACTGAAAGCAGCAGTGGGATCTGGCAGCCCCCTCAGTATTTCAGCAGCCTTTTCAAAGGATCAGACCACTCACCTCCTGGTGTGTGGAAGGGGCTAGAAAAGGTGCCCTAAAAATTGTCTGCTTCACCCAAGTCTGACCTTCTTACCACAGCAGGCCAGGATCCTATCCTGCAACCAAAACACACCAAATAAAAATGTTCAAAAACTTTTGCAAAGTTGATTCCATTCACCATCAGTACACAGAATGTGCACACACTTACGGACAACATGAAATCCAGTAGACCTGAAAGACAAACAACTCTTGCTTTGAGAGAACTCAGCAGGTATCCCAAGCAAATAGCAGCCCTGAGTGAAATAAAGCTGTCAAATGAAGGCCAGCTTGCCAAAGTCAGAGCTGTATACACATTTTTTTCTGGAGTGGCTGCAATGAAGCGGAGCACCATAAAGCTGGCATACTTTTCACAATCAAAACTAATCTAGTCAACAAGCTTGTATGCCTAACAAAAAGTGAATGACAAACTCATGAAAATGAGATTGCCATTTGCAGGGAAGTACCATGCTACCATCATCAGTGTATATGCTCCCACCATGACAAACCCTGTTGAGGTCAAAGAAAAAATTCATGATGACCTGGAGACCCCTATCATCAATGTGTCGAAAGAAGACGAGCTTATAATTCTGGGTAACTTTAATGAGAGAGTAGGAATAGACTACTCTATGGAGTTGGAAACAGCAATAACAGCGACTAAATACTAAAGACTTGTGCATCTCATGATCTTCTTATCACTAACACTTTCTGTTACCTAAATATAATAAAATTTCATGTATGCACCCTTGCAGCAAACATTGGTGTTTAATAGATTATGCCATTGTAAGGAAAAGAGACAGACAGGATGTGAGAATTTCGAAGGCAATGTGTTGTGTAGGTTACTGGACTGATCATAGACTTACCCTCTCCAAGCTAAATCTTGGCATTCAACAAAAACTGTGACCCAAAGGCAAGATGACTACCAGAAGACTTAATGTCAACAAATTAGAGTGCTTCTCTGAGAGAGAACAATTGTTGCTAACTTGGAGGAAAAACTGAGTCAGCACACAGTTAGCAACCCTGGAGCAGAAAAGGAATGCACAGCTTTCAGAGATTTTGGTATACAGCACTGCGTTTACTCATCTGGACCAGAATACTCACAAACATCAAGATTGATTTGACAAAAATTGTGGGGAAATTCAGAAGATGCTAAACAAAAAAAAAAAAAAAAAATGAGAACTGCACAGGGTTTACCAGTAGGACAGTTCATCCATCTCTAAAAAGGCAATGTTTAACTCCATCGAAAGTAAAGTGAAAGCAAAGCTTAGAGAGATGCAGAATTCTTGGCTCAGCAAGAATGCAGATGAAATTCAGTTTTATGCTGGTAGTAACAATCCAAAGTGTTTTTATGATGCCCTGAAGGCTATTTATGAGCCAAAGACCTATGGTGCATCTCAACTCCTTAGTGCTAATGAAGCCACATTGATAAACAATAAGGACATGATCCTGGAGACATGGGTTGAGTACTTCCATAGTGTTCTCAACAGAACATCCTCAATCAATGCTGAGGCCATTAGATCATATGCTTCAGGTTAAAGTCAATACCTCTCTAGCCGAATTTCCAACTGAAGAGCTTTGAATGCCATTAGACTCCTCTCATTTGGCAAAGTGCCTGGGGCTAATCCTATTCTAGATGAGATTTACATGGCAGGGGATCTTTGCTCATACAAAGGCTGACTGAATTTTCTGGGTTACATGGCAAGAGGAGTTTATCCCCAAGGAGTTCAAGAATGCCTGTAAGGCAAAGTAAATGGATTGTCCTGTGACAATCATAGGGGGTATCTCCCTTAGTCATTTCCAGAATCCTCCTTAATAGGCTGATTCTTCACCTACCAGAGTGCCAGTGTGGCTTCAGAAAGGACTGAAGAATGGTCAATATTATGTTTGCTGCCCGACAACTCCAGGAGAAATGTCAGGAGTAGAATAGAGGTCTGTATATAATGTTTGTTGATCTGACCAAGGACTTTGATACCGTCAGTAATGAGGGCTTGTGGAAAATTATGTCAAAATTTGGTTGCTCTGAGAAGTTCATCAGTATTATATATCAATTTCACAATGGCATACTTGCCTGGTTGTGGATGATGTTCTTACACTTTCCCAGTCACCAATGGAGTGAAGCAAAACTGTGTGCTTGTTCCCACACTTTTTAGTGTGACGTTTTCAGCAATGCTGTCATATGCCTTCAACAAGGACAAAAATATCTTCAAGGTCAGCTATCACACTGATGGTAAATTAACTTGAAAAGACTACAAAGCAAGACTAAAGTGGAGGGAGAGTTGGTGCATGATTTTTTGTTTGCAGATGATTGTGCATTCAATACAGCCTCTGAAGCTGAGATGCAACAGAGTATGGGTCAATTCTCTGATATTTGTGCTAATTTAAGTCTAACAATTAACACCAAGAAAACAGAGGTTCTCCACCAGCCAGCACCACACCATCCATATGTGGAACCATCAGTTACATCAAATGGAGAAATTTTTGAATACTATGGATAAGTTCACTTATCTTGGCAGTATATTTTCAAGGAATACAAATAGATGATGAGGTTAATGCATGAATTACCAGAGCTAGCTCAGTGTTTGAGAGGCTCCAAATGAAGTATGGGAGAAAAGAGGTATTAAACTGCCTTCCCAACTGAATGTCTACAGAACCATTGTGCTGACCTCATTGTTGCATGCCTGTGAAACCTGGACAGTATACCAACACCATGCCATGAAACTGAATAGCTTCCATTTGAATTATCTCAGGAAGATTCTGAAGATCACTTGGCAAGATAGGGTACCAGACACTGAGGTCTCAACTGCTAAACTGCCAGGCATTCAAACTCTACTGCAGAGAGCACAACTCTGATGGGTTGGCCACATTGTTCAAATGCCAAATATACACTTGCTTAAAAGACTATTTTACTAAGAACTCATGTAAGCCAAGTACTCACAGGGTGGTCAAAAGAAGTGATACAAGGACACTCTCAAGGACTCTTCGAAGAACTTTGGAACTGATTGCACAACATAGAAGGCACTGGCAAAGGACTGCTCAGTATGGCATGTATGTATCAAAGAGTCTATGTGCTCTATGAGCAAAGCATTATAGCAGCTCAAAAGAAATGTGACATGCACAAATTTAGAAACATCTCCAATCAAAAATGTTCATATGGACTATTTTTGCCCAATCTGTGGTAGAGCCTTCTGAGCTCATAGTAGTCTGACCAACCACAGTCAGACACATTGCACCTTGACTCCAACATAGTGATTTCATTGTGGTCCTCTTGGGGAACAAAAGACATCAATGCAGGGTCCAAATCTAGTTTAGGTCATCTTCCATAAATCCCCAGGCCTAATACTCATAAGAAAATATACCACCCTCCCAAAACTAATATAGCATAAACTTTTGCAAAAATATCTAAAATAAAGAGCAAGCAACAGTTATCTCACTGACCCCATCTTGTTAAAGTAGGCAGTTCCTCCTTTCTTAGAGAAAAACAATACTGTCACCCACTTTCAGTTACCAGGATGATCTTTTCTTTACATTTTCCGAAACATATGACCACCAGGGTGTTTGTAACCATTCATAGCATAGTTCTTGAGTGAGTAAAGAATAAGAATGCAAGAGAGAATGGAACTTTTGAGTAATGTTTAGAGTAAAAAGTTATGGCCAGTGTAAAACCTTTGTGCCTGAGTTTTGGGAAATATAAAGAATGGAAAATGGGTCCAGGGGCTGTTGAAGATGGTTGCAGTCTATTCATAATTTAGGAGAGAGGGTTCTCCCATTCAGTGGTATCAGCACTTGGGGCACAAGGCAGAGCCCTGACAGATATAAGTACCTGATGGGCACAGTTCTAAGTACCCAGTAATCTCTACCTGTGGAGGAGCTAATGGACATTCAGCCTGAATATGGAAACACATGTTTAGATATCTGTCATTTGTAATTGATCTCCCATCCTATCCACTGCTTGCTTGTTTTCTTCCAGGGTAATTGACCATTCCATTGAGACTAGTGTAGGGGTCACATATGGGACCATCATCAGGAACTCTTTCATGTTGGTAGGGAATCAAGCTCAGTTGTCAGACACGCTTGTGCGACGCTTCACAGCACGATCTCTTTTTTGATGTGCTCTCTCTGTCCTAAATTAGAGGCAGAATAGAATCTGACTGTGGACCATATATTAAATCTCTCCCAGAAAAACATGAACCCACACATGGCCGATTGGCTGCCTTTTATAGATTGTCAGCAGCCAGAGCCACAAAAAACCAAACACAAAAGGAAATAAAGAAAGAACTGCTACTACAAGCTTCTCAGAGCCTTACCTGCCTGTTCACATTGGTCCTCTCTCCTAAACTACACTAAAAACTTCACAAAAGATGAGCTACTTTAACAAGTGTACATCAGCACTAAAAGCAACATTACCCTAGCTTAAATAACTTTTCTCACTTGACGAAGGTACAAATGGAGCCTCTGAATCTCATCTCCAGTGTTCAGTCCCAGTTGTGTTGCTGTGCCCCTGTACCCAATTGCTGATGGAGAGAATAGTCAGAAGACTATTGAATTAGTCCAGGTAAGAAGTAATGAGGGATCAAACTAGAGTGGAAGCACTGGAAAAATAGAAGAAGGATCAGATATAAGAAATCTAAAGAGTTTCACTTATTAATGACCTGCTAATGCTTTTAATTAAAACATAAACTGTTAAGGCAAACAATTTTTAAAGCTTGTTTGCTGGTAATACAAACAAAGAGTAATTCATCCTTTTGTCACTATTATTTCCCAATGCTATACTTTGTCTTCAGTTTATACATACAATAAGTGGTATAGTAATGTAACATTGACTTCACTAATAAAAAGAAATGAGATCACTTTTGAACCCACACATATTTATGACATACTTGGAATAGATCTCAGTCATACCTTTACTGCCATACAGACTGAAAATTATGTTCAAAAGATAATTTTGTAGACAATCTGTATGTTTTTTGTTGATTATAAGATGGTTTACAGCCAAGATGGCAGAGTAAAAGCAGTGACTTGCTTGAGCTCTCCCCTAAACTCCTCCAAATACCTGTAAAAAGTGGCTCTAAACAAATTCTAAAGCATCAGAACCCACAAAAAGACAGAGTGAAACAAATTTCCAGCCCAAGACAACCTGGATGGTTGATCAGAAAGGTATATCATGCCAGGGTGAGAGAGGAGCGCAGTTTGGCATGGGCATGCAGGCCTCAGCGAACCTGGAGCAGGCCTCAGAGGACTGAATTGCGGGCATCTATGGAGTTTTCCAGAACTCTCAACCCACGAACGCCAAAGACAATTTAGGTCACTGGGAAAAGTCTGTGTCTGTGGTGAGAGAGAGAAGTGCAGTGGTCTGAGCTCCAGTCCCTGAGCCTGGCCCCGGGGCAGCAGCTGCCTCCAAAGCTTCTGGCCCACAGACTGAGGGGGAATCAAGCAGCTGATCAGAGGGGGATTGCAGAGATCTCTTTGCTGGTGCAGGATTCTCTTGCTTTTCCCGTGCTTGGATCTGGGTCACAGTTCTAGGTGGTGGTCCTGGGGTGAGGAGGAACACTGGCGTGGTGGAGCTCCTAGTGGTGGTGGAGACAAAATCCTCCTCACAGTTCCAAGACAGAAAAGAGTGCTTGTGGTCACTCATAGACCAGAACACAAGCCAGGAAAGGAGTAAACACCTCGCCTTTGATCATACCACCTTGGAAGAACTGAAAATTTATAGGTCTCTAGAAGTATCTCAGAAAACAGCTACACAAAACCCCCAAAGCTTGGGACAGGACATTCTCCACACTGGAAACAGACCTGCACCTTAACAAAGAGTTTATAACTCAAGTAATTGGCTGAGATCATGAGCAAGCAACGCAAAAAGAGTCAAACTATATTACCTTACTTTGGTAACAAAGAAGATCAAAACATACAACCAGAAGAAGGCAACAAAGTCAAAGCTCCAACATCCAAAGCCTATAAGAAAAATATGAATTGGTTCCAGGTCATGGAAGAACTCAAAAAGAATTTTGAGAAGCAAGTAAGAGAAGGAGAGAAAAAACTGAGAGTGATGCAAGAAAATCATGAAAAACAAGACAACAGCTTGCTAAAGGAGACCCAAAAAAAATACTGAAGAAAATAACACCTTAAAAAATAGCCTAAACCAAAAGGCAAAAGAGGTCCCAAAAGCCAATGAGGAGAAGAATGCCCAAAAAAGCAAAATTGGCCAAATGGAAAAGGAATTCCAAAAGTTTACCGAAGAAAATACTTCCTTAAAAAGTAGAATGGAGCAACTGGAAGCTAGTGACTTTATGAGAAATCAAGACACTGTAAAAAAAATCAAAAGAATGAAAAAATAGAAGAGAATGTGAAATATCTCATTGGAAAAACAACTGACCTGGAAAATAGATCCAGGAGAGAGAATTTAAAAATTATTGGACTATCTGAAAGCCATGATCAAAAAAAGAGCCTAGACATCATCTTTCAAGAAATAATCAAGGAAAACTGCCGTGATATTTTAGAACCAGAGGGCAAAAGAGAAATGGAAAGAATCCACTGATCACCTCCTGAAAGAGATCCCCAAAGGAAAACTCCTAGGAATATTGTAGCCAAATTCCAGAGGTCCCAGGTCTAGGGGAAAATATTACAAGCAGCCAAAAAGAAACAATTCAAGTACTGTGGAAACACAATCAGGATAACAGAAGATTTAGCAGCTTCTACATTAAGGGACTGGAGGGCAAGGAATATAATACTGCAGAGGGCAAAGGAGATAGGATTACAACCAAGAATCACCTACCCAGCAAAACTGAGTATAATCCTTCAGGGGGAAAAATGGTCAGTTGGTGAAATAGGGGACTTTTTAAGTATTCTTGATGAAAAGACCAGAGCTGAATAGAAAATTTGACTTTCAAATACAAGACTCAAGTGAAACATGAAGAGGTAAACAGGAAAGAGAAATCATAAGAGACTTATTAAGGTTGAACTGTTTACATTCCTACATGGAAAGATGATATTTGTAACTCATGAGTCCTTTGTCAGAGTTAGGGTAGTGGGACAGAAAAAATTATATGTAGGTATAGATAGATAGATAGATAGATAGATAGATAGATAGATAGATAGAAAGAAAGATAGATGGAACAGAGTGAGTTGAAGATGAAGGGGTGATATCTGGAGAATAAAATTAAGGGGTGAGAGAGGATTATACTGGGAGAAAGAGAAAGGGAGAGGTAGAATGGGGTAAATTATCTCACATGAAACAGACAAGAAAAGGCTTTTACAGTAGAGGGGAAATGGGGGAAGGTGAGAGGGAATGAGTAAATCTTATTTTCATAGGATTTAGCTTAAGGAGGGAATAAAATACACAATTGGGTATGGAAATCTATCTTATCCTACAGGAAAATAAGAGCAGGGGGATGATAGAGGGGAGGGCAGATTAGGGGAAGGGATAATCAGAAGCAAACACTTCTGAGAAGGGACAGGGTCAAAAGAGAGAATAGAATAAATGGGGGGTGGGACAGGATAAAGGGAGATATATTTAGTTTTTCACAACATGACTACTATGGAAATGTTTTGCATGACTACACATGTATAACCTGTATCAAGTTGCTCGCCTTTTTAATGAGGGTAGGGAGGGAGGGAGGGTGGGAGGGAGAAAATTTGTAACCCAAAGTTTTAAAAACACATGTTAAAAAATTTGTTCTCACATGCAACTGGGAAATAAGAAATACAGGAAATGGGGTATTGACATACATCCTGCCCTACATGAAAATAGAAGGGGTAGGGGATAAGAGAAGGGGAGGAGAGATAGAAGGGAGGGCAGATTAGGAAAAGGGTTATACAGAATACATGCCATCTTGGGGTGGGGGGAGGGATGAGATGGAGAGAAAATTTGGAACTCAAAATCTTGGGGAAGTAAATGTTGAAAACTAAAAATAAATTAATTAAAAACATTAAAAAATTAAAAAATAAATAAATACAATTTTTAAAAGATGGTTTACTAGCTGGGTAAGCTAGCTTAATTATCCAGAGCATACTGAGAAGAGTACTAAACTTAGAATTAGACGAGATCTAAGTTTAAATCCTACCTCCAACACTTATTATTATAACTACATGACCATGGGAAAGTCATTTCAACCTCTCAGAAGTTGTTTTCTCATCTGTAAAATGAAAATTATACCTTTAATGCCAGTTTCACATAATTTTCATAAGCATCATATAAGATAATGTATGTAAAATATCCTGTAAGCTTTAAAGTGTTATATGGATAGCAGTTATTTATACACCATATATCACAGAAAAATGAAATTGATTTGATCTTAACATAGAGAAAACACTGCCAGTGAAGTAACTAGTAAAAATGTGAAAATATGAAATGTAATGTTGACAATTTTAATGTGACGTATTTAACTAAGCTGTTGGTGCTGAAAATAGGAAATGGATAGGAGAATAAATATTAATATAGACTAATACCTTCTCCTAAAAATGTTTGATTAATGTAAATGAATTGCCAAAATGAGGAGACTATAGTCTAGAAACTGACAAGAATGTCAAAAACATGATCTCATTGGCAATGAGAAAAGGGCAATGCCAAATAGGAATTTAATGTTTTTGCAAAATATTACAAAGGAAAATGGTAAAAAGATTATGAACAGTTATCACCTCAAATCAATGAGGAACAGTTTATATGAATACAACTATATATAGAAATAATAACAACAGCATTTAAGTGTAACCTATAGACATGAGCCAAGATTACATGTGAATGAAATTGAAAAGAAGTTGATTAGATGAGAAATGTAAAAGATATGTGACAATTCCTAAAAACAAATTTTATCTCCTTAAGTGATATTTGAGATAACACATTTAGACATTATCAAATCTCTGATGTACTATATTAGGCAGTAGAAACAGCAATAGAAAAAAGAAAGATGAGCAGAATATTTGGAGCAAACCAAGTATACATGCAAGTAGACACAGAGTAGATTTGATACAGTTTTAAAGGCATTGAAGGATCAATTCCTATGCTTTCTTTAAATATATATGTATGTATATATGTATGTATGTCCATATATACATACATACATATATTAAAGGCTTGAGAGAAATTATGGACTTTATTAGTAAACTGAAAAGGCAAATGAGGCTATATCAATAACTTACATGCCTATTTTCCCATCGTTATACTATATTTACACAAATAATATTTATAATGTAATATGTATATGTATACTATACGTGTGTGCATGCACACACATATTTGGGGCATTCTTGCTAAAGGTATGAGAAGGAAACATCTTTACAGTCATGTTAAAAAAAAGGTACAGAGAATAACATAACACATGATGTTTGTTGACTATTAAAAGGAACTTGACATGACACAGCAAAAGTCTATCCATCAATAATATATCTTGGACAAACACTGAAGATGAAAAATGAGCTTGGGACAAAATGAAATATAAGGAAGAAAGTAGATTGGACTGTCTTATATAGGTTGCACAGTGTTTTTAATGTCCCAAGTTTCTCTAAGAAACAGTGGCCCATCCATTCAAAATAAAGTTATTTTGATGAAGATTTATGGAATTTCAGTGTTAGAATATCTTGGGATATCACAGTCTTTGAAAAATTAAATTTGTGTGTAACAAAGCAGTGGAAAGGTACACTGCAGTCATGAGTAGGACATGAGTAGCACATTACCAATAAGGAACTGTGCAGTAAAAGGGCACACAATGGACATTACCCAAGAGAGACATTAACAGAAAAGCTAGTGAGATGAGAGACAGCCCACATACTCCTATAGTATTCATTCATTGTCAAGAAAGCTAGAGGAAAGACTTCAGTAGATTTGGTAGACCCACTGTAGAAAATTTGTGGGAGGACAGTAACATGAGTCACATTGGAGGAGAAGGCATGGAAGCCTAAAGGTCTAAACTATCGGAGAGAGTGCCCACATCAATAAGATGCAAGTCCACTAAAACATCAAAATATTAATGAATCCAGGCTCATAGTTTCAATCCCCAAAAAGAACCAGGTAGTTTTGCCTTATTTCCTGACCTGACAATATACCCAGACTGTGGGCAATAATCTTGCAAGTGAGTAGCCAAGATCACAAGTAGGACTATGTAAGACAGTATGACTCAACTAGTACAAAAATATTACCACTAGCAGCAAAACAATCCAAAGCATGAGCCATTTCTGAAATGTGTTACCTCTTTTTACACTAAGGAAAACTTGCTATAATTTTCTGAATTTGGCTTCTTATGTATCTGAGTCACCATGGTGGATGATTAAATAGGGATAGGTATTGGACCTGGGAGTTCATTGCTATGGGGAACTCCCAAGTAAGGAAATTCCATCAAGCAGGTTGGCACCTTGTCAGCGACTTATAGTCCTAGACAGTTGCCTAGAACACTGAAAATTTTGAGTGACTTACTCAGGGTGGCACAGCCAATATGTATCATAGGTAGAGCTAGAACACAAGTCTTTCTAGCTTCAAAGCCATCTCCCTATCCACTAGGTCATGCTGCCTCTCATATGATTAGTGAGAAAATCAAAACTTAAGAAAGCTGATGGAAATCTTTTCTCCTCCTGAGTACAGAGATATTGCTTTGTTTGATTGCATTTTGTTTTCCCATCACAGCATATCACTCAATAACTCACTATGGGAGGGCTTCAATATGAGTTCTAATGTGCTTAAGTAGTAGATGTGCTACAACTCAATACATAAACCAAGACTAAAGGCCAAAGACTAAAGTTAGCTTCATCATGGTGTTCATAAATAAGATCACACTCTCAGGAAAAAGTATTAAGTGCTATTTGATTTAGAACCATTATGTTGAGGAAAAGAAAACTGAGTTGGGGATTGTAGTACCACAGAGGGGAAAAATTCTTCCCCAAGATCCTGGATATACCCGTGATAAGAAAATGGAACTCTAAGAGGTAAGCAAATAGATTTATTTCAGTGTCTCTTTGCAGGTCACAGTTAACCAGAGGAAACCTAGGATTATCAGGTCAGATACTTCAAGAAAGGGGGAAGGAGGTAAGAGCACACTAGGTCTGAGTATGTCACTCAAACTGCAAGGATCTCAGCAATTGACTGCAAGAATTCCATGACTGCTGAAAAAATAGATACAGATGTGAGTATAGATAGATGTAGGTATAGGTATAGATATGGATAATATAGGTAAAGATAATACAGGTATAGATATAGATGACATAGGCAAAGATAATACAGGTATAGGCATAGGTATGTCCATATCTATATTTATATACCAATGTTGATACTGAGGAGAGAGAAAGAGAGAGAGAGAGAAAGTAAAGAAGAAAGGAGTTCAGCAAAGTCTGTGAAAGATATAACCACCACAAACCTTGAAAACCGTCATTGTTACTGCTTAGTTCTTTCATGTATTCCATGTCTTAACACCTCCCATGACTAACTATAGAATCCGATGCATGAGACTTTTCTAGGGAATGCACAAACATGGACATACACAGAAAGCCTAATGGGAAGACAGATTCCTCAAACCTGCCCTGCTCTGTCACAATGATCTTACATGGTTCTCTTGCTCATCCTCCTTCCAAAACAGTCAGGTATACAACCACAATATAAGGGCCAATTTAGGGAAACTCAGCCAAGTGCCTGGCTCTCTGTGCTGCTCCAGGAAGCCTCAGGATGAGGCTTTTGGCAGCACCTACTGCCTTCACAGAATCAGAGCATGGGGAAAGGACCTCAACAGCCACCTAGCCCAACCCTTACCTGAATAGTCATTCTCTACAACTACCCTTGTAAGCACATGGTTGACAGAACGGGGGGGAGGGGGGTGAACCTTTTATTGACAAATTGAAGAATACAAAATAAGAATCACAACAGAATACACACACACACACACACACACACACACACACACACACACCATGAAGATATTCTCCATCAAGTAATTCTCTTTACAGAGACTTGCACTAGCCAAGCCTCAAGCACTTAGTCACAATTAGGTGGGGCTTTTTGCAGGAATCACTTCTGCTCTAGTTCTGCAAAGATGGAACAAGCATCCATCTCTTCTCAAGCCACCCTCAATTGATTTGCTCCTCAATCTTTTTTTTAGAACTTTGCCAGCTCAATCCTTTCTTTATCATGGAACCCATCTTATCCCTGCAAAGGGAGATATTCCAGAGTTTCCCTCTTTATAGGAGGCATTACTCTCCCTGTGTCACAGTTCTAATGTAGTTCCAGTCAATGGGCCTTTGATTATGGAGCACCTTGGTTGTGCTGATCTTCTTGCTAATTTCTGACTTCTTGGAAGTATGGCCAGAGATCAAGAAGATACCACTATTCTCGTGTCTAAATTATATCTACATTAACAATTCAAGATTCAAGCATGATCAATTGATCAATAAACATTTATTAAGTGCCTACCATGGTCTAGGTATAGTGCTAAGCACTGTGATTCCAAAATCAAATGCCTTGCTCCCTCAGACACGTGGCCCTCTGTCTCCTATCATAGTAAATACTCTTCAGTAGTCCAGAAGCTTGGAAACCTTCTTCAATTTCTCCTTCAAGTCCTAAGGAATATTTCTGGGGCAATTGAGTAAGATTATTCAAATCACCTTAGACGGCTACCCCTTGATTATGGGGATAAGCAGAAAAAGCTATGTACCCCTTTTTCATGATGATACTGTTATAGGGTAGGTAGAGAAGCAGGCCTCCAATATATTTATAACAACAGTTGTTGTCTAATTCCATCTTGTAATTATATCCAAAATATCATAAAGCCTTGTTTCATCTGCAAATTTGATAGGCATATATGTATGTCTTTTAAGTCATTGTTGAAAAATATTAAATATTAAATAGCTCAGAGCCAAGGACAGATCCTTGGGGTACTCCATTAGAGACATTCCTCCAAGATGATATCAATCTGATAATGTCCTCTTTGAGGCAGTTAGGTGGTACAGTGGATAGAACACTGGGCTTGGAATCAGGAACACTCATTTTCATGAGTTCAAATCTGGTCTCAAACATTTACTAGCTGAGTGACCCTGGGCAAGTCATTAAACCTTCTTTTCCTCAGTTCTTCATCTGTAAAATGAGCTGAAGAAAGAAATGGTAAACCACTCCAGGACCTTTGCCAAGAAAACCTCAAAATGAGGTCACAAAGAGTCAGATGCAACTGAAACAACTCCACAACAATAACAACTTTTTGTGTCCTCCTGCCCTCCCTGATTATGGTAAGGATGATGATGATAATAATAATAATTTACACTTATATGAGATTTAAAATTTGAAACACAGGTTAAAATTTGATGACATAAATAAATAAATAAATGAAATTCAGGATGACAAATACATAATTGAGCTATAAACAACATGGGTTTTTCATAGTCTCTGGCTTTATTGATAATGAGCAGGTCATGGGGTGTGAGAGAAAGAATAAGGAATAGAAATGGAGACACCAGAACTGATTAATCAGTTCATAAATGTTCTTTGGGAATTTAATATGCATTGACTTGATTTGACATAATGTATACTCCTCTGAACAGTCTTTCTCCTACTCTCCACAGTAATAATGTTGTATTTTGTCTTGGTCTGGTCCTACAGTTTGATTGGCTCAGAGATTCATAGCTGTGCTAATGACTCTCCTAGACTTCACCACCATATCTCAGCTGCCTTCTCACCTTGTAACTTGCTTCAGCTGCTTCTACCATACTAGTCCCCTTCTTCCATATTCAAATTCCTTTTAAGGGCATGCATTTTTGTGATGGACCCTGGATAGCCATGGTCCATTCCCCTCACAGCTACACTTCTTACTCTTCAGACTTTGCCAGTATGCCACTGCATGTGTATCTTCCCTCCCTCTTTTGCACTTCTTTTATGTGTTGCCTTCCCCTTTAGAATATAAGTTCTTTTATTACAGGGAATATCTTTCTTTTTGCTTCTGTTTGTTACCCTATCTTTAGCACAGTGCCTGGAACATAATCAGTGCTTTAAAAATGCTTGTTTCAACCAATGATGATAATCGCTTGTTCTGCAATTTATATTCTTAAATGATTATCTGATGAATAAAGAAGTTAAATGACTTGCCCAGGGTCAGGGAGCCAGTATATGTCAGGAGGGGTATTTGAACTCAGTTTTTCTTGTCTTACTAGCCATGGAACCATACTGCCTTCCTAAAAAGTCACATAGGGGAAAAAATCATTGTAACACAAAATGAACTCACTGACTGACCACTTTACAAAATTATTCCCCACCCAAAACTTCTTCCTGTGCTTAACACTAGCATTATTTCTTCTTATTCCTTAGTGTTAGTATCAAGAGAAAATGATCTGAATATCAAAGAGAAACTGGGAAAACTGATGAAACCCTTTAATATTTTTGCAACAGTGACATTTTTCCTGACCTTGTTGTGAAAGTCAAGTACGAAAGAAGGATATTTTTCCATGCTATCATAAATTTTGTCTAGGAAATTACACCTCCTAAAAATTAGCTTGACTCATTCTTCTTTTGTTCTAAAAATTAGTGCATATTTGCAATTATAACTTAAATTTTGTTAAATATAAAATTATTTTCATAATTTTTGTATTATTTTTAAATTTTTTTTTAGGCAATTGGGGTTAAATGACTTGTCCAGGGGTCACACAGCTAGTAAGTGTCAAGTGTCTGGTCTGAGGCTGGATTTGAACTCAGGTCCTCCTGACTTCAGGGCCTGTGCTCTATCCACTGCACCACCTGGCTGCCCCATTTTTTTAATATTATTTTTAAGTGGTCTTTTTTTCTAATACCAATGAAATTGGAAATGAAGACTTGCTGTAAGGTCTACTCTTTTTTTAAATTATACCTTTCTCTTGGTGAAAGTCTCTGGACAGAAGCCTAATGTTCTCTGACTATGAAGGTGTTATGAGGGAAGAGTTTCCATCATCATTCTCTATGAATGAATGAATGGATGGATGGGTGGGTGGATGGATAGATGGATGGATGGATAGATGGATGAAGCATTTACTAAGCTAACATTTTAATGAGGGAAGCAACACAATCTATGCAACCACTCTTACACTTCTAAATGTACATGACCATTTATACCCAGGAAATTATAGATGAAAATTCTGAACTCCTCAAAGAAATCCTAGGCCACAAAGCAAGATGCCACTTTGTCAATTCTTGTACACATACACATACACACACACATACACACACACACACACACACACTGGCAAATGAATAGATGTAGTCTAGACTGGACCAGTCTCTAACCTGTGCATGGCTGGAATCAAACAAAGCAGGCCAAAGGCAGGTGAGTCAGGAACCAAATAGCAATTTAATTTCAGCATGAGGAAAATAGGTTTGCAAAACCAAGTCCTCCTAAGAATTAGGGCTTGTGGCTTGTGGCAGGGATAGAGTGTTTAAGCATGAAAACCACAAAAAGGCAGGACCCAACACAGTCATTCCTATGTCTCAAGTCAACAGTTCCTATAGCAGGCCCATACATGTGACATTTTTGGAACAATACAGGCATTCTTGGGGCCTGTGGGAACAGTCCCCAAGTTAT
The DNA here is from genome assembly GCF_900497805.2 of Vombatus ursinus. Classification (NCBI taxonomy): domain Eukaryota; kingdom Metazoa; phylum Chordata; class Mammalia; order Diprotodontia; family Vombatidae; genus Vombatus; species Vombatus ursinus. Next base: position 8,126,843 of record NW_020948840.1, on the reverse strand, counting down.
TAGAATTGTTGAGCCTTGTGATCATTCAGTGGAGTACAGAACCAGAATTGGTGTGGCAGGAACAAAAGTGAAGCACCTGGTTTGGTTTACTTAGTGCATACAAGCACAAGGATTGTTAGAATGTCAGGAGATGTGATTGATCACTTTCTGCTGCAGCATGTTGGTTGTAGCTCCAGCTCTCAGGCCAGGATCTCCTGGGAAACAGGGGAGCTCCAACAAATCTAGATAGTATAATCATTATACATATCATATTGATTAATATGAAAATCATAAATCCCATGACAACACACACATTTCAAACTCTATTGCCAAGTACAAACAGAATTAGGTTTTTATAGACCCAACAGTTAAAGTCAGCTAATATTTGGCTAATATTCACCAAGCATCAATAGTCATCAAGGATCCTCATTAAAAACAAAACCAAACCAAAACTTTAACATTCTCCT